>NC_134873.1:6253043-6573952 GCF_049852395.1 Peromyscus maniculatus bairdii | reverse complement strand
TTTTTGGGAAAAATTAACAGCAAATATCCAAAAAGCAATAGAATTGATCTTATAAAGAGAGCTGGTTGGATCTTGCCTCGAATTGTACGACAAAAACCCATATCTGGAGTTTGTACATTTTATACAGATGCCAACAAAGAAGGAAAGGCAGGTTACAAATCAGAAAATTTAAGTAAAGTGGTTCAAAGTCCGTATAATTCAGTTCAAAAATCAGAATTGTATGCTATTCTGTTGGTATTAATGGATTTTTCAGAACCTCTCAACATAGTAACTGACTCTCAGTATGCTGAAAGAGTGGTGTTACATATTGAGACTGCAGAATTTATCCCTGATGCTTCAGAATTAACTTCACTATTTATTCAATTACAAGATACAATCAGGAAAAGGAATCATCCTTTATATATAACTCACATTCGATCCCATACTGGTCTGCCAGGCCCTCTAGCACAAGACAATGATGAGATTGATAAATTATTGATAGGAAATGTGCTGGAGGCCTCAGAATTTCATAAAAACATCAAGTCAATAGTAAAGGTTTAAAAAAGGATTTTTCCATAACCTGGCAACAAGCCAAAGAAATAGTAAAGAAATGTCCTACTTGTTCCTTCTACAATCAAATGCCATTACCAGCAGGATGTAACCCAAAGGGTACTCAGAGAAATGAAATCTGGCAGATGGATGTGTTTCACTTTGCAGAATTTGGAAAACTGAAATATGTATACCACACCATCGATACTTATTCAGGATTTCAATGGGCAACTGCTTTGAGTTCTGAAAAAGCTGATTCTGTAATCACTCATTTGCCAGAAGTTATGGCCATCATGGGTATACCCGCACAATTCAAAATTGACAATGCTCCATCATATGTCTCTGTTAAAATGAAACAGTTTTTTGCTTATTACAATATAAAGCATATTACAGGCATTCCACATAATCCTACAGGACAAGCAGTTATAGAAAGATCAAACAGAACTCTAAAGGATATGCTAAATAAACAGAAATGGGTAACAAAAACTCCTAGAAATAGACTGCATAATGCTCTTCTAACTTTGAATTTTCTGAATGCCAATGAGAAAGGAACAACAGCTGCAGAGAGACATTGGATAATAGAAAAAACTACAGAATTAAATCAGCCTATATACTTTAAGGATGTGCTGACCTCAGAATGGAAACCAGGGTATGTATTACATTGGGGACGAGGTTTTGCTTTTGTTTCTACAGGAGGAGATAAGCTGTGGGTACCATCAAAATTGATAAAGGTTCGATTTGAACAAGACAGACCTCTTAATTAGAGGAGGTGATAGTTCATCAACCAGCATGAACATCCAATTTAAACTAATTTGTATCAATAACACATGCCTTTTCATTTAATCAGATAATAACTTGCCAAAAGGAAACATCCCCAAAATTAGTCTTGGGGAAAGGTTTTTGTTTTTGTCTTTTAGGAGAATGAAGTTTAAGGAATCTGAAGAACACTGGACAAATGAGACAACTGAAGAAAAGGGACAAATCATCTATCCCAAGAAACAGAATGAAACGGTGTATGGGTATATATTATCTAAAAAATTTATGTCTTCCTAAATGTTTGTTTCTGCTTTTCTCTAAAGATTTAACACTATTGGTCTTCTAATAGTCCCAGTTCAATTAAAATTTAAAGCTGACTTTGGAGTTGGAGAATGGCTCTCTCCTTCTTTAAACTCAAGCATGTTGTTAAAAGGAAAATGCAAACTCCCTGTATCATGCCAGAATAAAAGAGCCATCTTCTGATATGGTACAGGACAAAAGCAAAATTAATTAAGGGACTATTCTATTACTAATCTCAACTCTTTGATTCTATTCTGATTCTTTAAACTTTTCTTAAAGTATGAATTTTATATCAAAATTTACAAGATTAACATATATAGATATATAGATATATATACATTTTAAACTTTGTTAAGATATGAATGGTCATATAGAGTACTAACTAATTCTAGAAAAAAGGCTAGCTGCATATATATGTTTTTGTGTTCGAGTCTCTTATCAGTTTTCTGCAGGAAATCACGGCCAGGCCTAACATCAACTGAAGTCTTCAGGAAGAAGATGGTGCCCCACAACAACAACAATTCCACGTGGACAATAATAATATCAATAAGCTGACAAACATCATCCACAGATCAGCTTTGAACTACAAGGTGCTCAGAGCAATTTTGAGATGACTAGCTGAGATGATCCAGTCTCAAAGACTACTTGAATAAGGACTTGAGATACACCCTGAACTTTGGCATTATACACAGACTGGATAATGAAGAATATAGTTACCTTTCCTAGAATTTGACAATTAACCTAAAATTTTTCTTTCAGGATAAAGAAAACTTCGCCCATACCCAGCAGGAAGCAATTTTAAGAATAAGACGCCCACATTCCCAAAGAGGTGGTGTAGGGCGGGTGTTTTTTTGTTCTTTTTAATGAGTTTTGGGTCTGGGATAATTTTCAGTGTTTAGGGGGGGTTGGTTACAAGTTATTGTCAAGGGTTAGGAAAAAGGCTAAGCAAAGGAGATTAAATTTAAGGTTCTTGTTTAAAAAAAAAGAAAAAGAAAGAAAGAACGAAAAGAAAAAGACAATTACTAGTTTTAAATACTTTACATTGGATTGGATTGTTTTATAATGTATACAAATTTGAAATTGATATTGTTAGAAAATGCTATATATATTTCTAATTGTATTCATACCATTCATTTAAGAATGTAATGCAAATTTCTGATCCTTGAATGTTATTATTACCAACTATTAGAATATAAAGAAATGAAAGTTAGTAGTTAGACATTACAATAGAACTTGTAGTCATATTAGATATATTTTAAAAATTGAGCAGAGATGTTTTAGACAGGTCATCTTCAAACCCTTCAGAGATCTACAGAATATGGCATTTAAAATGTTTTAATAACTTAGAAAATTTTTCTTTTTTGAGACATGTCAGCTCCTGGCAGTACCAATCTACTTCAGAGAAAATATGGGCATTGAGGAAACTGTATACGGAGTCAACTTTCATTGTGGCAAAAGTTAGCCACTGGACAACAAAGTATCCTCGAATCAACAGGACAAAATGGACAGACAGGACACGAAACAAAGGACTACTGATTCTTGCCAAAACAAGTGTGGTTATGGCTTTATCAAAAGGCATCTTCTGAGGCCAGGACAATATGTCCCCATCCCTGAAGTGGCCTTCGCAATCCGGAAAAGGTACAGTGCCCTTTTCTTTGAAGGCAGCTTAACAGGCAGAGGGCCGATGGCTTCTGTTGTGCAATGGAACAGCAGCTGAAAGCTCACACCTCTCGATAGTAGACTGGCATTTAATAGAGGGATGTGGAGAAGAAGGGGATGCTGAGATGAAGCCATATATACACAGCCAAGAAGAATGAACAGCTGAATTAAAAAACTGTCAACAATTTCCAGAATTTAAAATCCTGAATCATGACAGGACACTAGTGGAATTCAGGTGTTTCTGGTACGTGGACTGCTCTCACCCAATGTGAGGTTGAACTGTTGACCTTGTGTACATCCTACATCACAAATGAGTCTGTTAGATACACTAAGCCTATAGGCTGAAGATGATGCCCCAACACTGCGGAGAAACCTCAGGTGACTGCCCAGGCAGCTGGCTGTTTCTGTCAATTCACAAATTTTTTGGAAGTTGCTTTTGTGCACTTCCTGTTTTTATTTTTGTTAGCTAATATTATTCCCTTCTTGGGTCTCTGAGGGAGTTGAAGATTAGTTAGTTATGGTTGAAGATTAGTTAGTTATAGTTGAAAATTAATTTGGATAGAAAGTACATTAGATACATCTTGGATTTACCAAAATAGGATAGATAATGGAATTATTTTCTCTGATTTGTCAAATACCTGTTTAGGTATTTATTATTTGTATATATTGTATATAGTTATTGTATTTTGTATATAGTTTTTCTTTTGTTAGTTATAACCTTTTGCTTTCTTTTTCTTTTTATTAAAATAGAAAAGGGGAAATGTGGTGGTATTCTAATTGTACTGAAATGTGATTTTGATTGTATGTTAATAAATAAAGTTGCCTGGGGGTCAGAGCTATTAGAGCCATAGACAGAGTGTGGCCGTGGTGGCACACGCCTTTAATCCCATAGATCTCTGTGTGTTCAGGGATACAGCCAGCATTGGAGACATATGCCTTTAAGACCTAGGGGGCTGTACATTCAGACAGTGACGACGTAGTCACATGTTTGGGTTTACAACCAATGATAAGGCAGAACAATAATACTATAAAAAAGACGTACAGACAGGATATAGCTCTCTTTCGGGAAGCTGGGACAGCAGAAGGAAGGGTGAGATTTTAGCTCTGAGTTCTGACCTCTTGGCTTTCTCTTTTACATTGTTTCTGTGTTTCTTATTTAATAAGACGGTTGGTTACATCTACAGTCAATCTTTGTAAGAAATCTGTGAAAGATTCTTTTGGGCCCTGTATAACCTTTGTAATTGACTCAGTTTTTTTTCCTGGTTTCTCAACTCTGTCCCATGCATTCAAGGCTGCCGTTCGCCATAGAATTAGGGTTTGAACATCATATAAACATTGTGTTTGTACTGAAGCATACTGGCCTTCTCCAAATAGCTGATCCTGGCAGACTTGTATTCCTTTATCCCTCCATTGTTTTTTTTTATATTTTTAGTCTCCTCCTTGAACCACATTTTCCACTGGAGATTTTGTTCGGGTTCAAAAACAGCCTGTGCCAGATCCTGCCAGTCCTTTGGTAGAATCCTATGACAAGTTGACCAGGTGTTTAACATTTGCTTTACATATGGGGAATGCATGCCATAAGATGCTATTGCCTCTTTAAATCTTCGTAAGTGTAACATTTCAATTGGAATCCAAGTATTTTGTCCATTCTCTTCACCAGGTAGCTGCTGTACGGCCACTGGATAAATTAAGGGTGGTTGTGTGAAAACAGGCTTTCTTTCTATGACCTTATGATCCACTTTTGAAACAACTTCACTGTTAATTTCTTCTGTCTAAATTTGAATTTCTCTATTATTCATTTTTACAGGTTGAACAGGTTTTTCTAAGACTGTTATCCTGGCACTTAAATTGACTATCTTTTTAAATAGTAAAATGAGGATAAGAAAAGTAATAAACTGAATATCGATCAATATTAATCTTCTCATATAGTTGTTCCATTGTCAGACTGCCTAAAATTTCAAACAAAGCCCAATTTTCTTCCAATGTACACATAAAGCCCATTTTTTTAAATGTAGAAAAAAATTCTCTTTTAAATAGATATCTTAATTGACTTACCAAGTCTGCATAGAACAGTAGAAATCTGAGGGAATTTCAAAACAGCCACCTGGTGTTTGAGGTGTGAATCCAGAGAGAGAGAGAGAGAGAGAGAGAGAGAGAGAGAGAGAGAGAGAGAGAGAGAGAGAGAGCAAAAAAGCATAGTCACTTGAGCCGAGTCAAGCCTTGGCTTTACAGGCGGGGCCCTGTTCAGTAGGGCAGGCCTGAGTTGTTTGTAGCAGCGGCTTTAAGAAAGTAGCTCCAGCTGCGGGTCAGTCAGACCTAGGCCCAAACTAGGGAGCCGGGCCACCCAGGCCAGAAACTGGACCTGCTGCCAAGCCAAGCGGTTTTTAGTGGATTCTTGTCATGTTAGGTGCCAAATGTAGATGTAACCAACCATCTTATTAAATAAGAAACACAGAACCAATGCAAAGAAGAAAGCCAAGAGGTCAAAGCTAAGAGCTAAAACTTTACCCTTCCTCCTGCGGTGGTCCTACCTCTCTGAACCAGAGCTACTTCCTGTGTTAAAGTCTTTATAGAGTTTCTGTTCTACCTTCTCATTGGTTGTAAACACAATCACATGACTGCCTCGTCACAGCCTGTCTGTATAGACCTCCAGGTCTTCTATGGTTGGTATTGAGATTAAAGGCGTGTGTATCCAATGTTGGCTATATCCCTGAACACACAGAGACTTACCTACCTCTGCCTACCAAGTGCTGGGATTACAAGTTTACGCCACCACCGCCCGGCTTTCCTATGGCTTGCTAATAGCTCTGACCCCCGGGCAGCTTTATTTATTAACATACAAATAACATTTTAATACAAATAAAATATCACCATACCTAAGTCCAAGGATGGATCTTTACCGGGCACAGGCTGCTAGACGGCTTGTCAGCTGAAAAGCACCACCCCCTGCTGTGTGAAGCAAGGATTCCCCAGGAATCCAGAACAGTGTCTATGGCTTCATCAAGCCAGAAAAAACATGTTGCTCCCACACAGCCCCAGGATGCACCCAATGGCGGTGGTCCAACCATGAGGAATATCTCAAGCTGCAGATGTGGGAGATGGCTAGAAATTTAGACCTGTGATAGGGGCTGACCTTAGCCAATAAAGACCGTGGTCAGGGGTTCCCCCAGTTTCAAGAATACTCAGTGAGACTTCGGACATTAAACTTTCATTGTCACAGACTCAGGAAACTGTTTACACTGGACAGAAAGTGGGGGGCTCACCAATTGAAGAAGTGGTGTTGCATGCAGGTTCATGCGGCCAGGCGAATGGAGAGTGGTCTGTCACGTATGGAGCAGAGTTCCCAGTTTACAGGTTTCCAGGTGAAGAGCACCCAAAAGTTCCCGTTTTGTCAAGGCACCAGATGTTATTTATTTGTGGTGTTTTTACCCTGTGAGGAAATGTCACGAAACACAACAGAATCCACTAGCAAGAGTTTTATTAAGATAAGAGAAAGAGACAGATGTGCTCAGGCCTGTGGGAAAGACACATGAATAAAGAGATGGAGCTAGGAATATGGCACTGGCTTATAAAGGCTAGGCTGCGCCTGTACACATAGGCTCATGTGGCTACACCACACATGCGCGTAGATCACATGGTTGCACTGCCCGCTTCACACAACCACACAAAGCCATGGGGTCCTGGTCATGCAAGATGTTTTGACCCAGAAATAGCTAGGTGGAAGTGTCTAGGTCCACCAAACATTGGGGCGTATTGTGAATCCCTATTAATTAGGGAATTCCTCCAGAGGAAGCAAATTCAAAGGAGCTTTTGGTGTTATTTGTTTTGTTATATATCAGCTGTATTCTGTTATGTGTGCCTTCATAGTTTTCCCAATTGACTTATCCCCAAGAAGGGCTAACAGTGTGGACTGATCACTCTCTGGACATACATATTCCAGGTATTTGGAGAACAGCCTCAGGAAAGGCTTTCTCTGGAATCAGATAGCTCCCTTAGTCACTTTCAAGGACTAAGAGTGATAACAGCCCACATGCAAGTCTCCTGACTTAAGGTAAATTCCACAAGGATACACTGCCTAGGGCAGGTGGACATTAAGTAATAGCTTTACACAATTTAGCTCGGACCCTCCCTTCCTATACCGGGGCTTCCAGGGCACAGGATGGAGAAGAGAAAAGAAAATGGAAGAACTAGATGAGTAAGAACTTGAGAGGAACAAACTGAGATGGGGAAGAACTAGACTGAAGGGCTAGAAGAGAGTACTAGAGGAATGAGATGGAAGATGAGGAGGAAGAGCCAGATAGGGAAGAACAAGATGAGGAAGAGCCAGATGGGGAAGAACAAGATGAGGAAGAGCCAGATGAGATAGAAGGAGATGGGAGAGGAGCTGATATGGGAAAGAACTAGATGGATGAGAACCTAGAAGGGGCAGAACAAGATGAAAAAATTACGAAAGAACCTAGAAGGGACAGCATAAAAATTTAAAGAGAAATTGGGCAAGAAAGATGCTAAAAATGAAAGCAGAGTATAAGCTTGTAGAGAGAGAACCGACACAGAATAATACAGTGTTTGAACTAAGGGATTTCGTGTACATAAATTCATTTCTTTTCTTCAAAGATTAATTATCAGCTAGTTGTAGATTCTTCCTGGACCCTGGGAGAGGACTATCGAGGGACTGGACCCCCATAGTCCCCAATACCTGTACACAAAATAAAGAATTATATTTTTTAAAAAAAACCTAGCATTATTAGGAGGTGTGGCCCCTGTTCCAGTAGATGTGGCCTTGGTGGATGAAGTGAGTCACTGTGGAGGTGGGCTTTGAGATCTGTGTGTCTCAGTGTCCTGCTGCTTCTTGCAGATCAAGATGTAGAAACCTCTGCTCCTTCTCCAGCACCCTGTCTGCCTGTATATCAGCATGCTTCTTGCTATGATGATAATGGACTAAACCTGTAAACTGTGAGGAAGTACTGTTGGGCCCCATAAGGCCTGGGCACAAGGCCCAGTGTAACTTCCCGAGCCTAGTGAGTTTGGCGACCTGTCCTGGGACATGACTTCCACATAAGTCACAAAGCACTACCTGACCTAGTAACTGCTGAGATGGCATCATCTCATTGGTCCGCATCACCAGAATTGTATTCACCAAAAAGGACTGCTCAGGCATAGGTTTAAGGCAATAGAATGTCTGCATAAGGCAGCCTGGGACTACACTGAATATTCAGGACCACAGTGTAATGCCACATCTCTTTTAGGATGAGATTTTCAACACAAAAACCATGTTTTGGGTTGACATACTTCAGTTAACAAGAACAGTTAGCCGGAAGTGAAACTGTAGGAGGTAAAAAGCAAGGTTAGTGCATTTAGAGACTTTCCTGTAACTATGGACAATCATTCTGGGGAATATTGGTGAGGTCTGCCTCTATAGCAAAAAGTGGGTGAGGTCTGCTCCACAGATAGCAAAAAGGTCATTAACAAAATCCATTCTTAGTCTTCTGGATGGAATGCAGTTATTTCATTTGTATCTCCTCCAATGAACAAACAACCATGTATGATTAACTTCCTGGTTCTGTTACCTCTTCTCTGTGAGTACACAGACCTCTGTGCCCCCAACATCCCATACATTCCATAATTAGCAGTAGCATGTGACTCCACCTGTTATTTTCCATTTTCAGGTAGAAATGAGTAGCCCTGAGAAAATAGATTACTGAGCCATAAATCATACGATGAGCCAGACTGAACATGCCAGTCAAGTGTTCATGTGGCTTTAAAGAATCCTCAGCGGAAGGCCTGCAGGCAGGACACAGGATAAAATTCCTCCACAGAGCAGTGGAGCACAGCAGTAAAGCAGCTGGACAGGGATTCTTCATGCCATTGCCACTGCTGCTGGCTGCTGCTTCAGCACCGTCACAGATGCCAGACAGGCTGTCAAAAAGTGGACCGTGGACATGGGGGCAAAGGCCAAGACTTATGTGGACTCCAAGAGTAATGATAAGTAAAAAGCTCACTCAGATCCCATAAAGTTTACTTCTCTAACTCCTGTATTTACATTGATGGGCATTTTCTACAGAATAACAGTTTAAGAGAGTGCATAATTTTTTTAATTAAACTTTCTTTTTACAAAAGTGAAAATCATAGCACTTTTCCCACAGCTTGCCTGAGGTATTGCTAGCCCAGAAAGTGGCAGGTTTCTTTTGTCCTTTCTCAGTTCATAGCAAAACCTAATTCCCTAGAAAAGAGTCCTCTTGAGTGCAGGAATAGTTCAGGGAAGACTTTGCAATCCATTCCCAAATTCTGCTGCAATGTCAATTTCTGCAGTTCTGGAGCAGTTCTGTGCCTGGGGTGGAAGCCAGAGATGCCAATCATTGTGCTCTGTGACTTCACAGCACTGTCCCTAAGGGACCTGTTCAGATCACTCAGGCCTCAGTAGCCAGTCAGGACCTCCAGATGGACTGCCAGTCAGAATGGGGTGGGCACTTCCGATCTGCCCTGCTGAATGATCTGTGGCTCAGCGGTTAAAGGCGGGTCTCCTGTTGTGTGTGCTGGGCTGCGACTGGCTGCTCAGAGCCGTGAGAAGAGCGGGTGAACTCGGAATCCGCCATGGTGAGTGAGGGGCCGCCGTCCCTCGTGGGGAGAAGCCGCGGGAGCCGGAGTGGGATCCCTCACCCCGGGGCTGTGGACATGGCGTCAGGACGCTATGTCTGGAGTGATTACCTTTGGTCCCCTGAGGTCCCTGCAACTTTCCGGCAGAAGCAGGCGCTGCGGTTTGCGCCTCTCAGAGCATGGGGGAGTGTGAGCCTTTGTGTGGAAATATCCTATGGTGATCATTTTTTCATTTCATTCAGTAAAAACTGTGGCCAGGGAAGGCAAATTTGCTAACTTGCAGAGCCCTGGTCACTCTACTGTCTTCTAGAAGTTCTGCACTTGGCACTGAACATTCAGGTGTGGGATCTGTCTGCAGTTAATTCTGTGCAGGCGTAAAGTCTGTGTCATTAACACATCTGCATGTAGATGCCATAGTGGTTCATTTGCCTATGACAGTAAGGGCAGACTTACTAGATTTCTTGGCCTCGTGTCTCATTTGACTTTATATTCATTGTGTTTTTATTTCTAAGTTTGCTCTCATGTTCTGTTGATCTTGATCTCTTTATTCTTTCCCCAGTCAAGTCTTTTTTTTTTTTTTTTTTTTTTTTTTTTTTTTTGAGACAGGGTTTCTCTATGTAGCCCTGGCTTTCCTGGAACTCACTCTGTAGACCAGGCTGGCCTCAAGCAACCAAGTGCTTCGTTTAAAGGTGTGTGCCACCACCACAGCCCAGTTCAGTGCAGTCTTTGTTGCAGTTTCATTCAAAGTCTGAAGTCAGATTGTGTCACAGTGTGTACTGTTTATTCAGTCGTGTGTTGATCAATTTTTCATTCATGATGGCCTTTTCTCATGCGATTTCTGTTGTTGGCAGCATTAATTGTTAGACTTTTTAATTGAACTTTTGATGTATCTATAGCTCAAATTCTTCGTTTTCATAATATAATATTGACGTAATAGACACTTTTTTGCTTTCTACTCAAGGTTAGTCCTGCTCGCTGCTGAGGAAGCCCATCCTCTATCAGGCACAGTTCCCAGTGGGATCCACACCTCTCCAGAGTTAAATGTGCACTGTTACACCCTTTCCTTTAAATGACTCTTTAATTAGGTTTGCATATATATTAGCTGGTTCCTAAAATGATTTTCTTGTGTGTTTCCAAGAACTCCTAACAGTGTATTTATCTAAAATAACTATCAAGCATCCAAGGCTGAAGAAATCAACACCTGTCTCCTAGGTCAGATGGATAGCTTTATTTCTTGTGCAATTTAGGGTGAGACCCTCCTTTATCATACACCCTTATTAATAGACCCCTAACTTCTTACCTAACCACTTCTAGGAATGTAGACTGAGCACATAGATCCCTTTCTTGATACACTAACCGGTCATTAGCACTCAGGTGACCTCCTCTATTACCACTCCCATTTTGGGTTGTAAAAGAGAGCCTGGTGGCCACTGCCTGAGGAAAATTCTTACCTGCCTTGATGACCCCATAGAATTCAAGCCTGGTGACCTTGTTCAGCCAGAGGATCACTATGGCTTGGGTTTATAACTGAACACCCTAGAGAATGAAGAGGGATGGAGAACAGAAAGAGAGATTTTGACGAGAGAACTTGAGGACAAGACAGAGAAAAGAGAACAGAAGAACTAGATGGGTAAGAACTGGAGAGGAATGAACTAGATGGGAAGAACTAGATTGAAGGGCTAGAAGAGAGGACTAGAGGAACAAGATGGAAGATGAGGAAGAGCCAGATGGGGAAGAACAAGATGAGAGAGGATGAGATGAGAGAGGAGCTGAGATGGGAAGGAACTAGATGAATGAGGACCTAGATGGGGCAGAATTAAGATGAAGGAATTAAGATAGAAGTTAGAGGAGACAGCAGATAAATAAGGCAAGAAAGGAGCTAGGCATGAGAGCAGAATAGAAGCTGTGTAGAGAGAATTACACAGAATAATAAAGTGTATGGACTAAGGAGTTTCCTGTACAAAGATTCATTTCTTATCCCCAAAGATTAAATTATCAGCTGGTTGTAGATTCTTCCTGTACCCTGGGAGGGGACTCTCGAGGGGCTGGACCCCCATAGTCCCCGATAAGCAGTGGTAGTGTATGCCTTTAACCTAGTACTTGGGAAGCAGAGGTTGAAAGGGAAAAATCAGTAACTATCTTGAGAGATGCTTCCCCCTCCCCTCCTCCAAAGGTATTTGCTGACCAGCAGTTTTAGAAATGACCAAAAATTAAACTTATAAGGCTGGGACAATAAATCTATGTATCCTGGACTAGCAACACGAGATATGGGGAGTAATGTCATGGTTTATATTTGCTCAACACCTTCAGGATCCTGTCTTTGAATGGTTAGTCCCAGTTAGTAGAAGTAATTGAGTAAAGTTAGGAGGTATGCCCTTGTGGGAGTAGGTGTGTCTTGTTTGTATAGGTGTGGCACTGTAGGTGGGCTTTGAGGTTTCAAAAGCCCAGTGAAAGGCAAGTGTTTCTTTTGTCTTGCTTGCCTCTGTGTTAGGATGTAACACTCAGGTCCATCTCTGCCACTGCATTTCTTACTTTCAAGATGAGAATGGACTAACGCTCTGTCACTGTAATTAATCCCCAAATTAAAAGCCTTCCATTATCAGAGTTGCCTTGGTCATAGTGCTTCTTCACAGCAAGGGAAGAGTCAGTAAGACAGGTTGTGTAATATTTTGTTATATTATCTCTCTGTATTATGTCCGTGTCCTGGGAAATCAAATAAGGCAAAATGAAAGAGTAATGGACTAATCTTATTTTGGATGTGTGTGTGCCTCAGTTATTAGAAACTGTTTTTTTTTTAAGGTTAATTATTTATTTTAGGTATATGAGTGCTCTATCTGCATTGATATCTTATTCCAGACGAGGGCATCAGAAATGATTGTGAGTCACCATGGGGTTGCTTGGGAATGGAACTCAGGATCTCTGGAAGAGCTGCCCCTGCTCTTAACTGCTGAACCATCTCTCCAGCTCCATGGACTGATTCCTTGAGAAAGCATTCAGTTTGTGGCATGGTTATCACTAGAAAGTCTTTCATTTCCTTATTTTTATCTTGACCCATTATTCATCATTAGAGATGTATTGAGGTTACACGAGTTTGTATGGTCTCTGATGCTTCTGCTGTTGTTGATATCCTGCTTTAATTGTGGTGGTCTGATAGGATTCAGAGAGTTATTTTGTTTTGTCTGTATTTGTTGAGACTTGCTTTGTGTCTGAATGTGTGGTCACTTTTGGAGAAAGTTCTGTGAGGTGCTTGTTGTGGAGTATTCACCAGAAAGGACTGCTGGGAAATGGATTTAAGGCAATAGAAAGTCTTAGCTGGCCTTCTACTACTATTAACTGACCTGCTACTACTATGCTCTCTGTTCTGGATCCCGGTGTAGCCTAGAGTCTTTTTCAGGATGACCCTTTAAGCACAAAACCATGTTCTGGGTTGCCATACTTCAGTTAACAAGAACAGTTAGCTAGAAGCAGAACTATAGACTAAAAAGCAAGGGTAGTTCATTTAGAGACTTCCTTTTAATATGCACTTTGATGGATTAGATATTATTTTCCTTTTAGCTGGTGATATTTTCTATATGCTGAGTTATACAGCCTGAATGGCACTTCCATCTTGGAGTCAGTTGTGCTAAGGTCTGGGGTCCTACTAAGGACTTGGGCCTGTTACATTCCCCCTGGACTTAATTGAATGAGTCACATCATGGACTTTAGTTAAGATGCAGGGCTCCATCATTAATCCAGTCATAATGAGAACTAAAGGCCTAGCAAGTGCTGATCAAGAGTAGTTAGCCAATGGGACAAGGAGAACAGAGACTGGAATAAGTTTTCCCCCAACCTTGACAATTTTTTTTTAAAATTACTCCTGATCAGTTAGCATAGGAACAAGTCCGTCGTGTCCCCCCCCCCCCACCAAGCTATACATAGTTTCCTTTATCTCATGAGAAGTAAGTCTAAGCCTTCTCAATTTTCTGTAATCATTTTTATAAGGGAATCTAAAATTGTTTTAATTCTGAAATGGAAATTTTTAACACCATCAGGTCTTGATCAAGACCTCTCCACTTAGTATGGAAAGCATCAGAAGAGGCACATTTAGTGAAACCCTTGGTACCTGCCCACCAAGTAGTCTCAGGGCCTCAGTAATATTGTTGTTATCCTGATGAATTAACCCATAAAGTAGAACATTTGGGCTGCCCCCAGTCACAGTGAGTTTTGTCAGTCAATGGGCTGACAGTCTGGTTAATTCCTATCCCTATGTAATATGACAGGGACCAGGTGTCTAAACATAACCAGCAATCCTGGCCTATTTCTGGCTGGGAATGATTGAGTCCATCCTCAGGGACCCTGCCTGTGGCATGGGGTCTGATTCCGGAAGTATTTCTTGTTTCCCGTAGGCCAGAATCTTTTTAATGAAGTTTTCCAGAAAGGCTCAGTTTCACAAACCCAGTTTTTGTAATGGAAACTCCCTTGTTTCTGGCAACCAGGGGGCCCAAACACAGGGCATGCATAGAATTGTAAATTCTGTATTTCTGTCTCAAAAAATAAAGGCCAACATCTTTCCTTTCTCTAATACAGCCAGAGGTTTTTGTTGTTGTTGTTTTGTTTTGTTTTTTTGAGACAGGGTTTCTTTGTGTTGTTTTGGTGGCTGTCCTGGATCTCACTCTGTAGACCAGGCTGGCCTCAAACTCAGAGATCTGCCTGGCTCTGCCTCCCGAGTGCTGGGATTAAAGGCGTGCGCCACTGCCATCCTGCTACTGCCAGACGTTTAAGGTAGGCATCAGTGAACAGAGGTCAAAATGAAAATGAAATGGATTGCTGGACAGGGTTGGCCATGCCTGAGAAGACACTTACTCTGGCCCTACTGGATAAAACCTGAGTTCAGGTACACTGTCATATAATTCCAGGATCTGCATCAGCTCCCAGTTCCTGTAATCAGTGCTCCAAGGTGTTAGGTCCACTCCCCAGATATGTGTGGTGAATGGCACACTGTCGAGTTCACAGGTCCTCAGAGGTGAGAAATGCCCACAAAAACCTGTTCCTGACTGAAAGGAGCTCAGTAGCTAATCTGTTGAATTATTTTTCATTTTGCTGCTTTTTTCTTATTATTTTGACTTTTCAAAATTCTGAATTTGATGGGCCATTGAGATGTGAGTGAACACACATGCCACAGCACATGTATGAAGGTCAGAGGACAGGTTGGAGGCATGGGTTCTCTCCTGGGTACTGACCTCAGGCCCTCGGACTTAGTTGCAAGTGTCTACTCATTGAGCCACCTAGCTGGTCCATGTTATAACACCTTTCCCCTCTTTTTTCAAGACAGGGTTTCTTCGTGTAGCTTTAGCTATCCTGGAACTTGCTCTGTAGTCCAAGCTGGCCTCACCACAGGAATCCACTGAGTTTGCTTTGCAAGTGCTGGGATTAAAGGCAGGTGCCACCATTGCCTGGCTAATCCCAGACTTTTATCTTTCTAACCCAGGTCCTCACTCTGAACAACTCCTCTTTGGGGACCCTAAATGCAGGTGTTCCAGGTCATAGAGCAACCTGGTTTAATGTTTGATGCCCTGTCTCCACCTCCCAAGTGCTGGCATGGTACTCCAGTGCCACCATAGAAAGCTGAGCAAGTGTTAGTGTTTTGATTACCAACGTGCATCTTCGAGAGGCGTGAGCAATCCCAGGTGTGTCTTTTTAAAATTGCTGATGCTTGGAGAATATCAATCAGGTGGTTTAAATTTGACCTGGGTGGACAGGGTGCGCTTTCAGCTGTGAAGCAGGGGGATCACTCCACTGCATGTTGTTTAATAATCTTTGAATGCTAGAGATCCTATGCCCACACAAGGAAGAAGAAATGCCTCCTAAATACAGGAATAATACAGGGACAATATTGCAGTCCAGGCCCAAGTTCTGCTGCAATGCCAACCTCTGCAGGTCTGGGGCAGTTCTGTGCCTGGGATGGAAGCCAGAGCTGCCAATCATTGGGTTCTCTCACTTCACAGCACTGTCCCTAAGGGAGCTGTTTAGATCACTCAGGCCTCAGTAGCCAATCAGGACCTCCAGATGCACTGCCAGTCAGAATGGGGAGGGCACTTCCAGTCCGCCCTGCTGTAAGGTCTGTGGCTTAGTGGTTAAGGCAGGTCTCCTGTTCTGTGTGCTGGGCTGTGACTGGCTGCTGGGAGCCTTAAGTAGAGCCAGTGAGCTCGGAATCAGCCATGGTGAGTGAGGGGCCGCCATTATACTGTGTTACTTCACAGGACACTTTCCCGAAGGGAGCTGTTTCTGTCACTCAGGCATCACAAGCTATTCACAGCCTCTGGACTGACTGCCAATCAGAATGGGGAGGGCACTTCTGGTCTGCCGTGCTGCAAGCCCTACTCGGGCTGAGCGAGACTCATGGTTCCGTATGCTTCACTGTGACTGACGCCAGGAGCGGTGAAAAGAGCGGGGTGAGCTCAGAATCTACAATGGTAGGGGCCAGGTAGCATGTCTCTCAGCTTTGGGAGACTGACTCCATCTGGTCACCTGAAGTCCCTACAACTCCCAGGCAGAAACGTGATCCCCTGAATGACTTCTCTCTCTGCTGGATGCACCTGCACAGAGCATCACCAGCAGAAGCTCTTGTATAGAAACATCCTTGTCATCAAGCAGGGTGTGCACCACTTCACAGAGCCCTGGTCTCCCTAGTGCCTTCTAGAAGTTCTGCACTTGGCCCTGAACATTCAGGTGTAGGATCCGTCTGCAGTTAATTCTGTGCAGGGCGTAAAGTCTGTGTCATTAACACATTTGCCAGGGCGGTCCAGTCATGTGTGTCAGTAAGGATGGACTTACTGGATTTCCTGGCCTCATGTGTCATTATTGACTATATTAATTGTGCCTTTATTTCTAAGTTTGCTCTCATATTCCATTGATGTCTTTATTTTTTCCCAG
The DNA here is from genome assembly GCF_049852395.1 of Peromyscus maniculatus bairdii. Taxonomy (NCBI): domain Eukaryota; kingdom Metazoa; phylum Chordata; class Mammalia; order Rodentia; family Cricetidae; genus Peromyscus; species Peromyscus maniculatus. Next base: position 6,557,203 of record NC_134873.1, on the reverse strand, counting down.
ACAGCACAGTCTTTGTTGTTGTTTTTTTGAGACGAGGTTTCTCTGTGTAGCCCTGGCTGTCCTGGACCTTGGTCTGTAGACAAGGCTAGCCTGGTACTCACAGATTCGCCTGCTTCTGCCTTCCAAGTGCTGGGATTAAAGGAGTGCACCATCACCCCTCAGTGACAGTGCAGTCTTTATTGCAGTTGCATTCCAAGTTTGAAGTCAGATGGTGCCACTGCATTTACTGTTTATTCAATCACGTGTAGATCATTTTTTCATTCATGATGGCCATTTTTCATTCATGATGGCTATTTCTATTGTTAGTAGCATAAATTTTTAGTCTTCCTAGCCCTACAGACATGGTTTCTTTGTGTAACAGCTCTGGCTGTCTTGGAACTCACTTGGTAGATCAGGCTGGCCTTGAACTCACTCACAGAGATTCTCCTGCCCCTGCTTCCTGAGTCCTGGGATTAGAGACATTTGCTTACTCCTCAAGGTTAGCCCAGCTCTCTCTTAAGGCAAGCCCATCCTACATCAGGCACAAGTCCCAGTGGAATCCCCAGTTCTCAAAGGTTAAATGTTCACAGTTACACCCTACCTTTAAAAAGACACCTTTGTTCTATTATCATGAATGTAGGAGGAGATGGTACCTATGGCATAGGCAGGCTGGCCCCACATAGCTAAGGAACAGAAGAAAGATTTCCATGATATTGAGCAGAGACAGTTGAGTCCATCCATATGTCTTACCACAAAGATTGTACTATAGAAGCCAATTGCTATCATCCAGGTTTTTCACTCTCTCCTCAGTCCCCAGACACAAGGTGTTGCTTGGTCCCATCTTGTCCCAATTGAGTCTGGTCTGGGATGTGATCAGAGAGATTTCTGACTATATTGTCTGGAATTTTAGACTTTTTCATTTCCACTTGTTAATATAGTTAAATCAAATTTAAAACCTTAGTAGCCTTGTGTGGCACTTCTACCCAGTTAGAAATACAGCTTTTGGATGTCATCATCTACAACAGTCACACTTAAGACACCAAGAGGCTGCCTTTACAGCTTTCAACAGACCTGATCCAAGGTTTCTCAGGTTCTCTGAGGGAACTAGGTATGGAGGGAAACAAGGGTTAATGCCATGCACACAGAGAAAAGATAGAGACTGAAACTTGAGTTTGGAGACCTTGAATTGTTTAACCTCTTCTTAGATGGTGTAGGGAAAGTTATACTAATGAAGCCTATTGCCAAGACAAAGGAGTTGGTTATCCCTACCAAGAGGAAATATTTTCTCTGTGTTTGTGTCCTCTTTTCTCTCTTCCTCTTCCTCTCTACTCCTATCTTCCCCTCTCTCTCTCTTCCTTAATTTCTTTTCTCCTTAGGTTATATTCTGTCATATTTTATATTTCCTCAGCACCCTCAGGCTCCTATCTTGAAATGCTTGACTCCCAATTAAAGGGAGTAACTGTGTAAAATTAGGTGTTTCCTTGTGCGAGTAGGTGTGTCTTGTTTGTATAGATGTGTCATTGTAGGTGGGCTTTGAGGTTTTAAAAGACTAGTGCAAGGCAAGTGCTTATTTCTAGCTTCCTGCCTCCGTATTAGGATTTAACACTCAGCCCCATGCCTGCCCACTGAAGCTTCCTTTGAAGATGATAATAGACTAACCCTCTGTCACTGCAATCAATCCCCAAATTAAAAGCCTTCCAGTATAAGAGTTGCCTTTGTTATTGCATTTCTTCATAGTAATAGAACAGTCACTAAGTCAGGTTGTTTGTGTAATGTTTTGGCACATTATCTCTGTATTCTGTACAGGTCCTGAGAAATCAAGTAAGGCTGAATGAAAGAGTAGTGGGCTGGTTTTTTGAGAAAACATTCAATCTCTCATGTGGTTATTTCTAGAAAGTGTTTTCATTTATTTATTTTATCTTTCCCCAGTTTTCATTCATTAGAAAGGTGTTCATGTTCCAAGAATTTGTCAACTTTCTGATATTTCTGCTGTTAATATCCAGCTTTAAGCTGTTGTGCTCTGATAGGATGCAGGGAGTTATATCACTTCTTTTTGTATCTGTTGAGACTTGCTTGGTATCTCATTATGTGATCAATTTTGGAGAGAGTTCCATGAGGTGTTTGTTGTAGATATTCATCAGGGAAGACTTCTGGGTTTAAGATAAGAGAAAGTCTTTATTAGCTGTCTTGCAACTACACTGGGTGTTCTGTAGCCTAGTGTAGCCCTGAGCCTTTTTTCAGGATGAGCTTCGAAGCACAAAAACCATGTTCTGGGTTGACTTTTCAGTTAACTAGCACAGTTAATCAGAAACAGGACTACAGACTAAAAAGTAAGGTTAGTACATTTAGAAACTTCCCATAACTATGGACTTTGATGGATTAGGCCTTTATTTTATTTATTATTATTATTTTGTTTGTTTGTTTGTTTTGAGACAGGGTTTCTCTGTGTAGCTTGTGCCTTTCCAGGATCTCGCTCTGTAGAGCAGGCTGGCCTCGAACTCACAAAGATCCACCTGCCTTTGCCTCCCAAGTGCTGGGATTAAAGGTGTGCACTACTACAGCTCGGCAGGCCTTTATTTTTATATTTAGCAAGTGATGCTCTCTGCATGCTGTTTTACAGCCTGAGTAGTACTTACATCATGGAGTCACTTGTGCTAAGGTCTGGGGATCTACTGAGGTCTAGGACCAGTTAAATTCTCCACTGGACTTAGTCAATGAGTCAGATCAGGGAAGGATCCTGTTTTAGTTTAAAATATAGGGCCCCACCATTAAGCCAATCAGAATGACAATTAAAGGCCCAGTCAGTAATGATAGCAGAGTAGTTAGCCAGGGGACTGCTACAAGCCACAGGAAAACATAATAGAATTCAGCTACTATCACAAAAGCTATTACTTGGGAAAGTCGGACTTCTCCAAAGGTCAAGCCATGGCTTAAGAAGTCTTGGTGATGTTTTAGCTTTTGTATGTCTATTAGCTGGTTCCTACAGTGATTTTCTTGTAATGCTATGCATGCTTTGTGGAACTCCTAACAGTGTATTTATCTAAAATACCTGTCAAGTATCCAAGGCCAAATGAAACAACATCTGTCTCCTAGGTCAGGAGGATAGCTTTATTTCTTGTGCAATTTAGGGTGAGACCCTCCTTGTTGCTGGAGAGCTTCTCTCCAGGTCCCACCAAGCCCCACAGTTTCACAACCCATGTATAAAATAATCACTCAGATGCTTATATTACTTATAAACTGTATGGCCGTGGCAGGCTTCTTGCTAAGTGTTCTTATATCTTAAATTAAGCCATTTCTATAAATCTATACCTTGCCACATGGCTCATGGCTTACCGGCATCTTCACATGCTGCTTGTCCTGGCGGTGGCTGGCAGAGTCTCTCTCCACCTTCCTGTTCTCTCAATTCTCTTCTCTGTTAGTCCTAACTATACTTCCTGCCTGGCCACTGGCCAATCAGTGTTTTATTTATTGACCAATCAGAGCAACAGATTTGACATATAGACCATCCCACAGCACCTCCTTTCTTATACATCCTTACTAATGGACCCCTAACTTCTTACCTAACCACTTCTAGGAATGTAGACTGAGCACATAGATCCCTTTTTTGATATATTAACTGGTCATTAGCACTCAGTTGACCTCCTCTTTTACCACTCCCATTTTGGGTTGTAAAAGAAAGCCTGGTGGTCACTGCCTGAGGAAAATTCTTACCAACCTTTATGACCCCAAAAGAATTCAAGCCTGGTGACCTTGCTCTGGCAAAGGATTGCTATTGCTTGGTTTATAACCGAACACCTCAGAGACTTGAGAGGACTGAGGTATAAGGAGAACTTGAGGATGGGGAATGGAGAGGGATAAGGAGGATTTTGACCAGAGAGAACGTGTGGATGAGATGGAAGATGAGGAAGAGCCAGATAGGGAAGTACTAGCTGGGTAAGAATGATATAAGGACCTAGATGATGCAGAATTAAGATGAGAGAATTAAGATAGAACTTAGAGGGAACAGTAGATAAAGGTAGAGAGAAATCAGGCAAGAAAGGAGCTAGGCACAAGAACATATTGTATCTCAGAGGAATAAGCAAATGGACTAAAGAGCTCGGTGTGCTGAGATTCTATTTCTTGAAAATAGTTCTCACCATTTGTAGTTTTCACTCCTGAGCCCCTGGGTAGTATAATATTAAGGCTGGTCCTTTTAATATTATACAAGAGGAAACTAAGAGAATGGAGGCAGGTATCAATTATTTCCCTAACCATGGCAATATTTTTAAAAATTACTCCTGAAAATCAGCGTAGAAACAATAGGTCTTTTTCTAAGCCTTTTGAATTTTGTAAGATCATTTTTGTAAGGGAATCTAACTTGTTTTAATTCAGAAATGGAAACTTTTAACACCATCAGGTCCTGATCAAGTGTTCTACTTAGTTTGGAAAGCATCAGAAGAGGCACATTTAGTCAAACCATTGGTACATGCCCACAAAGCAGTCTCAGGGACTCAGGAATATGGTTATCCAGATGTATTAACTGATAAAGTAGAACATTAAATTGGTCTGCCCCGAGTCACAGTGAGGTTTGTCTGTCAATGGGCTGACAGTCTGGTTAGTAAGGGGGCAAGGTATCTAAGCATAACCAGAAGTCTTGGCTGATTTCTGGCTGGGAATGATTAAGTCCATAATCAGGGTCACTTCCTGTCATATTGGGTCTGAGTCTACAAGTATTTTCTGTTTCCCATAGGCCCAAAACTTTATAAAAAAATTTCTTAGTTTCATAAACCCAGTTTTTGCAATTGAAACTACCTTATTTCTGGCAACCAGGGGGCCCAACCACTGGACATACACAGAATTTCAAACTCTGCATTTCTATCTCAAAAGATAAATCTCCATATCTTTCCTTTCTCTAATATAACCAGACATTTAAAGTGGGCATCAATGAGCAAAGGTCAAAATGAATATGGATTGCAGGTCTGTAGTTACCTTAGGTATTATCTTCCCTGTATCTGTCCTTCTTAGTTCCCTGGTCCAGACCTAAGGGCATTGGGGGTTGGATCATAACCCTGTATTCGTACCAAAAGTAAGACTCAGGAGAATTTAGAGGGACAGGGAGTGGGAGGGCTTGGGGACCGAGTGAAACCTACTTTTAATTGACTCATAGTCCAGAGACAGTCCATTTGGCAGCATCCTTATCTTCCACTTTTGAGCTAGGTGTTTGTGGATCCATGCTGTAATACCAGCAATCTTTACTGCCATAGGAGTGGAGAGAATCACCATGTAGGGTCCTATTCAGATTAGTTCCAGTGACCCTTTGGCTATTTGCTTGACCCAACTATGGTATGTATAAAAACTAGCTCAATCATTGGACTGAAACAAGGGAAATCTAATGGTTTACTTGGAGGTCAACTGGGTCTCTAGGATAGTCCATTGAATAGCCTTTATGGACTGAAGTGCCTGTAGTGATATGAGAAAATAATGGTTAGAGAGTTTGGCCAACTGTTGGTCTCTGCCAACTGTTGGGAAGCAGTGGGGGAGGTTTTTCAGACATAATCTTAGAGGGGGAAAATCCCTCCCTACATGGGGCGAAGCTGGCAGAAGCAAAGCAAAGGAAGGTAGACTCCAATGAGAGTTTGTTGTTGTTTTATGTCTTGTTTATTCTTTTTACTTGGCCAGAATGCTAAGGTGTATATGCACAATGAAGTTTTCAATCTATATCTACAGCTTTAACTATTAATTGGGAGATTTGGCTGTGAAAGCCAGCTCATTGTTGGACCCCATTCCTGGGAGGATGCCAAATCAGGGGTCACTTCTTAGAGATTTTTAAGCTATTATTTGAGTAGGTTTTGTCTGGGTCGGGAATACTTTTACTGACCTGGAATGGGTATGTATAAAAAGTAGGGAGTGGAACCAACTCAAAAGAAAGAAGGGCTGGAGAGATGGCTCAGTGGTTAAGAGCACTGGATCTTCTTCCAGAGGTCCCAAGTTCAATTCCCAGCAACTGCATGGGGGCTCACTGTCATTTGGAATGAGATCTGGTACCCTCTTCTGGCCTGTGTACATAATAAATAAAATAAATCTTAAAAAAAAAAAAAGACATTTGTTGCCGGGCAGTGGTGGTGCACGCCTTTAATCCCAGCACTCGGGAGGCAGAGGCAGGCAGATCTCTGTGAGTTCGACGCCAGCCTGGTCTCCAAAGCGAGTTCCAGGAAAGGCGCAAAGCTACACAGAGAAACCCTGTCTCAAAAAACCAAAAAAAAAAAAAAAGACATTTGTTATGGTCAACAAAGCTGAAAAGAGTTGGAGAAGTGAAGAGCATTTTGAAATCAGACATGGAGATTCAGAGTTTGGAGTTTGCCCAGCTTGTTTTTAGTCTTGCTTTGGTCTAGTATTTCCTAACTGCGCTCCCCTTCCTGCATATTGGAATCATAATGTATATGATTATATGTTGGAAGTATGTGATCTGCTTTTTAAATTTGATTTTATAAGAGATTATAGTTAAGAGATTCTATAAATTTCAGAAGAGAATTTGAACTTTGGATTTTTAAAAATTGGACTGAATGTATTTCTGCATTATTATATGGCTACCAGCTTATAGGGTCCAGGGAATGTAGTGATTTGAATAGGATTGACCCCCATAGACTTGTATCTTTGAATGCTTGGCCCATAAGGAACAGCACTAGTAGGAGATGTGGCCCTGTTTGAGTAACTGTATCATGGTGGAGGCAGACTTTGAGATCTGTGTGTCTCAATCTCCTGTTGCTGCCTGTGAATCAAGATATAGAATTCTCAGCTCCTTCTTCAGCACCATGTCTGCCTGTATCACACCATGTTTCTTGCTCTGATGATAATGGACTAAACCTCTGAAATGTAAGCCAGCCCCAGTGAACTGTTTTCCTTTATAAGAGTTGCTGTGGTCATGGTGTCTCTTCACAGCAATAAAATCCTAAGACACCTGGGGACAAGGACTGTCTTAGGTTGCCAACCCCCTGTCAGTCTCCTGACTATTAAACTCTTGTTCCTCCCAAGGGACTCTGAAACCCCTGATGTCCTGAGGTTTGGTCTCTGGAAACTCAGTGAGACTTCAAGAAATATTGTGGGTATTCACCACAGAGGACTGCTAGATTTAAGCCAATAGAAAGTCTTTATTAGCTGGCCTGGGACTACACTGGCTTTTTGGGACCTGAGTATAGCATCAAGATTTTCTCAGCACGAGCTTTTTACCACAAAAACCATGTTTTGGGTTGACATACTTCAGTTAACAAGAACAGTTAGCCAGAAGCAGAACTCCAGAAGCTCAAAAGCAAGGTTAGTACATTCACAGACTTTCCCATAACTATGGACTTAGATGGATAAGAACTTTGTTTCTGTTTTTGGCAGATGGTGTTGCATGTGTGCTGAGTTTTATAGTCTGAATGGCACTTCCGTGATGGAGTCAGTTATGCTGAGGTCTGGGGCCCTGTTACAGTGCTGAGATGAAGCGGTATTTTCTTGTGTTTGGGTGAAATATAAACATCTATTAGGTCATTTGGTTTATAATATCTGTTATCTCCAGCATTTCTCTGTTTAGTTTTTGTCTGGATGACCTGTCCATGGGTGAGAGTGAGGTATTGACATCTTCCACTCTCAGTGTGTGTGTGACAATATTCTATTTAAGCTATAGTACTGTTTCTTTTACAAATAAGCAAATAGATATTAGTAATTGAAACATCATGTCGATTCCTTTGACTATGCAGTGTCCTTCCCCATGTCTTTCGGTTCATTTTGGTTTGAAGACCCTTACATGTATTTTATATGCTTATGGGCATACTAGATGGGCAATGAGGCCACACTAGTTATTTATTTTTCTAGTGGCCTTCACACATGATAGGCAAAGAGTCTGCCAATGCATCAGCTTTTATACAGAATTTCCTTCAGCCAGACATGGAGACTTACACTTGTAATCCCAAGACTTGAAAAGCTGAAGCAGGAGGATTGCATTAGCTTCAGTCTAGACCTTGTCTCTGAAAACAAAACAATTTCCTCATAAGACCAAGATCTCAATTGGGCATATTCTTTGCAAATTCTACAGTGTGTCATTAAGAAATAAAATGCAGTTTTCCTAGGCCAATAGGAGGCCAAATGATTATACTTGTTAGATGGTTAGCATTGGCTAGAGTTAAAGGATTTTAAAGGTAATCTGTCACTTTCACTTTATTTTTGCTCTTCTTCAAAATTGCTATATATCTCAGTATTATATTTTGTTTTAATCAGTACATTTAATTAGCTGAGCATGAGGGCTCACACCTTTCATCCTTGTATTTTGGAGGCAGGTACAGGAAGTTCAAGGCTACCCTGGTCCAAATGAGTTCCATGCCAGCTAGAGCTACAAAGAGATTCTGTGTCAAAAGCCCACAAAAATTAGAAGTATGTTTAAGAGTGAGACCATCTGTGAGTTAGAATTCAACCAAATGGTGCTGGTGACGTGGCTCCGTTGGAAAAGAGCTTGCTATACAAGCCTGATGACTTCGGTTTGATCCTAGGAACCCTTGGGGAAAGGAGAAACTGACTCCTTAATGTTATCCTCTGAACTTCAGTCTCTGTGCCTGCCCTGACACACATATTACACACATAAATCACATAAATATATCTAGTACTAAATTTTTAATTGTCTAATAGGAAAAAAGAATATATTTTGGTCTTGTGATGGGATTAAGATATCAAGTCAACATATGTATAGGTATTAATTCCTGTTTTCTTTAGATATAGCCATTGCTGAGGCATACTAAAAGTCATCTTCCTCTAAGATAAGCATGTACATGTCTTATGCTGGTAATAACATTCACAAATTGAAGGCACTGCACTGAAGCAGTTTCCACTGGCTGGAAAGATGTCTCAGACACAAGTGTTTGATGTCTCAGACACATATGGAGCTTGCAGAAGACAGAATTCAGTTCCCATAGCCAGGTTGCCATTTCTTTTGAGTATGAATGAAATCAATACCTAGTCAAGATTTGTGGCCTTTCAAAACTCTCCTGTGACAAGTGTCCCAAACCCTTTGCCCTTCTTTCTCCTGGAATATTCTTATGTGATTCTTTGTGTGCTCTTGTTTCTTGAGGCAGTAGGGTCTCATATAGCCCAGGCTGGCCACAAATTTCCAATGTCCCCAAGAATGACCTTAGACTCCTGATCCTTCTACCTCCACCTTTCAAGAACTGGGCTTACACATATCCTGATCCTTGTCCCCTTTAGGGACAAGGATCGAATTGAACCGAGGGCTTCATGCATGCTAGACAAGTATGCTACCAGCTGAACTACATCTTTAGGCCCTTTATTCTTTTAAATGGGATTTAATTATAATTTTTCTATGTATGAATGTTTTACTTGCTTATATGCCTGTAGATAGTGTGTATGCCTGGTGCCCAAAGAGACCAGAAAAGAGTCAGATCCCCTAGAAGTGGAGTTAAAGATGTTTGTGAGCCCCCATGTGGGTGCTGGGAACCTACCCAGGTCCTCTGGAGGAGCATCAAGTATTGCTAAGCACTGAGGTATTCCTTTGACCCAAACTGTTCTGATTCAAATTACCTCCAATTTCTCTAAACATTTGTGTTTTAACTCAACAGTCAAATTTTTTTTCTTAAATTAATATTTTTTGCTATATGTATGGTTGTTTTGCTGCATTTGTGTTCATGTACCATGTGCATATCTGTAGTCTAAGAAGGCCAGAAGAGGGCATTGAGTCCTCTGGAACTGGACTTATTGATCGTTTAAGTCACCATGAGATTTCAGGGAATCAAACCTGGGTCCTCTAGAAGAGGAGGCAGTGCTCTTTAACTGTTGTGCCATGTGTAAAGCACCAGAGATCTCAACAGCAATTTAGGTCATATTCCTGTATACATGCTTATTCTCAAAACTGAAGGCCTTGTAGTAATTGACCATGCAAAATCAACCCCTCCCAAGTCCACTGGTTTTCCTAGCTCTCTGTTGGTACTGCTTAAACCATACTTCAGTGCTTTGGTTGTCAAGCACATTATCACAATGCACCTGTTTTTCCTTTTGGCAGGAATAGTCAACTCTCACATGTCTCTTATTTTCTTTCTGTCATTGAATGAGGAAGTTCTGCTCTAACCACTAAAAAACTGCAACCCGAAAGCTCAGAGTTTGAATTGTGCCTATAGTCCTAGGACTTGGATATTAAGGCAGGAAGATCAAGTTCAGGGCTGTCTTGATTATACATGGCATTCAATGTCACCTGGGGCTATAGGACACCTTGTCTCAATGATAATAATAACCTGCAGCCTTAGTGTTATTGTGTCTAGAGCTCCTGGGCCCCAATGGAGAGACTGTGAGACTTCCTTGCATGAAGCCATGAGATAAAGCCTCAGTTCCATTTTGATGTAACAATATGTTGAAATACCCAAACTTTGAGACAATTGCATGTAGGAAGTGGAAGTGACAAAGATATATGAGAAGTTACAGAGAGAAAGAGCCATGTAAGCACTTTGAAAATAAAATCCCATTGCCTGACACAGAGCTGCAGGATTTAGGATTGCCCTGCATGATTTTGGACTTGTTTTGGTCCAATCTTTTCTTAAAACTTTGAAAGGGAAATGTGTATTCTGTGCCATTGTGTGTTGGAGAGACATAGTTTGTGTTTTGATATTACAAGATGTCACAGTCAACCAATTGCCTTGAGTTGTGGTGATTTATTCTGTACCCCAATAAAGCTTACCTGGTGATCAGAGGACAGAGCCAGCCACTAAATTAGATATAGAGATCAGACAGTAGTGGCACACACCTTTAATTCTATCACTCAGGAGGCAGAGATCCATCTGGATCTCTGTGAGTTCAAGGCCACACTGGGCTACATGAAAGAAACAGAACCAGGTAGTGGTGACACCTGTGTTTAATCCAAAGAAGTAAAATGGCAGGGCACAGAAAGGTATATTAGGTGTGAGGAAACAGGAACTCGCTCTCTTGAGGCTGAGGATTTCATAGAGGTTAGCTAGTGTCTGGCTGTTCTGCTTCTCTGATCTTTCATTTTTCACCCCACTCTGGGTTTTTTATTATAAGACCTTTTAAGATTCATGTTACATTGAGTATCAGAAGAAACTTTGGATATTTAAACAGTGTTGGGACTGTTATATAATATGAGGATCTTTGAAATTAGACTAAATGTATTTTGCATTATGGTTTGACTGTGAGCCTGTCATAACCTATGTCAAAATGTGGAATGTTGAATGAAAAATTTTCCAGATAGTATGTTGTATTTTAGCATTTGTCTTTGGTGTGTGGCCTTCATTAGTGACTTATGAAACCCTGAGGAGGAGGAGCCTTTCTGGAGGAATGTAGTCTCTGGGGTTGGGCTTTGAGTGTTCATACCCTCACCACACTTCGTTGTGTGGTTGAAACTGAGCAGTTATCTTACTTTTCATGTAGCCATATCATCACCACCATTAGAAACGCCATTTCTGGGGGCTGGAGAGATGGTTCAGAGGTTAAGAGCACTGGCTGATCTTCTAGAGGCCCTGGGTTCAATTCCCAGCAACCACATGGTGGCTCACAACCATCTATAATGAGATCTGGTGCCCTCTTCTGGCATGCAGGCAGAACACTGAAAACATAATAAATAAACCTATAAAAAAAAAAGAAAAGAAAAGAAAAAAGAAATGCCATTTCTAAATAATGTAAGGCAAAGTAGAAGCAATTGCTTTTCCTTGCTAATCCATTTTTTGCCTGATATTTTCATGTTTATATTTTTGGCTCATCAAAATAGGTTTTTGTACATGTCAAGCATTTGTTCTTATGCTGAACTTTACCCTCATCATGACTTTTGAACTTTGGTAGAGGGTCTCATTTTTTACACCAAGAATGCATACATTCATGAAATTGATAGTGATCTCCTAAATCACCGAATTGCAGGTGTGGTAACACTGTCCCTTCCATTGTGTATGTTTTTACATTTTAAAATTTTGTGAATCTTTTGCATATATACATGACTATGTACTATTTGTCTACCTGGTATTTACTGAAGTCAGAAGAGAGCATTGGATTCTCTTGACCTGAAGTTGGGAATGGTTAGGAGCCTCCAAGTGAGTGCTGGGGACTGATTCTGGTCCTCCTCAATAGCAACAAAAACAATCTTATTTGTTGACCCATCTCTATATACTCCATCCCTTTAGGGTTTTTTTTTTTTTTTTTTTTTTTATGGCGTTTGGATCAGCATTTACTTTACTAATGTTTTTTATTACTTTGACTTGTCAGTCAGTAACTTCTTAAAAATGCCTTCATTCCTGGGAATTATTAGCCTTACAGTTTAAAAGGGGTCACTCCAGTATATGATGGACAAGTACAGAACTGGAGTGAATGTTCTAATTCTATGGAAGAATTTCGAGTGAGCCCCTAAGTGCTTTCTATTTTTTGTTTGTTTGAGACAGGGTCTCACTCTGTACCTTTGGCTGTCATAGCAATTACTACATAGACCAGACTGGCTTGGAAATCACAGAGTTTCATGTGTCTCTGCCTCCTGAAGTTTGGGGCTATAAGTATGCACCATCACACCCATATTGTCTATTCTCTTTGAAGTTAATAATTTTGATAAAATTTTGCTGATGCATACTAAATAGTGTTACTAACTGTTTGCATGTTTTTCTGTATATATTACTAGACATTTCTCTTGCAATGCCATATTCTATTCGGTGGTCATAGAAATGGAAGGCATCCTCCTCCTTTTCTGTTTCCTTCTATAATGAGTTGGTGATTGCATTTGAAATTCTATGACCCATATCATAGAATACATTGATACAGAATTATGTAAATATATTCTCAATGAAGTGTACATTTGCAATGCAGTCAGTCTCACCATTTCTATTATGTACATATATGGGATACTTTAGGATGCTGTGACCTATGAAGATGTGCATGTGAACTTCACTCCTGAAGAGTGGGCTTTGTTGGATCCTTCCCAGAAGAGTCTCTACAAAGATGTGATGCTGGAAACCTACTGGAACCTCACTTGTATAGGTAGGAATATGAGCTTTCTGTCACTTTTTAAGGGGACAAGCCTTTTTTGGAGGTTGGTGCTCTTCTGTGATTTTGACTGTGGAAGAAGAAGGATCCAATGAATAATTAGCCATTGTTCTAAAGTCCACTGAAGATAGTAATTTACATTGTGCCTAATTTCTGGTAATACATCATATATTTCTGGTACTGTATTTTAGGCTACAAATGGAAAAACCAGAATATTGAAGAACATTGTCAAAGTTCTAGAAGACATGGAAGGTAATTTTTATGTGCAAGCTGATGCATATGTACCTCTGAAGAATGTTAATGTACCCTGAACTTGTTATGAAAAGCAGCAGTGTAAATAAGCACAGCTTTGTGATGATTATTAAATTCTCACAATACCATATACTCTAATATCAGGTAGCTGATAATTGTTTTGAAGGCATTTCTTTAAGAAACAAGACAAGGAAACAATTCCAAAATAGATGTCACAATTTTATTCATAGCCATATGAGAGGCAAGTTGTAGAACTGTCCATCCATTTAGTTTCATAACGATCAATTATTATAAAAGGTATAGACATTGATGAGGAGTTTAGTTTATGACCAAAACTTGTTACACGCAAGTCTTCTCTATTAATACTAGTGTTCCTCAAATCCTTGTTTAGTGAAAGGAGCAGTTTATGAGAGTCAAAGACCCTGTTATCATGGAGAAATCCTAATCCCTACACCACATCTGTATGAGGCATAAAATGTTAAACTATGTGAATGTAATTTGAAAACCTTTTGTTTGTTTTTCTTCTTTTTATAGGTATATCATTTTCAAAGATACAAAAATAACCAATACTCAACAGGATGTTTATGAATGTAAGCAACATGATAAAACATTTGAATCTGATTCCTCTTTAAAAGTACACCAAAGAACTCATTTGAAAGTAAAAAACTATGAATATAATCAAAGTATTTTAGCCTTTCCATGTCACAGTCTCAATCAAGTATGTACAACTCATACTAGAGAGAAAACACATGGATATCATCAATGTGAGACCACCATTGCACATGCCAGTTATCTTCTAATACATGAAAAAACTCCTACTGAGGAGATACCTCATAAATGTAATCAATGTGGTAAAGTCTTTGCACTGAAGAAGTATCTTCTCAGACATGAGAGAATTCATATTGGAAAGAAACCCTATGAATATAATCAATGTGATAAAGCCTTTGGACATAAATATTACCTTCAAATACATGAAAGAAGTCACACTGGAGAGAAACCTTATGGTTGTAATCACTGTGGTAAAGCCTTTGCATATAAAAGTGTTCTTCGCAGGCATGAAAGAAGTCACACTGGAGAGAAACCGTATGGATGTAATCAGTGTGATAAAGCCTTTGGGTATAAATATTACCTTCAAATACATGAAAGAAGTCATACTGGAGAGAAACCTTATGGATGCAGTCAATGTGGTAAAGCCTTTATACGTAAACTTGAGCTTCAAATACATGAAAGAAGTCATACTGGAGAGAAACCCTATGGATGTAATCAGTGTGGTAAAGCTTTTGCATATAAAAGTGTTCTTCGCAGGCATGAAAGAAATCATACTGGAGAGAAACCCTATGGATGTAATCAGTGTGGTAAAACATTTGCATATAAAAGTCATCTTAAAATACATGAAGGAAGTCATACTGGAGAGAAACGTCATGGATGCAATCATTGTGGTAAAGCCTTTTTACGTAAAGTTGATTGTAAAATACACGAAAGAGGTCATACTGGTGAGAGACCCTATGAATGTAATCAGTGTGGCAAAGCCTTTATCCATAAGGGTGCTCTTCTTAGGCATGAAAGAGTTCATACTGGAGAGAAACCCTATGAATGTAGTCAATGTAGTAAAGCCTTTGCACAGAAGTATCATCTTTACAGGCATGAAAGAAGTCACACTGGAGAGAGACCTTATGGATGCAATCATTGTGGTAAAGCCTTTTTACGTAAAGATGATTGTAAAATACATGAAAGAGGTCATACTGGTGAGAGACTATGAATGTAGTCAATGTGGTAAAGCCTTTGCACAGAACAATTGTATTCAAATACATGAAAGAAGTCATACTGGAGAGAAAGTCTATGAATGTTATCAATATGGCAAAGCCTTTATCCGTAAAAGTGCTCTTCTCAGACATAAAAGAATTCACACTGGAGAGAAACCCTATGAATGTAGTAAATGTAGTAAAGCCTTTGTACAGAAGTATCCTCTTTACAGGCATGAAAAAAGTCATACTGGAGAGAAACTTTATGGATATAGTTAATGTAGTGAAGCTCTTAGACATATTGTATTTCAAGAATATGTGGATATGGGATAAGTTGAATAATAAAACCTATTTGCAAATGAAAATATTTATGCTATCATCCTTCATGTTTGGATTATGTTATTTTATTCTGGGGACTAGATATTTGTTCTTTACATTTTCTCAGATACACAAATGAATGCCAGAGAATTTTATCAATGGTTAAATGTGGTCACTGCTAAACCTGATGACCAGAATTCATTCTCTGGAAGACCCACATTTCTCACACAACTTTCTTTTCTGATTACTACTCTTTGGTTGTATTCACACCCACACACCAGCACATACATAAATACGTTTGAAACTAAAATCAGGGCCAGTGAGTTCACTCACCAGTTTAGTGCACTTATTGTCAACCTTGACTGCCTTGGTTTCATCTCTACTACTGACATAGAGAAAGTAGAGAATAGACACCTGTAAGTTGTCCTCTGAGTGGTACATGGACACCATGGCACTGCTGTTTACACACAGTAATTTTTGGAGACAGGGTTTAACTGTGTAGTCCTAGTAGTCCTGAAACTTATTATGTACACTAGGCTGATTTCAATCGTAGAGATATCCACCTGCATGTGCTTCCCAAGTACACGGGTTAAAGGTGTATGCCACCACCACCCAGCCACAGTTAAAATTTTTTTAAAGCAGGAATGATTTATCATTTGAAATCAATTCATTGAGAAATTCCTAGAACTACTGGATTTTTTTTTAAAGATGCTTCTTGTTTAAGTCTTGTATAATTCTTGCATTGTCTGATTCAAAGACAGGTTATTTAAAAACATTTCTCACCTGGATCATGTCTTCCCAGCACTTGGAAGAGAAAGACAGTGGATCTCTCTGAGTTTCAGGCTAGTCTGGCTCAGATACTGAGTTCCAGGATGGCTATAGGTATATAGAGAGATCCTATCTCAAAAAAAAGGAATATGGATAGATCTCTGCTTTTCCTGAGGAATCAGGTTCAATTCTCAGCACCCACTCCTTTGAGGAAGACTTAGGACAGCCTGTGAAAAAGCTAATTTCATTTATGAATTCCTTCCTAGCCCCAGGATATGCAATTGTTATTTCCAGTCCAATTTCATCAAAATCAAAATGTTTAACATCTAATTGTGCACTCACCAATCTATTTAAAATTATAGAAGGAGAAATGACATTGTACTGTCTTCACATATTATCCTGAGAGGCAAAAATAACTACAGGTATTTATTTTCCTGAACAACTGAGTTCTGAACAAATGAGGCATTTGTGTGTCATGTGGGTTCTTCACTGCCTTGAAACTTACTTATTTCTCCCATTAAACTGTCTCCTACAGGTATTATAGCACAAGAGAATAAACCTTTGCAATAAATTTATTTACAGGATAAATCTCAGAAAATAACTGGCCAATGGGATCTCTATAGTCTGGGTTATCTTCCAGAAAATATCACATTGCTGCACTATAGTAATGACATATTGAAAGGACCAAGTGAGCAAGAGGTAGTAGCCACATTGACCTCATTAGTAACACACATGCCCATCATATGATGGAACATAAATCCAACTAAAATTCAAGGGCCTTCTACCTCATTGAGATTCTTAGGTGTCTAGTGCTGTGTGACATGCAGAGATATTCCTTCTAAAGTGAAGGACAAGTTATATCACCTACCCCCCCCCCCAAGAAAGGAGCACACACTTAGTGTGCCTATTTGGATTCTGGAGATAGCACATTCCTCTCTTGGGTGTGTTATTCTGGCCCTTCTATCATGTGACTTGAAAAGTTGCTAGTTTTGTGTGGGTCCTGGAACAGGAAAAGGCTCTTCAATAAGTCCAGGGTGCCATGCAGGCTTCTCTATCACTTGGATCATATGATCCAAGGCTCCATGGTACTTGAAGTGGCAGTGGCAAATAGGGATGCTCGTAGGAGCCTTTGCTGGTCCTCTATAGTTGAATTAAAGAAGAGACCTTTAGGATGTTGGAGCAAGGCTCCTTACCATCTGCACAAAAGTAGAAGAGACAGCAGTTGGTTTGCTATTCAGCCTTAGTGAAAATTGAACATTTGATGATGGGCCTCCATGTTATCATCCAACCTGAGTTGCCTGCCCATCAGGAGCTGGGTGTTATCTGACCCATCAAGTCATAAATTAAGACATAAACAACAGCAATCTATTATTAAATGGAAGTGATATATTTGTGATTTGGTTGAGCATGTCCTGAAGGCACAAACAAGTTACATGGGAAGTTACCCAATTACAATTCCCTCTGCCGCCAAGTATTGACATATAGGCTGGGAAAGGTGGGTGGGCCCTGGGAGGGTAAAATATGTAAAACAATTTACCTTTAAACTTATACCAAAAGACTTAAAGCTTAAGAAAATTTATACATAAGTAGTTTTAATTTACTACAATTTAGTATATATGTGATTCAACTCTTGTTAAAAAAAATTGATCCAATTACTGTATATGTAAGTTAAATTCAATTCTAATTTAAAGAAATAGATAGTTTTAGCCACCATGTGGCTCCCCTCCATTGTAGCTGCTGACATCACCAGGATAGAAGGACCATTTAAAAGTAAATTTAAATCATGCACCTGAGTCTTGCCTCTATATATGGATGTGTGCCAGGTCTCCATGGAAATTGGAAGGGACCGCTGGTTTTTCCTGACCTGGTGTTATGAATGTTTATGAGCCTCCAAGTGAGTGCTGTGGATTGATCCACATCCTCTCCAAAAGCAACTTATGATCCTAACTGTAAATCAGTCTTTATACTCTGGGGATTTTTTTGTTTTGTTGGATCAACATTAATTTTATTAATTTGTTTTAGACTTTTTTTTTTTTTTTTGGTTTTTCAAGACAAGGTTTCTCTGTGTAGTTTTGCGCCTTTCCTGGATCTCGCTCTGTAGACCAGGCTGGCCTTGAACTCACAAAGATCCTCCTGCCTCTGCCTCCCGAGTGCTGGGATTAAAGGCGTGTGCCACCACCACCCGGCTGTTTTAGACTATTTTAATCTGTCAGTCAGTACCTCATTAAAAATGCATTTTTTTGTATGACTATTATATTGGCCTTACAGTTCAAACAGAGTCACTCCAGGCAGGTATAGAGCTTGAGTGAATGTTTAACTCTTTGGAAGAATTTCAAGTCAGCCCCTAAGTGCATGTATTTTTGCTCTGGCGTCTACCCCTTAATTCCTCCAGTAGGTGCAAGAGGTGCCTGTATGTGAGTGAGCTGCTATTGGTCCAATTTGTGCTTGCTGTGTCTGTGTCTCAGAGGGCCCCTCTGGGTCCCATCTTAGTTCTTGGTCTAATTGGAGCTGGCAGATTCTGTATCTCAGGGAGCTACTCTTGGTCCAATCCAAGCTAGCTGATTCTGTATCTCAGGGAGCTGCTCTTGGTCCAGTCAGAGCTGGTGAATTCTGTGTCTCAGGAAGCCACTGGTGTTGCAGGGGGATGGGTATTGGGGTAGGGCATGGGTCTTGTAGATTGCTGGGTCTCATGGGGGATTTTGGTGAGGGAGCCTGCCCACAGGAGTCTTCCCTGTTGGCCAGCAACTAGGGTAGAGATGGGTGGGGGTTCCCAGGGACTGATTGTGTACCAGGGCCTAGGTCCTAGAGGCAGGACTCTCTGGGTCGGAGAAGAGTCACTCGCCTCTTGGTCCAATCATCACTCTAATTTTAATTGATACATAGACCACTTGGATCATATTTCCACTTATAATGTATCCTTCTCAGATCTCTGAGGATATTGACTGACTGTAGCTTTATCAGCAGCAAATACCCAGCTGCTTTCCCAAGACTTCAGCTGCCTTCTCAGTTCTCTTCATATATAAAAACCTGGCCACAGGCCTCATTTCCTGTAGCTGCTACTGGGTCTAGACATGGTTTAGCTCGTTACCAGTCTCCACAATTAGAGATAAAACTCACCAGACAGACTCCAGTGTAACTTTTTACTATTCCTTTTTTTTTTTTTTTTTAGTAAAGAAAATCATTTTACAATGATCTGTTTCTTCTTGTGAATGTTTGGGTAGAAAAAGGTGTAACATTTAAAGCTTAAGCTTTGAGGATCTTTGAAAATGTTTTAAGGTCTAAGAAGGGGTTTTGAGTTGTGTAAGTGCAAGTTTATGTAAGGTCTGAGGACATCAAAGTTTAAGTTGTGATAAGAAAGTGATTTAAGGCCAAGTGGTGGTGGCACATGCCTTTAATCCCAGCACTCGGGAGGCAGAGCCTGGAGGATCTCTGTGAGTTCAAGGCCAGCCTGGGCTACCAAGTGAGTTCCAGGAAAGGCACAAAGCTACACAGAGAAACCCTGTCTTGGGGAAAAAAAAAAAGAAAGAAAGAAAGAAAGTGGTTTAAAGTATATAAAAAGAATGAGTAATGCTTCAAATTTCTGTCTCTCACCATGCTACATTTATGTTAAGACTCAAAGCTCAAAGTCTTATTAATCAATGCAGTTCTGATAAGCTATTAATGTAGCTCTGGGAAAGTGTTGCTTTAATTGTCATAGTCACAAGCTCGGGATTTTAAATTCCATTTGGTGGTTTAGTAAATATAGACTTAAAAGTGCTTCTTATTGAGCGAAAACACCAGAATAATCTATATGCATCCAGTCTTCTGGATGGAGAGAAGAGGCCCTGCTTTTTTTCATATTTAAAATCAAGACCAAGTGAGCTATTGCTCTTCTGCTCTACAGAATGTTTCTGTTCTCTCTAGGCTTGCCTTAAAGAATGTTCATGCTTTTAACCCAGAATCATTTTTGGTTCCTCAAGCTTTTCTGTGACACAAAGGCATGAGTCTACAGCTTTTCCTACAATGTGGATTTCAGTACAGATTACAAACAATGGCAATGCTAACATATCTAAAACTTATACTTCTTTTTATAAACTTAAATTATTTTGTAAGCTTCAGGCCATTGACTTTGGTGCACCTCTCACAGGTTAAATGGACTCCAGACATATACTCCTGTCAATCAACAACCTGTTTTCCCACCTGACTATTCCTGAGTGTGGAATCTTCCCCTTTCTCTGGGACCAGAGTGACCAGGGCCATGGGCCTAAATGTTTCAAAGGAAGACCTAAGAACAAAAATTTTCTCTTAAACTCCTCAACTTTATGTTCTGCCCCTGATATACATCTGTTCTAGCAGATGTGCAAGCAATGAAGGGCTGCAGACTGCTCTAACTGCTGCCTGCATGTGTGTAGCCACAGCTGGTCTGGCAGTGTCTGGACAATGAGTGAAACAGCCTGCTTTTCCCAGATTCCGCCAACATTCCAGATTTTTGGGTCCACACTTACGATGCCCTGATGCCAGAAGGAGGTATTCATAAGTGATAACTGTGGTGGTTTGAAAGAAATTGGCTCCAAAGGGGGTGACACTATTAGGAGGTATTGCTTTTTTGGAATAGGTGTGGTCTTGGTGGAGGAAGTGTATAACTGTGGAAGCAGGCTTGAGATCTCATCTGTACTCAAGATGCAGCCCAGTGTCTGATACCATTTCCTATTGACTTCTGATCAAAATGTAGCCAGCACTGTGCCTACAATGATGATAATGGACTGAACCTCTGAACTCAGTTAAATGTTTTTCTTTATGAGAGGTGCTGTGGTCATGGTTTCTCTCCAAAGAAACAGAAACCGTTACTAAGACAATTACTTCAGCCTTATCATTGATTATCAACAAAAGACTGGGATGTTAAACTTCAAGCCTAAAACAAATGGCTGAGGTGTCTATTTAGCATAACAAGTCTGGACTTAGCCACCAGTTTCTCCCAGAATCCCTTAGTCTCTACCTGTTACAGGATATGGCTGGCATACTGAACCCTCCGCCCTGAACTCTCCTGCCCAGGGGCTGGGCTGTCCTTACCCCAGAGGCTCTTCCATATGTAGTTTAGACATTTTGGTGACCTGCCCCTTTTGTTTCTTTGGCCTCCTCACTGCTCCATCAGGTTCCCATCTCTTCCCTTTTCCTCCCATTCTCCCCACATGACCCAGCTCAGTCTGGTCTTGTCCACTTTGGACTCTCCCAGATCCCTTCCTCTGACTATGCTTTCTCACACATCTACAATGAACTTTCTTCTCCACCATACTTAGGAGCAATCATGTCCTTTGCATTTCATTTTTTATTCAAGTACACCCAATGATAGATACAGTTAAAAATTATGAAGTTTGCTCTGTTAGTTTATTTACTATGAAAATTAAGCATTCATTTAAGCATTAACAAAAGAATCAGGAGAAGAGATCTGGGTTCTAGTTAGATCCTGAGAGAGGACAAATCCCAAAGGTTACATGGCTGGCCTGGAAGCCTAAAGGTCTGGAGTCCATTCTTCCTTTGAGGCCAAGATGTGTCCAGCAGAAAACTCTCTTTCCATGTCATAAAAACTCTTTGATGGGGACTTTATTGCCAAAGTCCAGCTCTGTCAAGGTTCATGTCCACAAGTGGAAGTGTGAAGTTGATGAGGGCAGGAGGATGACAGGATCTGAGGGGGAATCTGAACAGCTGCTGCTTTATTAAAGAAGGCTACACTTTCATACTCTACAATTGCACAAAGGATTAAATGGGAATGGGAGGAAGGGGGCTTGTGTGCTGGGTTGGGGCTTGTGAGCAGGGATTGAGGGAGCTAGCATGGACCATGAGGAGTTAATAAACACCACGGTCATGTGTTAATGGAAGGTCAGCTAGTCCTCTTGCCAGAGATGAGGAGAATGGCTCACTTTATAGCAGCAGGAACTTTCTCCCAGCCCTTGTGGAAATGTCAGCTTTTGTTAAATGCCTAACTTTGGTAAGAAGACTTTTTTGTGGTACCGGACTATCTTTTATAGAATATTTCCTAGTTTATCCAAATAGCTAATGCTTAAAGTTAGCGTGGACAAAACTAGACAAATATTACTGTGAACTGAATAGACCTTAACTATTTATAGCCCTTGATTATAAAAAAAATACCTTATTTATCAAATAAATCTTATTTATCAAGCATCTAACTTTCCTAGCAGCTTGATGTTAACTTGTATAGGAGTAGGCAGAGTTATCATGGTATATGGTTTCACAGTGGCAGGGTTGTTGTTTTTCAAATAATTATTTTGTTTAAAGATGCTCCCATTGTAAATATCTTCATCCTCCACTGAAGCCCACCCAAAATTTCCCAAAGGAAAAGGCATAAGGGAACTCCCATGACACACAGTGAGTATTATTAAAAATGAAAGTCAAAAGGTGCTGGAGAATTGTGATCCACAATGTCAAAATGCTGGAACTCTGTCAAGCAGCAGTGATCCAGGCCATATTATTATCCCCCTTTTCTTTTTTTTTTATTTGCTTAATTTTTTAAAAATAACTGTATTATTTTTAAACAAAGTTGCTACTTATTTGTGTCAAATTGTTACTGGGAATATTTATTTCTTTTTCTGAAAGCATTTTTTTTCATTTTCAAGTTCATAATTTTTAATATTTCATTCATTCATTCATTCATTCATTTATTTTCCGGAGCTGAGGACCTAATGCAGGGCCTTGCACTTGCTAAGCAAGCACTCTACCACTGAGCAAAATCCCCAACCCCTTAATATTGTTATTTTATAATTAACTTAATTTCACATATCAGCCACAGATTCCCCAGTCCTCCCTCCCCAAATCCACCCCCCGTTACCACCTCCTCCAAGGCAAAGTATCCCCTGGGAAGTCAGCCCTGTCTGGTAGACTCAGCCAAGGCAGGTCCAGTCTCCTCCCTACACAAAGGCTGAGCAAAGTGTTCCAGCATAGGCCCCAAGCTACAAAAAGCCAGCTCATGCACCAAGAGGGCAGGTCCCAGTTCCACTGCCTGGGGGCCTCCCAAACAGTTCAAGCTAATCAATTGTCTCACTTATCCAGAGGGCCTGGTCCAGTTCCATGGGGGCTCCTCAGCCATTGGTTCACAGTTCATGTGTTTCTGCTAGCTTGGCTATTTGTCCCTGTGCTTTTTCCAGTCATGGTCTCAATATCTCTCACTCATACAATCCCTCCTCTCTCTTGCTTATTGGACTCCTGGAGCTCCACCTGGGGCTTGGCCGTGGATCTCTGCATCAGCTTCCATCAGACACTGGATGAGAGTTCTATCATGACAGCCAGGGTGTTCGGCCATCCCATCACCAGAGCAGGTCAGCTCAGTCACTCTTCTCGAGCATTGCCAGTAGTTTACAGTGGAGGTATCTTTGTGGAATTCTGGGGACCTCTCTAGCACTCTGCTTCCTCTTATTCCCCTGGGGTCTTCATTTATTGTGGTATCTCCCTCCCTGTTCTCCCACTCTGCTCCTGATCCAGCTGGGACCTCCCACTCCCCTAAGCTTTCTTTCCCCCCACCCTTGCCCTCCATTGCCCCCGCCCCCAGTTTGCTCATGTAGATCTCATCCATTTCTCTGTCATTGGGTGATCACTGTGTCTTTTCTTAGGGTCCTCTTTACTAGGTAGCCTCCCTGGAATTATGAGTTGCAGTCTGGTTATCCTTTGCTTTACATCTAATATCCACTTATGGGTGAGTACATACCATGTTTGTCTTTCTGAGTCTGGGTTACCTCACTCAAGATGATTTTTTCTGGTTCCATCCATTTGCCTGCAAACCTCATGATGTCTTTGTTTTTCTCTGCTGAGTAGTACTCCATTGTGTATATGTGCCACATTTTATTTATCCATTCTTCAGTTGAAGGACATCTAGGTTGTTTCTAAGTTCTGGCAACTACAAATAATGCTGCTATGAACATAGTTGAGCATGTGTCCTTGTGGTGTGATTGAGCATTTCTTGGGTATATGCCCAAGAGTGGTATAGCTGGGTCTTGAGGGAGGTTGATTCCCAATTTTCTAAGAAAGTGTCATATTGATTTCCAAAGTGGCTGTACAAGTTTGCATTCCCACCAACAGTGTATGATTGTTCCCCTTTCTCCACATCCTCTCCAAGATAAGCTGTCTTTAGTGTTTTTGATCTTAGCCATTGTGACAGGTGTAAGATGGTATCTCAGAGTCATTTTGATTTGCATTTCCCTGATGACTAAGGATGTTGAGCAATTTCTTAAATGTCTTTCTGCCATTTGAGTTTCTTCTGTTGAGAATTCTCTGTTTAGCTCTATAGCCCATTTTTTAATTGGACTGTTGGGTATTTTGATGTGTAATTTCTTGAGTTCTTTATATCAGCCCTCTGTCAGATGTAGGGTTGGTGAAGATCTTTTCCCCTTCTGTAGGCTGTCGTTTTGTCTTGTTGACTGTGTCCTTTGCCCTACAAAAGCTTCTCAGTTTCAAGAGGTCCCATTTATTAATTGTTTCTCTCAGTGTCTGTGCTACTGGTGTTATATTTAGGAAGTGATCTCCTGTGCCAATGTGTTCAAGACTACTTCCTACTTTCTCTTCTATTGGGTTCAGAGTAACTGGATTTATGTTGAGGTCTTTGATTCACTTGGACTTAAGTTTTGTGCATGGTGACAGATATGAATCTATTTGCAGTCTTCTACATGTTGACATCCAGTTATGCCAGCACCATTTGTTGAAGATGCTTTCTTTTTTCCATTGTATAGTTTTGGCTTCTTTGTCAAAAATCATCTGTTCATAGGTGTGTGGATTAATGTCAGGGTCTTCAGTTCAGTTCCATTGGTCCACATGTCAGTTTTTATGCCAGTACCATGCTGTTTTTATTACTTCAAGCTCTATAGTACAGCTTCAAGCTCTACAGTAGACCTTGAAGTCTAGGATCATGATGCCTTCAGAAGTTGTTTTATTGTACAGGATTCTTTTCGCTATCCTGGGTTTTTTGTTTTTCCATATGAAATTGAGTATTGTTTTTTCCAGGTCTATGAAGAATTGTGTTGGGATTTTGATGGGGATTGCACTGAATCTGTAAATTGCTTTTGGTAATATTGCCATTTTTACTATGTTAATTCTACCTATCCATGAGCATGGAAGATCTTTACATTTTCTATTATTTCCCTTTTCATGGGCTCTCTTTGCTTTAGTTCCTATGTATTGTAAAGTTTGTAGACCTGTAGCTCTGAATATTTCATTCCTCTGGATCTTAAGAAATATTTCAATAATTGCACAAAATGCTTTGTTGCAAATAACTGAGAAAAGCCTATATTTAACCCCACTCTCTCACTTCAAGGTCACAACCCCTTATCAGTGGGAGGACCTCTTATTTCTATTCATGGTAAACTCGTCTTACCTTTTCCAAGGGTCATGTGTCCCACATTGGGCACCAATTGTGGGGTCCCTGCAGGATGAGAAGGAAAACCCAGTGTTGACTGACTTCTTCAACCTGGAACAAATATTGGGGAGACTATTAGCAAATTGTCATTGTTGGCATTTTTAAAACATAGTACAATTTGGGAAAAGGTTTCCAGGCTACAATCATCCAATTCCCATGCACAATAATGCTTAAGGTGTGATTACATAGAGAGTCTTTACAAAGTTCATGTCATCATGAGGGTGGGTTCTATAACTAGAAGGCCTATAACCTAGTGTGATATCTGGCCAAGAGAGCATAGAGGTCAGTAGTGCATAGAGTACATGTGACATCACCTCTCAAATGATTAGGGGACTAGGAAAAGTCAAGGACTTCTACAAAAGTCAAGCCATGGCTTGAGAAGTCTTGGTGATATTTTAGCATATATATATATATATATATATATGCTGGTTCCTACAGTGATTTTCTTGTAATGGTATGTGTGCTTCCAAGAAATCCTAACAGTGTATTTATCCAAAATAACAATCAAGCATCCAAGGCTGAACAAAACAATACCTGTCTCCTGGGTCAGGCAGATAGCTTTATTTCTTGTGCCATTTAGGGTGAGACCCTCCTTCCTTACAGTCTTACTAATATATTCCTAATTTCTCTTTTTAAAGATTTATTTATT
The DNA here is from genome assembly GCF_049852395.1 of Peromyscus maniculatus bairdii. NCBI lineage: Eukaryota > Metazoa > Chordata > Mammalia > Rodentia > Cricetidae > Peromyscus > Peromyscus maniculatus. Next base: position 6,531,108 of record NC_134873.1, on the reverse strand, counting down.
TATTATTTATTATGTATACAGTATTCTATTTGCATGTGTCCTTGCAAGCCAGAAGAGGGCACCAGATCTCATTACAGGTGGTTGTGAGCCACCATGTGGTTGCTGGGAATTGAACTCAGGACCTCTGGAAGAACAGCCAGTGTCTGTGCCCTCAACTTCCAGGCATTCTATAGTCATCATTAGCATGTGACTCTGTTGTGCCCTTGTCGAAAGACCCCTCCACTTCCTCCCCTATCTCCACCCCCCCACCCCCCCACCCCGCAAGCAAGACTACCACAGAGCCAATATCTGATGCAAGCACACAAGGGTTTATTAATAACAAAGCAAGCCCAAGCTTGGTCTGGGTCCAAACACTCAACACAGCAGGTGGAGGAGGATGGCCCCGAGCACTTACTTCAAGGGGTTTATATAGAAAAAATTTACATGCAGAGGGTTACATATTTTGGGATTGGATGAGGGGGCTAGGGGTGAGGTAGTTCTTTGAAGTTACTGGTTGGACTATAAGCATGAAATTTCTAGTGGCTACCAGGATGCAGGATATCTACAGAGACATATCTTTAGCTGAACCCAGGATATATACATTCAGATTTATTGTTCCAGTCCTATTTTCCCATAAATTCAATTTCTGGTCAGTTGAGACCATTACTCCCCATATCCTATTTTGCCAAGTCCAGGATATATAAATTTATTGTTCCAGTCTTATCTTCCCATGAGTTCAACTTCTGGTCAGTTTTAAAGCTGCTGGTCAGATATTCCTTTAGAGGAGGTGGGGGAGGGAGCATCTCTCAAGATGGATACTGATTTTTTTCCCTTTCTACTCCACCTGTTTTTTTCCAGGTTCAGGTAGAAAGTAGCCCTGGGAATGTAGATTACCTGAGCCAGAAATCACACAGTGAGCCAGACTGAACATGCCAGTCAAGTGTTCGTGTGGCTTTAAAGAACCCTCAGCAGAAGGCCTGCAGGCAGGACACAGGATAAAATTCCTCCACAGAGCAGTGGAGCACAGCAGTAAAGCAGCTGGACAGGGATTCTTCATGCCATTGCCACTGCTGCTGGCTGCTGCTTCAGCACCGTCACAGATGCCAGACAGAGGTGTCAAAAAGTGGACAGTGGACTTGGGGCAAAGGCCAGGGTGTCATAGTCCCATATGGACTCCAAGACAAAGACTGAAACTAATGATCTGAAATGCTCGGGTGGCAGAGGCTGTATATGCTTTGTTATTTGCTCTTTGAGATAGGGTCTTGTCATAACCCATGCTTGCCTATATGTCACAGTGGTCTCCCTGCAACAGCGTTCTTAGTGCAGAGTACAATTGTGTGCCACACCTAGCTTTTATTTATTTCATTAGTAGATGTGCAGAATTAATAGAAGTCAGGCGTGGTGGTGCAGGCCTTTAATCTTAGCACTCTGCAGCAGAGGCAAACTGACCTTTAAGATTTTTCATCTATCCTGTTGTGCATAGTGAGTCCCTGTCCAGCAGGGCTGCTGAGTGAGACCCTGACAAAGAAAATGAAGCAATAGGAGCATGATGTAAAACTACATATTCTTAATGTGGCTCGCTTATTTCCCCTAATGATGCACAATTGACATAAAACCAAATCTGTAGACTCCTATGTCAAGTGTGCAGTAAAATATGTATAATTTAGTCATCAGAGAACTGAGGCTCTTAGTAAATATGGAGTGATAAGTAAAAAGCTCACTCTGATCCCGTATTTACATTGATAGACCTTTCTTACAGGATAATAGTTTAAAGGACTGCATATTTCTGCTGCATTTTTTTAAAGCATACTTTCTTTTTATCAAAATGAAAATCATAGCACATTTTCCACAGCGCGCCTGAGGTATTGCTAGCCCAGACCTGTTAAGTTTCCTTTGTCCTTTCTCAGTTTCATAGCAAAACCTCATTAGTGCCCCAGAAAAGATTTCTACTGAGTGCAGGAATAGTTCAGGGAAGACTTTGCAGTCCAGCCCCAAGTTCTGCTGCAATGCCAATCTCTGCAGGTCTGGGGCAGTTCTGTGCCTGGGGTGGAAGCCGCCTGCCAATCATTGTGCTTCCTCACTTAGGGGTAGCTCTCTGTCCCTAAGGGAGCTGCTCTTATGACTGAGGCCTCAGTAGCCAATCAGGACTGCCAGTCAGAATGGGGAGGGCACTTCCGGCCTGCAATTCTGCCTGCTAAGCGGCTCTGAGACTGGATGAGTGGGTACTGTTCTGTGTCCTACGCTGTGACCAGCTGCAGGAACTGTGTGAGGAGAGCGGGTGAGCTCCATATCCGCCATGGTGAGTGAGGGGCCACCATCCCCATATAGGGAGGAGTCACGGGAGCCGATGCGGGGTTGTGGGAACTGGCTGATGAATGCTGGATGCTGTTGCTTTGGTCCCCTGAGGTCCCTGCACCTCCCTGGCAGAAGCGGGACCTCTAAATGACTTTGCTCTGTGCCATGCACCTGCGCAGAGTATGAGGGCTTCTCAGCCCTTGTGTGGAAACATCCTTGTCACCTTGCAGCTCATACACATGCGCTGTTTTTACTGTCGTCAGGGAGGCACATTTGCTACCTCGCAGAGCCCTGATCACTTTAGTATCTTCTAGAGGTTCTGCACTTGGCACTGAGCATTCTTAGAAGGGTTATGGAAGGTTATATTAAGGAGGCCTGTAATACAGCCAGAGGAGTTGGCTCCCCCTATTTGAAGGAAATAATTTTTCTCTGTCTTACCCTCTTCCTCTCTCTGTTTGCCTTAATATTATTCACACACTTCCTCTTTCTTCTTAGATTGTATTCCTGTCATGGTTTATATTTGCTCACAGCTCAGGCTCTAAGGTTTGGTCACCAATTAGTGGAAGTAATTGTGTAAAATAAGGAGGTATGCCCTTGTGGGAGTAGGTGTGTCAATGTGAGTTGGCTTTGAGGTTTCAAAAGCCCAGTGCAAGGCAAGTGTTTTTTTCTGCCTGCGTATCTATCAGGATGCAACACTCAGCCCCATGCCTGCCCACTCTGATTCTTCCTTTCAAGATGATAACGAACTAACCCTCTGTCACTATAATCAATCCGAGAATTAGAAGCCTTCCATTATAAGAATTGTCTTGGTCATAGTGCATCCTCACAGCAAGAGTCCATAAGACAGGTTGTGTAGTAATTTGTTGTTTTATATAGTTTGGATTCTCTGTATGTCCTGGGAAATCAAATAAGGCTAAATGAAAGAGTAATGGACTGATCTTACTTTGGGGGATTCTTGGTTTCAAGAAACAGTTATTTCTTTATAGATTAGTTATTTATTTTATGCATATGAGTGCTCTATCTGCATGTATGCCTTTATTCTAGACCAGGGCATCAGTCTCACTACAGATGATTGTGAATCACCATGGGGTTGCTGGGAATGGCACTTAGGATCTCTGAAAGAGCTGCCAGTGCTCTTAACTGTTGAGCCATCTCTCCAGCTCCATGGACTGATTCCTTGAGAAAGCTTTCAGTCTTTGGAATGGTTATAACTAGAGAGTCTTTTATTTCTTGATCCATTCTTCATCATTAGAGAGATGTTCAGAGTTTGTAAGCTTTGTGATGCTTCTGGTGTTGTTGATGTCCTGCTTTAATCTGTGGTGGTCTGATAGGATGCAGGGAGTTATTTCAATTTTCTTGTGTCTGTTGAGATTTTGTGTTTGAGTGTGTGGTCATGGTAAATTGTGGAGAAAGTTCTGTGAAGTGCTTGTTGTGGGGTATTCACTAGAGAAGACTGCTTAGACATGGGTTTAAGCCAATAGAAAGTCTTTATTATCTGCCTGCAAGTACACTGGGTGTTCTGGATCCCAGTGTAGCCCTGAGCCTATTTCACAATGAGCTTTTTTTTTTTTTTTTTTTTTTTGAGCTGTGCTTGAACCCAGGGCCTTGTGCTTGCTAGGCAAGCGCTCTACCACTGAGCTAAATCCTCAACCAAGATTTTTGTTTGTTTGTTTGTTTTGTTTTGTTTTGTTTTGTTTTGAGACAGGGTTTCTCTGTGTAGCTTTGTGCCTTTCCTGGATCTCGCTCTGTAGCTCAGGCTGGCCTCGAACTCACAGAGATCCACCTGGCTCTGCCTCCTGAGTGCTGGGATTAAAGGCATGCGCCACCGCTGCTCGGCTCACAATGAGCTTTTAAGTGTGTTCTGGGTTGACATACTTCAGATAACAAGAACAGTTTGCCAGATGCAGAACTACAGTCTAAAAAGCAAGGTTAGTGCTTTAAATACTTCCTTTTAATATGCACTTGATGGATTAGATATTATTTTCCTTTTAGCTGGTGGTACTTTCTACATGCTGAGCTTTACATCCTGAATGGCACTTCCATTTTGGAGTCAGTTGTGCTAAGTTCTGGGGTCCTACTAAAGACTTGAGCCTGTTACATTCCCCCTGGACTTAGTGAATGAGTCACATCATGGGCTCATGCTGTTTTAGTTAAGATGCAGGGCCCCACCATTAAGCCAATCAGAATGAGAATTAATGGCCCAGTCAGTGCTGATAGCAGAGTAGTTAGGTAGTGAGTGGGACAACAGAAACTGGAATCAATTATTTCCCCGACCATGACAATGATTTTTAAAAAAATTATTCCTGATAAATTAGCATATAACCAACAAGTTTTTTCCCAAAGCCATACATAGTTTCTTTTGTCTCATGAGAAGTAAGTCTGAGCCTTTTCAGTTTTGTAGGACATTTTTTTTAAGGGAATCTAATTGTTGTTTTAATTCAGAAATGAAATGTTTTATTACCATCAGGTCCTGATCAACCTGTCTGCCTAGTTTGGAAAGCATCAGAGGAGAAACATTTAGTCAAACCACTGTTACACGACCACCACATAGTCTCAGGGATTCAGAAATATTATTATTCTGATGAATTAACCCATAAAGCAGACATTAATTTGGGCTGGCCCCTAGTCACAGCAAGTTTTGTCAGTCAATAGGCTGACAGTCTGGTTAGTGTAGTATGACAGGGGCCAGGTGTTTAAACATAACCAGCAATCCTGGCCAATTTCTGCCTGGGAATAATTAAGTCCATCCTCAGTGTTCCTTCCTGTAGCATAGGGTCTGATCCTGCAAGGATTTCCTATTTCCCATAGACCAGAATCTTTTAAATGAAGTTTTCTAGGAAGCCTGTTTCACAAACCCAATTTTTGTAATGTAAACTCCCTTGTTTCTGGCAACCAGGGGGCCCAGCTATAGGGTATGCAGAGAGTTGTAAACTCTATTTCTATATCAAAAGATAAATCTCCATATCTTTCCTGTCTCTAATACAACCAGACATTTAAAGTGGGCATCAGTGAGCAGAGGTCACATGAATATGGGTTGCTGCTCTGTACTTACATTAGGTAATACCTTCCCTGTATCCGTCCTTCTTAGTTCCCAGGTCCGGGCCTAAGGGCAGTGGGGGTTGCAGCATGTCCCTGTATTCATACCAAATGTAAGGTTCAGGAGGAGGTAGAGGGAGTGGAAGGGTTTGGGGATCAATGAAACCTAATTTTAATGGGTCCACAGTCCAGAGACAATAACATTTCGCAGCAAATGTGGCTTCTGCTTTCTTGATCTGGGTATTGTGGATCCAGAGTGTACTGCTAGCTACCTTCACTGCTTTAAGAGTAGAGAGAGTCACCATTTAGGGTTCATTCCAGGGTGGTTCCCATGTCCCTTGGCTACTTTTTTGACCCAGACAGTATCATTGGATTGGTAGAAAGGGAAACAGGTATTGGACTTGGAGGTCAGCTGGGTTTCTAAGATAGTCAGATGAGTAGCCATTATGAAGAACTGGAGTGTCTGGAGTGACTTGAAAAAGTAGTGATTAGACTGTTCTGCAAACTGTTGGTCTTTGAGCATGGGAATCAGTGGGGGAGGTTTTTTAAACACAATCACATAATGGAGTAAGTCTCTCCTTATGTCTTGTGCAGCTGGAATCAAAGCAAAGGAAAGAAATCTGTCCATTCTTTGGTAGACTTTTTTGAGCGTTTTGTTATTTTTTTTAAATACCTGTTTATTCTTTTTTACTTATCCAGAATGTTGAGGTTTGTAAGCACAATGAAGTTTTCAATGTATGTGTAAAGTTTTGTCTATTAATTGAGAGAATTTTGGTGATGAAAGACAGGGCATTGTTGGTCCCCATTGCTGGGGAGGCCCAAATCATGGGACCAGTTCCTGGAGGAGGTTTTTAAGCTACTACTTGAGTTGTTATAGTCTGGGTAGGAAACACTTTTACTGACCAGAAAGGGGTATCTATAAAAACTAGCAAGTACTGTTATCTTCCCTGGGCAGGGTGGATCTTGGTGAAGTCATTTTCCCAGAGTTCTTGCTCTGTCATTTGGATGCTTTCCTAGATAAGGGCTCTCTGTTTTGGATTCACTTGAGCACAAACCTGGCATCTGGCTGAGACATCCCTTGCTAGGCTGTCCAGTCTAGGTATAATATACCTTGGTCTGATTTAACTCTGAAAGTTTTGTGAACCCTACATGAGTAGCCTTTGAGGTTAGTTACCAACAGTCCAGTCAGTTGTTTTGGGAAGAATGATCCTTCCCTCTGGTGTCCTCCGTCATCCTGTGGTTTTGAACTTGAACTGTCCATTTTATTTTACCATGGAGTGTCAGGCAGTAAAGGGTCACAGTATGTCATCATCTCCTCCCCCCTCCCCCCCCCCCCCCCCGCCACCTACCTCCAACTGGTTTGTTAGACAGCCAGGTCAGAAGCCAGCAGTTGAGGACAACAATTTGTAGGGGAAGCCAAATAGCTTCTAGAATGGCCAAGATTTTTTAAAGTCCCCTTTTCCATGTGGTGAAAAGCCCTCTTTCTGTATAGATCATACTGTAGACATGCCTGACAGTATAAACATAGTGACTGCCATGTGTATGGTGGAGGACTTTCCTTTTTCCCACCTGAGACCCTAGGTCAGATCAATCAGTTCTGCTCTCTGGGCTGATACACCTGGCATGGGTCCTAATTTTTTCAATTAATGGAACTGCTACAGCTCCCATGTACCTGGTTTCATCTTTCATCTCTTGACAGTCATGGACAAGCACCTGTGTCAACACAGAAAAGGGTAGCCTCAACCATGTTATGGTGTGCCACGAATATAAGATCTTGACCCAAAGTTAACTTGTTTCTTTTCTTTCATTAAACTAGCATTAGCCTGGATTCCCATTAGACAGATGGGACAACCTGTAGCTACAGCATCCTGCCATGTAGAGAGGTACATCACAGGACATTTCCATGGCTCCAAAGCTTGGGTTGAAACCCATTTTGTCCTGTGTTTTGTGGACAAACAGTTGAAATTTGTTTGAGACTTCTGGAAATTCTATGGCTGGAACAGAAATCATAGCTGTTTTTAAAGCCTTAAATGGTTTGTGTTCAGTCTCAGTCCATATTAGGGGCTCAGGGTCCCCATTGTGCTACTGTATAGAGGGCTTGCCATTTCCAGAAACATTGGTATCCAGTGATATCAATATCCAGCTGCACCCAGGAACTCTTGAACATGTCTTTTAGTCTTTTGAGTTGGGATCTGAAGGATGGCAGCAATGCTATTCGGAGACAGGTTTCTTTTGCCTCCCTTCAGCTGGTAGTTAGGATAGGTAGGCTTCTACACAGCTGGATTTTCTTAGCCCACAGTTTGTGGCCAAAGGTCTGTAAACTTCCAGGGGACCATCAGTGGTCCTTTTATAATCTCTTTTCTCAGGAAACCTGTGAAGGAAGGGCAGGAACTCTACATTTAATGTCTTTGGCTCCTGGGGCAATCTGGTCCAGGTTAGTTGCCTACTTTAACCCCCTATTGGGTTTGTCCATTTAAAAGCAAAGGTGGTTGACTCACCACTGCCAATGGGAGGCTGAAGAATGCATTTTCAGATCCAAGACAGTGCACACCTCTTTCTCTGGGAGAACCAGACTCATGAGAATTAGAGGTCCCAGGTTTCTTCATAATCGGGAGAGGCATATTCCAGTGTGACTGGCAGGGCACCAGAATGCCTGTCTCTTCAAGCCAGGCAATATAAACTTCATCTCCCCCTTTTCCCAGGGTCATTTGGTATTATTTATCTTTTGATTGGAGGAATAACTTTCATATATTCTTCTTATAGAGGGTAAAATACCAAAAATTTTCTGTGTATCTGTAAGTCTGTGTCTCATTATCAGAGACGATGAAGATGGGTTTGAGTTTGTGCAGAAGTTCTTATCCCAATCAGTTTTTTGTTGTTAGCAAACACCTTTTGAACTACCTTCAGCAACTGGAAACTTCTTTTACCATTAAATTATTTTTAAACTTTTATAACACTTTCTAATACTCTGGCTGACTGGGTGACAAAGGAAATCTTTTTAGCTGCTGTCTTTAATCTTTCTAAAAAATACTTAGTGAAATTTCTTAAAGTGCCCTTGGTCAGTGTTGGACAGAAGGGAATATCTGTTCTTTCCTGGCTGCATTGCCTGGCAGCAATTCCCTTGTACAGCCAGGGGCAGCGTTTTCACTTTTTTCAAAGAGAATGGTGGGTTTTACAGATATCTGGTTGAAAAGAGACACAAATCATGAAAGAGAAAGTAGTGGAACTTTCTCTTTTTCTTACAACTCAGTCTTGGAGATCTTTTCCATTTTCCTGGATCTGCTTAGAGCAGGTAAAAGTGGATGGAATGCTCACCTAAGGAAATTATTTCCCCTTGTCTTGTGTGCATTTTGCCTAGATGGCCTTGGGGTTCGGGCCTGGACTAGAGGCCTGCCGGCAAGGGTTGCAGCTCTGGAAGGAAAGATTTTCTGACTTTCCAGAAAGTCAGGCTATACCTGCAGCTGTGAAGGGAAAGCATCCTGGATACGAACAACTGTGAGGAGAAAGATATCCTGGCTTCTCAGGGAAGTCAAGCTACACCTGAAGCTGGGGTCTGGTGGGTTATGGTCTCCTCTCAGCATGTAGCAATCCTACTCCTCTCTGAGAGAGAGCCTGCTGAGTTCTGCTCTGCCCTTCTAAGGGAGTTTTCCATCAGAGGTACCATTTCTTATTCTATCTGCCCCCCTAAGGGAGCTTCCCAGCAGAGGTATCCATTTCTACTTAGCTACTACCTCTTTTGATTCACTCTGATGAGGGGAAAACCCTGCAGAAATTTAGCAATCTGCTCTGGTTCCAGCTAAAAGTTGTTACTTCTGTTCCACTCCCATGGGAGTTTCCCAGCAGAGTTTCTGTTTCTTCTTCTGCTGTGCCCCCTAAGGGAACTTCCTAGCAGAGACCCTGCTCCTTGCCAGTGAAAGATCTTCACCCCAAACTCCTTCAAGAAAGAGATGTATTTGGGAAGGAGGAATCCAGGAGAGTGGCTGCGTCTGCCAGGGTGGAGAAGGACAGCTCATAACTGAGCAGGCAGAGGGGCATATAGGCTTCCTAGGGGCAGAGTTTTTCCAGGGAGAATATTTCAGGGAGGGAATTGGTCAGATTTTGATCCCCTTGAGCTTGGACAAGCTCAGATTGGCTAGATTTTGTGCTTAGGTTGTTTTTCTGTTCAAAGATTGGTTGGTTTTCCTGCTCAGGGATTAGTTGGTCAGGGGTAGATTTGGCTCTGGTTTTAGAGACCCGTGGGAGCCCATTTTCAAGTTCCTCGTGGCTTTACCCAGCATCCTCATAGGGAGGATGGTTAGGACCATGGGCCTGAGTGCAGATGTCTGAGATGGTCTGCACTTGACTGTGCTTGGGGGGGGGGTCTTTTGCTTCATCCCTTGGCATTTCTATAACTATCGTAGGACAGAGACAGGACTCATTGGAATAGGTTCCAGGCCCTCTCAAGGCAATCCTTTATTTTCTATCTTTTTATCTCCACAATCTAAATCCTTCTATCTAATATTTCCTGCTGCTCACACTCAAGAAAACTCAGGGAAACTGTGGGTTTGGTGGATAAACATCCCGCAGAATTGTGCCTCGCATAGGGAATAAAAAAGGGGGTGGACTAAAGATAAATGAACAGGGACTAAAGACAAAGTAATAGGAACCAAAGACAGAGGAAAATAATAGTTTTATTACAGAGTTTTTGGCAAAAGTGTGTTGTCAGGTCCTGCCAGTGGGGGGAAAAATGGGGACATGTCCGGTGTTGTAATTGAATATGAATATTAATAAGGGGCAGGGGTTTTATCCTCAAGAGAAAAGGAAAAAAATGGACTGGAAGGATGTCCAATGCTGCAGTGAAATTCTCTTCTATCAAATTTTCTATCTTCTATCTCTTTATCAATTTCTATCTGTGAAAAATAAGTATAAGGTATAGTGTAGTAATATAGTGTAGGAAAAACTTAGAAGTGTAAGATCATGTAGAAAAAATTTAAGATAACTAAAAGCAACTAGACAGGAAAACTCTTCAGTGTTCTAACTTTGGGGGCTATGAATGCAAACTGGGGGAAAAAATCTTTCTTTGAACTTTACAGGTAGTAAGAAAGCTCTTCTTTGAGCTTATTGGGCAGAAAAATGTTTCCTATGGAAGCTTTTGGCCTGGGGACAGCTGAAATGCTAAGTCCAAGTGGCAAGAAAAAGTGTTTTCTCCCTGAGGCAAAAATGGGGGTGTAAGAAACCAAAAAGTTTAAAGTTCAGAAGTTTTGGGAAAAGTTCGTCTTTCTCTCTTGGGGAAAAAAAAATCTTTCTCTTAAACTAAAAAGCTTTTCTTGAAAAATTTAGGGGGAAAATATCTCTGAAAAGCCTTAATCTTTCTCTCTCAAACTAAAAGCTCTCTTAAACTCAAAAACTAAAGCCTTTAACTTTCTCTCTCAGAAGGACAAAAATTAGAATCACCTGAAGATGTTAGTATGGGAATCACCTGTGATTAGCTCTAAGCGAAAATAACAAACCTCTTAAGACAGCAAAACCTAAGTTCTTTTTTTCAAGCTTTAAAAATCCTCCCTGCAATGCAGGAGGCAGTGATGGAGTTCCTAAAAACCTCTCCTAAGCTCTGTTTCTTCATGCTAGTAAAAGACAGTGAGTTAGAATACCCTGAGGGGAAACACTTGGGAGAGTAAATGAGAGAAAGATCTATCAGGGAAGAAAAATCTCTCTGAAGGAGCTGTGGGAAAGCTCTGTTGTAAATGCTTTTGTTTTTCACTGACTGGCTAAGGCAAACAAAAAGTTGCTATCAGAAGTGCCAGCCTCAATGCACGCTAAAGAGGCAGGTGCAGTTCTGATTCTGGGCTGGTGTCCGATAGAGCAGAGACACCTGTTGAAACCAGCTCAGAACAGAAATCTCCTAATGTCCTGTAATTGAAAACATAAAATGCTTGGTTCAAACCTCCTGGCAAGAACTTTGAAAGTAAGCCCAGTAAAAGAGAACCTGAAAAGAATTATGGGAAATGGAGTCCATAAGGTAACTTGCAACAAAGGACTGATATAGGAGAAATGCATTCTGGGAAAGGCAGTTTTTCCACTAAAGATGGCGATAGTGCCTGAAAAAACTTTTTAGCTCAAAAAGATGTCCATAGTAAACTTTAAAGTACAGCTTTTAAAATGAAAAGGAAAATCATCTAAGAGTTTGTGAATGTCAGTTCCGATGAAAAATTGAAAGGATATGAAACTAGGAGCTTTGCAGTTTGGGGCTCCATTGATGAAATACTTATTTTCCCTAATAGCTGTGTAAAGTTTTTTCGGTAGTTGAATGAAGCTACCTATAAGAGCAAACAAGCCACTTTAAAATCCTTAAGAAAGCAAGAGAAAGCAGTTTATAGACTGAACATTATCTTAGATATGAAGAAACTTATGGGAAAATAAAAAAGTTCTTGCCTCTTAAACAAACAACCTGCAATGAATGATTCCTTTGCAAATCTAATCAGGAGATAAGAAAACAGACATTCAAAAAGAAATGACTGCTTTATAGATGGGAAACAGACTTCAGAAAATCTGTCTTAAAAAAAGAGTTGCACCGGGTGGTGGTGGCGCACGCCTTTAATCCCAGCACTCGGGAGGCAGAGCCAGGCGGATCTCTGTGAGTTCGAGGCCAGCCTGGGCTACCAAGTGAGTTCCAGGAAAGGCGCAAAGCTATACAGAGAAACCCTGTCTCGAAAAACCAAAAAAAAAACAAAACAAAAAAAAAAAAAAAAAAAAAAAAAAAAAAAAAAAGAGTTGCTTCACACTTGAAAGTTCCTTATAAGAAATTCATGCTAAATATCACAGCTCCTAACATCAGAGGTTAATATAGCTAGAGTTTTCCTGCCTTGCCCACATTCAGGACAAATTTTTGTCACCTGCCAGTCCCACAGCCGCTGAGACCCAACCAAATAAACACAGAGACTTATATTGCTTACAAACTGTATGGCATGGCAGGCTTCTTGCTAACTGTTCTTATAGCTTAAATTAATCCATTTCCATAAATCTACACCTTGCCACATGGCTCGTGGCTTACCAGCATCTTCATATGCTGCTTTTCCTGGCAGTGGCTGGCAGTGACTCCTTCTGCCTTCCTGTTCTTTCTTTTCTCCTCTCTGTTAGTCCCACCTATACTTCCTGCCTAGCCACTGGCCAATCAGTATTTTATTTATTGACCAATCAGAGCAACACATTTGCCATACAGAACATCCCACAGCAGGTTAAAGCTAATGAAGTGAAAATACTAAATCCTGAAAATTCTTTTCCTCAGAGTAAGCTAATGAAGGATGTGTTTCATGAAAGAACATCTATGTTCATGACTCCTTTGAATAGTAACAGTATTGGTGAAAATATTTGGTTAATAAAAATCTAGCAGAAACATCAGCATGGTTATAGAATTCATGGCAAATACAACTTTAAAAAATTAAGAAGCGGGGAAGTTGTGTCAGAGTTTGAGTGTAAAAAGCAGCTAAATCAATTTTCTTGATATTAAGGTTCCATCTTGCAGTCTGGGGATAGTAGAATAAAGAGGCTTCCAGACTGCTGAGGAGTTTTAGACAATTGTAACTAAGTTTCAGCAATGTTTTCAGACCTGCTGAAAGCTGCAAGTCTGGAACCCCACTCCAATTTAGATAACTATCTTCTCCTGTTGGAAAATTGTCTGTTGGAACAGAATATTCCTTACAAGGTTTTTCTTCTCTTCTCTTTTCTCTCTTTTTGGGTTTGCTGTAAACTGAGATAGCTCTTAATAGAGTTGGTATAAAACATCTGAATTGTTTAACAACACTCACTAAATCCCAGAGTTAAGAAAGCCATTAAAGAAATAGATTCTCATTTCAAAAGAACTCTCAGAACTATCAAAGCTGATTGTGAGCTCTGAACTTTGGAAAAAATTTGTGTACTTCCTGTCTAGTTAAGAAAATCTTTCTAATAGAGATAGTGATAATAATTAAGAGTAAGAAGTAGAAAATTATTCTGTCTTGTTAGAAAATGTTAAATCTCCTCTAAGTGTTAAGAAATCTTTAGGTGTTTGCTAAGTTAGATCTATGCTAATGGTAGCCCTATATAATAAGTTTGTAAAATAGATCTATAGAGTTCCTAAAAGCTTGCAAGAAGTATCTAAGGTAGTCTTAAGACATGTAGTAATAAGCTTATAAGAAGTAAAGATGCTAGTTGTAAATGTAAGTTTAAATAAGAATATAAGAAATAAATAAGAAATATATTTGCTAAAGTAGTTCTATAGTTTCCTTAAGGAGTATAAATAAGTAGATGTTAATATGTTATCTGTGAGTTTGTAAAATGTGTAAATGTTGAATGTGAGTCTAAATGCTTTGTAAGATATGTTATATGTGAGTTTGTAAAAAAAAAAGTGTAAATGTTAAGCATGAGTCTATTCTTAATGTATATGGTGAAAAATCTGAAACACAGAAGATACTGTCATAGTTAGACTGCAAAGCAGGCAGTCTGAGTTGTTTTCAAAAGCTCCAGAAGCCGCGAAGAAGCTAAGAATGGTGGACACCAGAACCAACATAAGGCATCCGCAGCTGAGATCCATTGAAAAATGAACTCAACACAGAAAAACCTGGGCTAACATAAAAATGGTGCAGTTTAAAATATTACTGTAACTAAAAAGGTCTCTGACTTGAGAATGAAAATTGCAGAGATGCTTGTTTGAACTAAAATGGTTAACTGCAAAAAGTTTTGGTTGTAAAACATCTTTTCATATTTGGAAGTGAAAATCTGATACCAGAATTTAATTTCTTTGAACTTTTTGAACTTAAAGAGATAAAACTACAAAAAGGTTTTGGTTATGGATTTATTCATATTTGGAAGGCTAGTACCAGAATTATTTGAATTTTGGGACTTAAGAAATGAACAATTGTGATTTCATTGCAATGGGACAATTTTGAATTTACCTATAGTAATGACCTAGAAACTGTTTTTCTGGAATTGTTTGTGTTAAAAATGAAACTGTTTAAATGAAGAAATTTATTGTTTCTACCTAGACCCAAGATGCAGTTTTGTGTATGCATATATGCTGGTGATTCATGACTTGTTTTGTGTTAAAACAGAACTGTTTTATGGAACTGTTTATGTAAAAATGGAATTACTTATGTAACTGGTTTTGGTGTTACAAATGGAAATGTTTAAACATAAAAGTTTGGGTTTTCTAACTAGGCTTGAGATTTTGCTTAAAAAATTATAAAGAAAAGGGAGAGTTAATATTCCTTAGTCTATTTAATTTAAAAATATTTTCTTGTTATTTGAGTGGATTAATGTTATGTTTTGTTAGTTAAGAACACCAAGAGATTCCTTTAAAGTGTAAAGAGTTTTATTAAGAAACTGCTCTTGGATGTTTTGTTAAAAGTTTTACAAGTATTAATGGTTAGATTGAGAATATTGCTTTTCAATTTGGGTTTGTAGGAATTTAAATTTGGGTTTTTCTAACTAGGTTCGAGGTTTTGTTTTAAAAAGTTTATAAAGAAGAGGAGGAATTATGAGTGAATTAAGGTTGGATGTGTGTTTCCAGAAATTATGTTAACCTACTGATAGTAATGCACCCTGGTTTTGTGAAGTTAAGGAAAGATTTAAGTTTGATGTGAAAACATCAGAAGTTTTTCCTATGTTTTGTTAGCAAGAAAATTCAAATGGTTCTTTTAAGACTTAAAATTCTAAGATTGAGAAAATTGTTAACTATATATATCACCATTTATGTTAATTCAAATGGTTCTGTTAAGAGTTTGCTTTGAGTTGTAAGACTGAGAGAATTGTGACTATGTATATCAATATTTATGTTAACCTGTTAATAGTAATGATGAAGCTAAGGGATTCTGTAAGTTTGTAGTTGCTTTAAGAGTTTTTGGTTTAAAGAGGGCTTGATGCAGCTAAAGACTGCTGTAGTAACCTTGGACCTAATCCAAAAGAGAAATGCCATCTTTATCATCCTCTACTCCCATACTGGGAAGTTTAACAGCTATGGAGATTGCTGTAAGCTATTAATAATGAGTTAATTTTTATATATTAAGAAAGGGGGACCTGTGGGAGCCCATTTTCAGGTTCTTTGTGGCTTTACCCAACAGGTCTGCATAGAGAGGATGATTAGGACCACGGGCCTGAGTGCAGTGTCTGAGATGGTCTGTACTTGGCTGTGCTGGGGGGAAGTCTTTTGCTTCATCCCTTGGCATTTCTATAAATACCCTAGGGCAGAGATAGTCAGAGCTCATTGGAATAGGTTCCAGGCCCTCTCGAGACAATCCTTTATTTTCTATCTTTTTATCTCTACAATCTAAATCCTTCTATCGAATATTTCCTGCTGCTCGCACTCAAGAAAACTCTGGGGAACTGTGTGGTTGGTGGGTAAATGCCCCTTAGGGACCAACACTGAATGTGAGCAGGAATCAAGCACAATTCAAGCAAGTGGAACAGATGGAGGATATTTTTTCGCCTCTGGGAAACCTGGTTGAGTCAAAAGCATTTGGGTCCACAACATGAGGGAGCACATGGGTAGAGGAGTGTTTCACACCAGACAAAGCCACTGGTCAATACAGGGAAACAATACTGATATAAACACATAGAAAGACATGTAGAGACACATACACAGAGAGACATACATACAATAAAATCAACCAAGGTGGCCATCACGTATTCATACACCTGAACAGAGATATCCAGTTGTGTATGATATAGTTTTCAGACACTGGATCAGAATCCATGTCTGACCTCTGCTATGTGTCTAAACAGAAGGCACCTCAAAAAAGGCTTACCTCCAGAAGTGACAGAACAGTTTCCTTTGGGATTGGAGGTGTCAGATCCCCTCTGAAGTACTAGGCAGTAAGTGGTCAAAGGTAGCCATGGTGAGGTTTGAATAGGAATAGCTTCATAGACTCATGTGTTTGAAGACTTGGCCTATGGGAAGGGGCACTATTAGGAGTTATGGTCTTGTTGGAATATATGTGACCTTTTGGAGGAAGTGAGTCCTGTGGCTGTGGGCTTTGGGGTCTCAAATGCTCAAGCTAGACCAAGTGTGCCTCAGTCTCCTTCTGCTGCCTGTTGATCAAGATATAGAACTCTCAGCTTCTTCTCCAGCCCAACATCTTCTTGCTGGCTGCCATGCTTCTTCCCATGATGATCATGGACAAAAACATTATCAATAGATGTTGGTGTTTGCCCTGCATGGTTTCAGGCTTGCCTTGGTCCAATCTTTCCTTAATACCTTGAAAGGAAAGTGTATATTCTGTACCATTGTGTTTGGGTTGATATGACTCATGATTTGATATTGCATGAGGTCATAGTCAAGAGACTTCCTTGCATGTTAGAAGAAACTGTGAACATTCAAACAGTATTGGGACCATTACATAAAATGGGAATCTTTGAAATCAGACTAAATACATTTTGCATCATGATTTGACTGTGAGCCTGTCATGATCTGTGTCAAAATGTTGAGGGTTGAATGAAAAATCTTCCAAGTAGTGTGCTGAGTTGGAGCATTTGTCTTTGATGTGAGCCTTCATTGGTGACTTACAAAACCCTTAGGAGGAAGAAGTTTTCTGGAGGAATATAGTCTCACCACATTTCTTTGTTTTGTTGAAAGTGAACAGCCCCTTTCCTTCTCATGTAGGCATGCCATCACCACCAGTAGAGACTCCAAATAATGTAAGGTATGGTAAAAACAAGAATGCATACATTCATTATATTAATAGTGATCTCCTGAATCACTTAATTGCAGGTGTGTAATATTGTTACTACCTTTGTGTTTTTACATTTTTTGTTTATATTGTTTTTAAATGTCTGAAAATTTTGACTCTGTGTGTGTGCATGCGTGTGCGTGTGTGTGCGCGCGTGTGCATGTGTGTGTGCGCGCATGCGTGCGTACGTGTGTGTGTGTGTGTGTGTGTGTGTGTGTGTACCACTTGTCTTCCTGGCCCTTACTGAAGCCAGAAGAGAGCATTGGATTCTCTTGACCTGGAATTGGTAATAGTTGCTAGCCTCCAGTCAATGTTGGGAACTGATCTAGAACCTCTTCAAAAGCAGCAAGTGATTTTTTTTATTTGATTTTTAGAGACAGGGTTTCTCTGTATAACAGTCCTAGCTGTCCTGGAATTCACTTTGTAGACCAGGCTGGCCTTGAACTCACAGAGATCCACCTACCTGCCTCTGCCTTCCTAAGTGCTGTGATTAAAAGCATGCACTACCACCAGACACAACAGATGATCTTATCTGTTGACCCAACTTCACATACTCCATCCCTTTTGTTATTGTTGTTTGTTTTACTTTTTTAGGATCAGCATTTACTTTACTAATGTTCTTGAGAACTCATTGATCTGTCAGTCAGTAACTTCTTAAAAATGCTTTCCTTCCTGGGAATTATTAGCCTTACAATTCAATAGGGGTCACTCCAGTTTATGATAGACAAGTGCAGAACTGGAGTGAATGTTTAACTCTATGAAGGAATTTTGAGTGAGCCCTGAATGCTTTCCATTCTTTTGTTAGAGACAGGGTCTCACTATGTACTGTCTGCACAGGAATAGAAGGTGTCATCCTCTTTTTCTGTTTCCTTTTAAAATGAGTTGGTGACTGCATTTGATATTTATTGATCCATGTCATAGAATGTTTTGAGCACACAGAATTTTATAAATATATTCTCAATGAAGTGTATAATTGGAATTCAGTCAGTTTCATGATTTCAATTGTGAACATATATGGGACATTTTAGGATGCAGTGACCTATGAGGATGTGCATGTGAACTTCACTCATGAAGAGTGGGCTTTGCTGGATCCTTCCCAGAAGAGTCTCTACAAAGATGTGATGCTGGAAACCTACTGGAACCTCACTTGTATAGGTAAGAATGTGAGCTTTCTGTCAATTTTTAACTTAAGGGGACAAACTTTTCTTGGAGATTGGTGCTCTTCTCTGACTTTGAGTATGAAAGGGGAAGAATCTGGTGAATAAATTAGGCATGGTACTAAGCTTCATGAAAGATAGTAATTTTAAGTATGCCTAATTTCCAGTAATATACCACATATATTTTCTGCTACTGTATTTTAGGTTACAAATGGGAAGACTGTAATATTGAAGAACATTGTCAGAGCTCTAGAAGAAATGGAAGGTAATTTTCATATGTAAGCTGATATATATGTATGTCTAAAGAAATGTTAATGTACTCTAAACGTTTAATGAAATGCAACTGTGTAAAAAGCATAGCTTTGTGATGATTATTAAATTTTCAGAACACCGTGTTCTCCAATGTGAGGTAGCTGATCACTGTTTGCAAAGCATTCAGTTAAGGACCAGACAAGGAAACAATGCCATGATAAATGTCACAGTTTCAATCATAGCCATGTGAGGCATGTTGTAGGACTGTCCATCCACTTACTGTCATGCCTTCCATTTATCATATAAGGTATAGACATTGGTGAAGGGATTAGAGAATGTCCAAGACTTTTTATAAGCAAAGCTTCCATATTAAAGCTCGTGTTCTCCATATATGTGAAATGAGTGATTTATTTAGCATAGTTTAGTAAGAGGAGCATTTTATGAGAGACCAGGAGGTTGTCTTGGTGTAGAAACATGAAGCCATATTCCACATCTGTATGACACACAAAATATTCGACTGTGGTAATGCAATGTGAAAACCCTTTATTTGTTATCTTCCTTTACCAGGTGTGTCATCTGTCACTCTGGACACAATCCGTGGGAGCATAAGGGATATGGAAAGAAGCATTGTAGTTCTGTCTCTCTCAGAACAAATGGAAGATATGTGGTAGTCCCCACATTGAAAAGACATGATGACTGTGATACAAGTTTACAATTAATTGGTTTTCCAACTTCAGGGGGAATTCATCAACAAACTCACATTGGAGAAAAACCTTATGAGTACCAGGAATATGGAAATTCACCTCTCTCTGCTGGTTCACTGTGCACATGTAGTGTGCCTCACAGTATAAGAAAATGTTATGAATGCAATCAGTGTGGTCAAACTCTCAGTTCTTCAAGTTCTCTTCAAAGATGTGAAAAAGCTCATGTGGGAAGAGAATATAATAAATGTGAGTCATCTACTAAAGGCTTTAGCCATTACAAGCATCATCAAACACATCAAACAAGCAATAATAAAGAGGCTCTTTATGAATATAATCAACATCATAAGGCCTTTACATATGATTCCTCATTAAAAGTACACCAAAGAACTCATTTAGAAGGAAAACCCTATGAGTCTAATAAGAGTTATCAAGTCTTTGCATGTCACAATCTTCATCAAGTACATAGAATACAAACTAGACAGAAAAGGCATGAATATCATCAATGTGATAAAGCCTCTGCATGTCCCACTTATCTTCAGATGCATAATAGAAATAATACTGTAGAGAAACCCTATGAATGTAAGCAATGTGGCAAAGCCTTTACATATAACAGTTATCTTCTCATTCATTTAAGAAGTCATACTTTAGAGAAACCCTATGAATGTAATGAATGTGGTAAAGCCTTTGCACAGAAGAGAAGTCTTCATAGTCATGAAAGAAGTCACAGTGGAGAGAAATCCTATGATTGTAATCAGTGTGGCAAAGCCTTTACACGTAACAGTCATCTTCTCACACATCTAAGATGTCACACTGGAGAGAAACCTTATGGATGTAATCAGTGTGGTAAAGCCTTTGCACAGAAAAGTAGTCTTCATAGTCATGAAAGAAGTCATAGTGGAGAGAAACCCTATGAATGTAATCAATGTGATAAAGCCTTTGCACGGAAGAATAATCTTCTCAGTCATGAAAGAATTCATACTGGAGAGAAACCCTATAAATGTAATGAATGTGGTAGAGCCTTTGCAGAGAAATATAAGCTTTTCATTCATAAAAGAATTCATACAGGAGAGAGACCCTATGAATGTAATGAATGTGGTAAAGCTTTTGCAGAGAAGAGTCATCTTCTTGGTCATGAAAGAATTCATACTGGAGAGAAACCCTATGAATGTAATGAATGTGGTAAAGCCTTTGCAAGGAAGTGTCATCTTCTCAGTCATGAAAGAATTCATACCGGAGAGAAACCCTATGAATGTAATGAATGTGGTAAAGCCTTTGCACAGAAGAGTCATCTTCTCACTCATGAAAGAAGTCACAATGGAGAGAAACCCTATGAATGCAATGAATGTGGTAAAGCCTTTGCACAGAAAAGGAATCTTCTTAATCATGAAAGAAGTCATAATGGAGAGAAACCCTATGAATGTAATGAATGTGGTAAAGCTTTTACAGGGAAAAGTACTCTTCACAGTCATAAAAGAAGTCATAGTGGAGAGAAACCTTATGAATGTAATCAATGTGGTAAAGCCTTTGCACTGAGGAAGAATCTTCTCAGTCATGAAAGAATTCATGCTGGAGAGAAACCCTATGAATGTAAACAATGTGGTAAAGCCTTTACACGGAAGAGTCATCTTGAAAGTCATGAAATAAGTCACAATGGTGAGAAACCTTATGAATGTAATGAATGTGGTAAAGCCTTTGCACAGAAGAAGTATCTTCTCAGTCATGAAAGAATTCATACTGGAGAGAAACCTTATGAATGTATTCAATGTGGTAAAACCTTTACACAAAAGAGTAGTCTTCATATTCATGAAAGAGTTCATAGTGGGGAGAAACCCTATGAATGTTATCAGTGTGGCAAAGCCTTTACACAGAAGGGTAGTCTTCATAGTCATGAAAGAATTCATGCTGGACAGAAACCCTATGAATGTAGGCAGTGTGGCAAAGCCTTTGCAATGAAGAATCATCATCATAATCATGAAAGAATTAATTCTGGACAGTACCATAAGGATGTAATCAATGTGGCAGTTTCAGATGTGAGTGGCCATGTGGGTGCTGGAAACTGAACTGTTTTCTACAAGAGGTACTTGCTGGAGTTAAGCTTTATAGGTGTTCAGATCCCAAAGCAATTGAGTTATCAGCAAAGGAAGGAGACTGCTGTGATCTGAGAGTGAATGAGGATAGCTGTTGCTTTATTGAAAAGGACTATACCCTTTATACTCTATAACTGAACATTAGTTTAAACTCAAGCAAAATTGAAAACATACTTAAAGATTCTTTGATGAAAGCAGCCATCAACCTCATCACAGCAATGTTCCTGAGACAAAAAGCAATAAATTCAGCAAGCATCAAAATGCCTTTTTGAATGTGAGCCCATTGTTTCCTTTATCCTTGGCACCAGGTGTATCCAGTTAGTACATCTTTAAGTTCTTTATTCTTGGTGTAATCAGGGGACACAATGGGAATTCTTGTGTGGGATTAGGCGTAATTATCACACTATGTAATTCCACGTTGCTGGAGATTTTTTCCAAGAATTTTGTTTAAAGGGACTGCCATTGTATACATCCTCATCCTCCACTGAATCCACAAATTATTTCCCACAGGAAAAAGCATAAGGAAACTTCAAAACATGTAGTGAGAATTATTAACACTGTAAATAAAAAGATGCTGGAGAATTAAGATCTACAATGTCAAAAAGCTAGAACTTGGTCAATCAGCAGTAGTCATGGTGCAGTCCATGCCAGGTACTAAACTGCTAAACCATCTCTCATCCCTTTGTACTTTTTTTAAAGATTTAATTTATTATTCTTGTGTTTGTGAGTACACATGCAGAGTATAGCTTGAAATCAGATGACAGCCTGTAGGACCCTTCCTCCCTTTTTACCATTTGGGTCCTGAGGACCAAATCATCTGTCTTGGCTTTAAGTACCTTTACCTGCTGAGCCATGCCACGAGGACCATTGAGCCATGATTTGTGTGTGTGTGTGTGTGTGTGTGTGTGTGTGTGTGTGTGTGTGTGTGTGTGTTTAAAACAGGCTCATGAAATTCAGGCTGACCATGAACTCATGACCTTTCCTCTTCCACCTCCAATTCCTGGGATGACAAGTTTCACTACCATGCCCTATTTATGCAGAGCTTGTATATGCTGAGCCAACATTCTGTCTAAAGAGAGCCATCTGATATGAAAACATTGATGTATCCAGGTTGTTCATCCACAGGTCCACACTGAGACCCTGTCCTAAAAGTAAACAAAAAGTGCAGACAAAAACTATTGTTAAAAGAAAAATTGTGTGTGTTTTGCGACAGAGTCTGTCTCAGTTGCCTAGACTGGTCTAGAACTTACACTGTACTCTTGAATCCTGCCCCTTGGCCTTAGTACCTGGGGCACTGGGCTTGACTAGTGATTGAGAAAGCCAGAGCACAGAGTCTTAACTATGTGTCTGGGGACATACAGCCAATAGCCATAGGTGCATGAGAAGATCATAATGTCCCTGGGGTCAGGTTGGAGTCCAGAACCTTTGTTGAGGTAGAATGCTATCAGTTCAGCGTGGAAGGATGGAACAAGGCCCAGGATCTAATCTGCTTTGGAGTCTAAATGTCCTGAGAGTCATACATGGGCTAGGGTAACAAATTCTGTGTGAGGCATTGTTTATGAAGAGATATATAGTACCAAGGCCCCTCTGTTCATGGCTCAACTGCAGTTTCAGTGGCCTCATATAGAGGGCAAGTGAGCACACCAGGGCCAGAGCTGTGCCCAGGAGTCACTGGAAAAGGACAAGGAGAATGACAAAAAAGAGGCTTCCCTGTTCACTGTGGAAGCACCCTGAGATTACAAAAAACCAAAGAACCTCTTAGAAAGCAAGATTTTACAAAGACCTTCCACTTCTCACATGGGAATCTGAAGCACAGACAAGAAAGACCATCTTGGCCGGAAGAATTCTGGGTGTTGATGCTCCATCTGGTTATTGTATCCATGGTAACAAGTGTGGTGCATTTACATCTCTCTGAATAACAGGCACAGGGAGGTGAAGGCACTCAGAAAGTCACAAGGCAGTAAATGGATCATAAGCCAGGATTCCCATGTGTACCCTTATAAACTTTTTAAGATTGCATGTATTTGTTAATGTAGGGGTGACGGCATGCATGTGTGGAGGTGAGCGGACAACTTACCTGAATCCATTCTCTCCTTCAACCATGTGGGTCCCAGGGATGGAACTCAGGTTTAAAAAAACAAAAACAAAAACAAACAAACAAAAAAAAAACCAGACTTGGTAGCAAGTGTTTTTAACACCAGAATCATCTCACTAGCTCCCAGTTGTATCATTTTGTGTGTGCTCTTTGTGTGAATCTGCATGTATAGAGCTCACGGGTCAGAGTTGGGCATCCCATAAATTGATATTATAATCCAAGTTGACTTTATGGGTTATTGAGCATGACAAGGCAACTCCAAACTTTAGTGTTCTCCAAAATGTACCAACAGAGACCCTAAGGACAGGGCAGGCATGGTTGCTTTCTGTGAATGGCCAAATAGACAAAGTATTTGCTGGCCTATGGGCCAGACAGTGTCTTGTTTCTCTGTGCTGTGAGTAGAAAGGGCCTTGAGTCATTAAAACATAATCTGTGTTTTTCATTGCTGCAACAAATCACATCCCCATAAATTCATGGTTATATTATCCACACACTGCTTTAATTTTCCTGTTTGTCATTCTGGCCCTATACACTTGACCCCTTTTGCAGTTTATTTTACCTGAGATCAAGTTTGAATCCCTAGAAGCTGAATATTTCCGTCCTCAAGAGTCCAACCTAGATGTCAACATTTGATGAACATCAAAATATGATCTGAAATCCTTTCAAGGGTAACAAAATAATTCTATCTTTGAATATTTTTTCTTTCCAAACATTTTAATTTCTGAGGAACATTTTTAGCTTCTGTGGTGTACAAATACAAATTCTGAGTTGGGTCAGCTCCTGTCTTGAATCTAAGACCTGTTCCAAGTGAAGAGGTCCCCCTGTTTTCTCCCTGGCTCAGGATGGCTGGTCATGAATCCCCTACCAGATCACAGAACTTGCCAAAGAATTCTTTATGTCAAATGAGGCTTTGAAGGTGTACCAGGCTATCCTGGCTAGCTCGGAGGAGGAGGAGGAGGAGGAGGAGGAGGAGGAGGAGGAGGAGGAGGAGGAGGAGGAGAAGGAGGCACTGAGATGCCAAATGACAGTCTTGCTGCAGAGAATCTAGTTACTACTGGCTCTGTGAAGCACGGTCAAGTGATGGGACATAGAGCAGGTACTGTACAGAGAGGGATAGCTTGCTGGATCCAGTGTCGGCATGGTGGCCCAGGGACATGCCCCTGCTTCAGCCATCTATGACCACGGAAGGTATAGTTTGATTTAGGTGCAGAGGTGTGTGGTTGTGTCTTGCTATAGATGCAGCTGATGTAAGCCCAGGGCTGTTGAGGACTCAGCACAGCCATTCAGTCTCTATCATTCACCTCTGGAACCTTCCCTAGCCTGTAGGATGCTGACCTGGACTCACCATACACTGAGAAACCAGCCTGGGACCTTACCAGTGGTGCTTAGCTGATTCCTTCATACCATGACTCCCTATACTCTTCCTGTGATTCCCATTACTCTGCAACACCTCACATGTTACAACTTCTGATATGCCACCTACATCACAAGTATTCACCAGGGCGTGTAAGCTCACTGTGAAAGGGAAACATAACCAGTGTAGAACATGGGGTGATGGCAAGAATGGGGCAGATGGGCTCAATATAGGTTGAGTTTCTGGACCCAAAATTCAGTTATGACAATATTTAAATAATCCCAGGAATGTGGCTCAGGGGTATAGCCCCTGAATAGAAAAACCCATGGTATTTTCTGGAGATAGTTCAAAAATAAGGTCTCAGCCTTCTGAAGTATGCAGAAGGTGTGGCCAAGGCTCAGATTGAACTGATGAATGCAGATTATCAAGGGACAGACAAGGTAGCCCTTTGTCACTGGGAAATGCCCTGAGTGGCCCTGCCCGAGGCCCCAGTATCAAATTCAATACAGTCATTCCCTGTCAGCATCAAGACCCCCAGAGTTAGATTACACAATGCTTTATTAATTTAAATTTTAAATGCTAATGAGAATGAACAATAACTGCAGGGAGACATTGTATAGTACAAAAAAAACCTCCTGAATTAAATCAGTTTGTATATTTTAAATGTGTTAACCTCAGAATGGAAACTGAGATATATGTTCCATTGGGGAAGAGATTTTTGCCTCTGTTTTTACAGGAGACGAAAAACAATGGATACCATTGAGATTGATAAAAGATTACATTTGAACAGGAAGGACCTGCTTAATAAGGAGAGGTGATAGTTCATTAGACAGCTTGGTCATTCAATCCAAACTAACCTATAAACACAAACAAATGCCTTTCATTTGATCAGGCAAGAAAAAAGATAGTAAAATTTTTCTTATGATAATTTACCAAAGGCACACTTGCCTTGCTGGCATGAAATGAAACGTTGGTTTTCCTATACTACAAGTCTTAATTCCATGTTCCAGTGCTAGACTGTAGAACAACATTTTGGACACCAGCTTTTGAGTTTTCCTCTTCTTCTTTTTTTTTTTTTTTTTTTTTGGTTTTTCGAGACAGGGTTTCTCTGTGTAGCTTTGCGCCTTTCCTGGAGCTCACTTGGTAGCCCAGGCTGGCCTCGAACTCACAGAGATCCACCTGGCTCTGCCTCCCGAGTGCTGGGATTAAAGGCATGTGCCACCACCGCCCGGCTTGAGTTTTCTTCTTAAAAAAAAAATAAAAAAGGATAAAATAAAGAAATAAAAAGGATATTTTTATTGTTTGCTGTTAAAATCACAGTTAAGAGACTTAAATTTTTAAAAGTAAACTCAAGTGGTTACTACAGTTCAAACTTGTTTCCTAAATCTGTAGGAATTGGAGTGTCTTGGAACAGAGTGATGGTAGCCCATACTTTTCATCCCTGCTGAGACAGACTTTCATGACTTTCTAAATTCTATATGTGGTGGTGGTTCATACCTTTAATCCCATTACCCAGGGACAAAACACAGATACCACTCCTAATTGGTATGTTTGTACACTAGAAAAATCAGATACCATATTTACAGAATATTGTAATAAACCCTCTGTAGAATTACTAGAAAGGTAGCTAATTTCCAGTGGGGACAGGAGGAAATAGCAGCTTTTGCAGCAGCCATTAAGCTCTTCTCTGTGCATGCAACTCTGACCATTATTGAACCAGATGATGCCCTAATGATAGATATCATAGTTATTGGTGAATTGGCAACTAGGGACTCTTCATAAAGCCTATATTACCTTTTGGATTCTATTGCAAACACTTTCCATATAAGTAGGATAAATATCCTCTCTTTGAGAAACAAATCTGGACATTTTATGAGGCATGGAGAACCTGATAGTGAAGGCCAACTATCCTATGGTGATCTGGGCACCCCTTACAATGATAGAATGGATCTCTTCAAAGGCAGAGTCCTTAGCATGGATAGAAAGGCGTTGCATCGGAACTGGTATATATCAAAATTCCTTAGTGACTGGGATATGAGGCACCAAGGGGTCTGTGTCTTCCCACAGTAAAGAAATATTTCCATTGCCTAAAGTGTTCACCCCTCTTCCAAGAGAAGCAACTATTGAACTGTAGGGACCAACAGAATGGTCACATCACTTGGCTAAGTCATGGTTTATTGATGGTTCATCAATCATTGAGGAATCCCAAACTAATGGAAAAATGGCAGCCTCTAGACTTGGGATGGAATGGCCAAGTCTGAGGAATGCACCACAAAATTAGTGAACCACAATTGGATATAAGACCAACAGCTGAGGAAGACAAAAGGAACATCTATCTTCTCCAATTCATGATGCATGTGCAGCATATAGTAATAAAAATGGAAAACCACTAACTGGCAGATAAATGGCAAAGAGATCAGGTCATGGGAGGCAGAATGGAAATGGCAACACCCAGCAAAACTTAGCAAAGATATGAAATTTCATGTATCCCATGCAGGCAAGACAGATAAAACATCTTAAAATAATGAAATAGTGGGCAAATTGGCATAATGTTTAATTAAGACTAGAAAATTAAAATTTGCCAGGTAACAAATTCAGAATAAATAATCAAAAAATGATAGATTACACATTTGAAAAATTTGAACATTTGCCCTTAACATTAAAATATAAGGAAAATGTAGGACCAAATTAAGCCAGGACAGCCCTATGAGAATAACTATTTTAAGAAATCCATAGTGAGGTGGTGGTTTACAACTTTAATCCCAACACTTGGGAGGCAGAGGCAGGCACATAAGAATTAAAATGATTTAAATGTAGAAGCTGCTTGCAAAATGCAGGCTGAAATTCAAAGTGGATGTTGTTGCAGAATATTCCTTTACTGTGAAGATGTGTTACCATGACTGGTTTAATAAAGAGCTGAATGGCCCTTAGATAGAAAGGAAGAAGTTAGGCAGGATGTCTGGGACAGAGAGGTCTCTAGGAAAAAGAAAGGTGGGATCACCAGCCAGACAAAGAGGGACAAAGACATGCAAGAGGAGAGGTAGAAGCCAGAAGTGGCAGCAACACACAGATGAATAAATATGGGTTAAGGTAAGCTATAAGAGTTAGTTAGAAGCCTAGGAAGTCTCCATGTATTTGTGAGCTAGTGGCCCAACAAAAAATATGGCAACTGAACATCCTTTGTGATCTAAAAATAAATACACTTAAATTTTGAATTCATATAAAAAGAGAAATGGGGATATAGAGGGGTATATTTATACATACATACTAAGGCATATTAATTTCAAAAATATTTTCAATTGAAAGATAATACTTTTTTTTTTGGCCTGAAACCATTTTGCTCTAGGAACGATATAAACTGCTGAAAAGGAATCCACCAGAGTTAGATTTGGGGTATGCCTTTGCTTTTATCTTTCCAGGAGAAGAAAAGCATCCAACTAGGGAAACCAGAGACCACTAGACAAGTGAAACATCTGAAGAAAAGATGTCCCATGCAAAAGAGTCAATTGTCCAAGTGATGAATGGACCAGGTGCCCTTTCCACCATGAGGCAGGTGGATGACTCCACATACACAATAATGGTCTATGCATGCTAGAGACAATGTTCTCAGGAGGAAGAAGCTGAAGCATCTACTGAGTGCAGGAAAACTGCAGAGTTGACTTTTGAAGGCCAGGTGCAAATACTAGCACAACGCTGATCCCTGCAGGTCTGAGAGAGTCCTGTGGCTGGGGTGGAAGTACTGTGTCCCTTCACAGCAGTCTTGTCTCTAAGGAAGCTGCTCCTGTCACTTAGGTCTCACCAGCCAAGCAGAGCTTCCTGTCAGAATGTTGGAGGGCAATTTTAACCTGACATGCTGTAGTCTGGGATCTCTGGTTGAGGGGGGCACTAGTGGTCCTTTGTGCAGCTCTATAACCACTGCAGGGAGCTGGAAGTATGGTTTCTTTTGCTGCAGTGAAACTTGTAACCAAAAGCAAGTTGGGGAGGAAATACTTTATCTGGCTTATACTTCCATATCACTGTTTCTCATCAAAGGAAGTCAGAGCATGAGCTCAAATAGGGCAGGAACCTACAGAAAGGAGTTGATGCAGAGGCCGTAGAGGGATACTTCTTACTGTACTGCTCCCCATGGTCTACAAAGCCTACTTTCATAGAGAACCCAGGACCACTGACCCTGGGATGGCACCACTCGAATGGACTGAGTCTTCCCCCACCATTCACTAATGATGAAAATGTCTTCCAATCCTGCTTAAAACCTGATCATATATAGGCATTTTCTGTATTGAGATTTCCTCTTCTCAGATGATTTCAGCCTATATCAAGTTGACACCAAACAACCCAGCCCACTAGACTGGACATGCCTTGTACTAAGTCATTGAGAGTTGCTTGAACCCCTAAAACTGCCTGTGCCACTCAGTGCTGGGAACACAGAAATGCAGGTCAGTGGGAAGGAGAATGAGACCAGGGAATGAATGTCCTCCTACAGCCCTGGCTGTTGTTGTGGTGTTGCAAATGCATAGGGACCTGTGTAAGAATCAGAGTCCATTGTCTACTTGCAAGCTGGTAGAGTCAAGAAAATTAATTTTTGATGAAAAACTTCAAAATGATCTAATTTTATTGATTTTATTTTTGGCTTAACTCCTTTTGACCTCCCAGGAGATTTAAGACACACAGAATTATGCTTGCATTTTTTGCCTCTCATATTATCCAGAAGAACTTTCTTGATTCCTATTGAGTCCTAGTTTTGAAATCCATCCTAAGCCTGTTTATGTTGTTATTATTAATTTTTGGTTATGTTTTAAGAAATATAAATTTAAAAAAACTATGTTTTATTAACAAAAGACATGATAAAAATTCTTTTTCTTAAATATTTATTTAGATGACATTTGTTATTTTGGAATGATCCTATGAATTATTGGATAGATGCATAATTTGATTAAGCAGTCAACTATTAAGGATACTTAATTTTAGGTAACCTTGTTGTGTTTTTAGTTAATTGCTTTAGGCTTAGTTTTGACAGAATATATAGAAAGGCAAATCTTGTCTTTTAAAATGAATCATAGCTGTATGCAGGATGACTGCAAACTTAGTTTTGAGCATATTAGAGAATTTGATTATTTATATTGTAGGGAAAAGGGGCTGGCTAAAGAAACCCACCATGAACCTGGAGCCCAGAACTAGGGAAAGATGACTAAGATCGGGGCTGAAAGAAACACAGTTTGGCTCAGTCAGATCAGAGCCATCTCTGCCCTGGCCAATTGACTTGTGAAACCAACCAATCAGAGCAGGACAGTAGAATCCTGGGCCCCAAGTCAACCCTTGGTTGACTCCACTCCCAAGACTTCTTGTGAAAACTGCCCTGCCTGGTCAATTAGAAAAAAGAGGATGTTCTCTCCACCCTGGTAGAGGTAGCTACTCTGCTGAACTTCCTCCTTCCCAAATAAATCTCTTTCTCAAAAGTTTTGGGTGTGAAGATCTTCATTCAAGGCATAGAGAAGACCCTTGCTTGGACGTCCCTCAGTGGACAAAACAAGGGAGAGCTGAAAGAGCAGAGCAAGGAGGAGCTGAACAGATCTTTGCTGAGTCTCTCAGTGGACAGAGCAAGATAGAGCTGAAAAAGTAATACTTTTTTCTGGAGCCAGAGGAGATTGCTACATTTCTGCAGGGGATTCCCTTCTTGCAGAGTGAAGCAAAAGAAACAACATCTTAGGCCAGAGAAGCAGAATTCTGCTAGGAAGCCCCCTTAAGTGGGAGCTGAGCAAAGCTCAGCTGTAGCAGCTCTCCAGGAGAGGAGCAGGGTTGCTATATCCTGTGGGGAGACCATCCCCCATAACACCAGGTATACCTTGAATTTCCCAAACAGTCAGGATACCCTTCCCTGCTGAAGCAGTTCCAGGCCTGACTTTCCTGAAAAGTCAGAAAAATTTTCCTTCCAGGGTTGGGCTGCTTCTTTGCAGTTCTAGCCATCAAAGCTGTGCTGAACAGCTCCAGGTGTCTGGGACACCTTCAGGGCAGAGCTGTTTTTCTGAGCAGCTGGACGCGTCTGGGATACCTCGCCCTCCAGGGCTGAACTGTCTCTTTACAGCTCTTCAGTCATCAAGAGCTGTCCCCAGAGTTGTTGCAACAAATTTACTTACATTGTTGGTGCTAAAACCCGGGACCAAACCCACAGAGTTGCAACCAATTAATTTATTTACATATATCATGATTGGTCATTAATTTACATGTCTTAATTATCTCTAACAATTTAGAACAAGCTAGTAGCTTTTAAAAGATTAGGATTTTACAGTTGTAGACATACAGCTCTAAGTTAATTTTTGTTAGCTTGAGTATCACTTTGTAACATTAGGAATTTACCTTTGTACAAAAATCCATTCTAATCTAAAATATTTTGGAGATTTGCTGTTGCTTCTAAAGCTTGAAAAGAAGATATAATAATAAGCAGAGAATTCATTAGGACTAAGAAATGTCATAGTTGTGCCCTTTACCAATGACAGTCAGAGCTGCCCCTGGCTTTTCTCCATCTGGAAATGGAGATGCCAGTGGTCTTATTGTCATGCTTCAATAAGGTTGGATTTTTTTTTATTTATTATTGTTTTGAAAGTAAGGAAATAAGGTGAAGGAGTACATTAGGTCTTTTTTCCATTTCTTGTGAGTTATTCCTATTAGGGGAAAATAAAAATCATTTCCCATTAAGGGACCTTTAATATTGAGTTATTCTCACTATGAGGGCAAAACAACAACAAACATTTAAACATATGTTCAGTGAACATACAAAAAAATTCTAAGTTCTGGACCATTTGAGCTCCGATTA
The DNA here is from genome assembly GCF_049852395.1 of Peromyscus maniculatus bairdii. Lineage (NCBI taxonomy): Eukaryota > Metazoa > Chordata > Mammalia > Rodentia > Cricetidae > Peromyscus > Peromyscus maniculatus. Next base: position 6,499,660 of record NC_134873.1, on the reverse strand, counting down.
ATTCCACTGATTGAGAATAAGACCACTACCTCAATTTAAAGCAAGCTTGAGTTTTATTGGGGTGCACCCAAGAGCTGGCCAGTGACTGCCTGCTAAGTTGAGTTAAAGAGAGCAGCCATGAATCCAACTCTCAGGCCCCTTTTGAGTAGTTTTACAGAAGGGAGACAATGGGGCAATAAGGAAATAGAAAAAAGACTTAAAAAAACATGTGGTCACCCACCATGTAATATCCAGGGGTCAGGGAGGGTCTGGGAAAGTCAGGGTGTTCTGATGGAAGCTCCACCTCAGCTCCCACCATCCATATACCCAAGCAGTCTGGAATGTTCTGGTAGAAACCCCCGCTTCAACACTCCTCCTTCATCTCTCTCTCTCTCCCCAAACCTTGCCTCATCTCAGAAAGCCCTCCAAACACAGCTCCTCCCCCAGAGATGCTCAAGACCCCTCCCACAGGGTATTTAAACTGTCCCCCAGAAAACAGACATGTGGCTTTTTGGTCTCTCTTCCCTGTCTCCTCTCTAGGGGCCAGAAAATCTTCCTGGAGCATTTCACCCATTAAACCTTTTTAAAGGCTTTTCCTTAATTTGGTTTGATTTGGTCTGATTTGGATTGCTGCATAGGTGGAGAGGTTCATCAGGGGGTGGGAGCTTTTCATACAGTATTCTTAAAAACAAATCAAGGTCATGGGTTGGGGAAGGCCAGGTTCCAGGAAACAGAAAGCAATTCAACTCTCATTTAAATGGAGTCAGGCAGGTTCCTCACTAGCTCATGCTGCAGCAGTGGGGCCCTGCCGGCTCTGGTGGCCCTGGGCAGAAAGGGGTGACAGGCAGCTCACAGCCTGAGAGCTCTGAGTTCCAGTCAGGTCCTATGTAAGGGCAAGTCCCAAACATGCATGACTGGCCTGGAAGCCTAAAGGCTCTGGAGTCCATTTTGCCAGCAGAAAATTCTCTCTCTTCATTAAGAAAAAACTATTTGACAGGAACTTTATCGCCAGAGTCCAGTTTCAGCAGAATTCTGGTCCAAAAGAGGTGAATCAGGATGGCTGCTGCTTTATAATAGAAGGGTACATATTTTATACTCTACCACTGCACAAATGAGTAAATGGGAGTGTGAGGAAGGGGGCTTGTGCACAGGGGTGGGGCTTGTGAGCAGGGAATGAGGGAGCTAGTATTGACAAGTTAATAGGCACTGCAGTCATATGTTAATGGAAGGGCCACAAGCTCTTTTCCAGAGATAAGGAGAATGATTGCCTTTTTAGCAAGCAGGAAGCTTCTCAAAGCCCTTGTGGAAATGGGAGCTATTGATTAAATGACTGATCATGGGAAAAGAACTTTCTTAAGGGACCAGACACTCCATTGTAGAATATTGCTTAGTTTATCCAAATAGCTAATGCTTAAAGTGACCAAAGAGGAAGCTAGAGAAATATTACTGTGAACCTGAGTAGACCTTAGGACTTTACAAATCTTGATTATCATAAATTCATAAATATACCCTATTTATGAAACAAATCTTTTGTAAATTTTCTAGCAGCTTGGTGTTAACTTGTGTGGGAGTAGTTAGAGTTTCATGGTATATGGTTGCACCGTGGCTGGGATTTATCCAAAGGATTATTTTGTTTAAAGCAGCTCCCATTGTATACATCTTCTTCCTCCACTGAATCCCACACAAAATTTCCCAAAGGAACAGGCATAAGGGAACTCCCAAAACACAGAGTGAGAATTATTAAAAATGAAATCAAAAGGTGCTGGAGGATTGTGATCCACAATCGAAATGCTGGAACTCAGTCAAGCAGCAGCAGCAGTGGCCATGCAGTCCATGCCACCATATTAACCACCCGCCCCCCCTTTTCTATCTTTTCTTTCTTTTGGTTTTTCAAGACAGGGTTTCTCAGGGTTTTGGTGCCTGTCCTGGATCTCACTCTGTAGACCAGGCTGACCTCATACTCACAGAGATCCACCTGGCTCTGCCTCCCTAGTGCTGGGATTAAAGGTGTGTGCTGCAGCCACCCAGCTTTATTCCCCCCCCCTTTTCATGGGCTCTCATTGCTTTAGTTCCTATGCATTCTAAAGTTTGTAGACATGTAGCTCTCAATATTTTGTTCCTCTGGACCCTAACAAATATTTCAATAATTGTACAAAATGCTTTATCTCAGAAAACTGAGAAGAGCCCATATTTAGTTCCACACTCACTTAAAGGTCGAGACCCATTACCAGTGAAAGGACCCCTTATTTCTATTCATGGTAAGCTCTTACATTTTCCAAGGGTCATGTGCCCCACATTGAGCACCAATTGTGGGGTCCCTGCAGGATGAGAAGAAAACCCCAGAGTGATTGACTTTGTCAACCTGGAATAGACATTGGGGAGATTATTACCAACTGGATCATTGTCAGCATATTTAAAACATAGTACAATTTGGGAAAAGGTTTCCAGGCAACAGTCCAATTTCAGGTATATAAAGCTTAAGGTGTAATTACATAGGGACTCCTTTACAAAGTACATGTGACCATGAGGGTGGCTTCTGTGAGTTATTTGTGGCACTCTTACCCTGCAAGGAAACATCACAAAACATGACAGAATCCATTAACAAGAGTTTTATTAAGATAAGGGATAGAGAGACAGATGTGCACAGGCCTGTGGAAAGACACATGAGTAAAGTAGGGCCAGGAATCATGGTGCTGGCTCATAAAGGCTGGGCCGCACCTGTGCACATGGGCCCATGTGGCTATTCCACGCATGTGCACAGATCACATGGTTGTGCTGTGCGCTTTACACAACCAGGCAAAGCCATGGGGTCCTGGCCATGCGAGACATTTTGACCCAGAAATGACTAGGTGGAAGTGACCATGATCAACCTTGGGGGAGTGTTGTGAATCCATATCATCCCAGACTCTTTTTTTTAAAATGGCAGATGAGTGGGTATGGGGCATCGTTTCTCTCAAAGGCTGCTTCTGGCTGAATGGTGGACGTTGGTTGTCTCTTGGGGGACGGGGAGAGTAGCTTCTGAAGTCCTGGGGTGATGGTGGGGGTCCTGGGATGAAGTTCTGTCGTCCCTTGTTCTGGAGCTGTCCATCCTTTGTGGTGTGGCTGGGAACCTTTTGTCTGACAAGATACTGGTGACATAGAAAAAGCTTAGAGAGAAAAGAATCATTATTATTTTGTTTTTTGGAGTTGACATTTATCTGAGTTAGATCCAGCCTGTCCAGATGGAGACATGTTAAGAAGTGGCTGTGAAAGAATTAGTGATTATTATGGTGTTTTAGCACTCTGCTTAATTTTTTACCTGAGACAAGCTTTATTAAAGGTAGTTCATTTAAGGTACCTGTTTCCTTCATTAGTTTAGCATTCAGGAAACACAGGTGATCAGTTGCTGAGTATTTAACAATGGTAGACTGTTACATTACATTTTTCCTTACTGCCTGGATATTTTTGATGGTCCTTCTGCCTCCAGCTCTGTGTGGGAAAGGAAGGGGTGATACCTTATTCCTCTGAAATTGGTGAGAAGGCAGTGAGTCCTGATGTCATCTGGAGCTTTAGAGAACAAGACCCTGTTTGTTTTACTGTATATGAAGAGAGATTTTTTTTGGGGGAAAGCCCTCAAGTTTTGCAGCTGTAGGAGTCACAAGAATTACCTTGAAGGGTCCCTGCCATTTAGGGGAAAGGGGTAAAGGACACTGGCTGGAGGAAAGAGAAGAACCTGATCCCCGATGTGGATTAGAGGTGGGCAAGGATTGTCACACAGCTGAGATAAGGAATAGTCTGCAAAGCTCTACAGGATAGACCTTAGGTGACATAAAAGGGGAGTTAACAGGCTATCTGGAACAGTTGGAGAGTTGGATAAAAGACCTGGTGTTAGAACTGGCCTTCCATACATTAGTTCAAATGGAGAAATTGAAAGAGGCAATTTAGGAAGAGCCCTGAGACTGAGAAGAGCTAGAGGCAATAATCTTACCCAGTCGGGGTGAAGTTCCTGTGACATCTTAGTAAGAATAGTTTTTAAAGACCAGTTGGTAAGCTCCACTCTTCCTGAGCATTGAGGATGGGATGGGATATGAAAATGCCAAGGAATGTTAAGAGCCTTAGCTAGTGTCTGAGAAATCTGAGAGGTGAATTCCAGGCCATTGTCAGACTGAAGAGAAGCAGGAACCCCAAACCGAAGGATAATTTTGTCGGAGAAGGAGGTCTGCAACTGTCTGAGCCCGCTTATTAGAAACCAGATATGCCTCCACCCAATTTGAAAATGAGTCCACCATCACGAGGAGATATTTAACTTTCCTGACAGTGGGCATATGGGTAAAATTGAGCTGCCAGTCAATCCCTGGAAGGGAACCTCTAGCCTGGTGGGTGGGAAAAGGCTGACTCCTGTACTTGGTATTGGGATCTGTTTTTGTTGTTTTTTTTTTGGCAGATCTCACAAGAGGCAGTAATAGTTCTTAGGAACTGTAAGTCCTCAGAGGTGGGCTGCAGGTGGGCTTTTAGGAATTGAGACAGAGAAAGATTATTAGAATGAAAGAGCTGGTATAGATAGGAAGGAATTTGTCTAGTGTCGGGAGTTCCCTTTGAGGGTGTAGGCTGTACTGTATGGATTCCCTGTGGTAGGTGGGGTGAGACTTGGCCTTGGAGGGCCACTGTTCTGGCTTCCTGGTCAGCCCGGTTGTTTCTCTTAGATATGATAGAGCTATCGGTCTGATGAGACTGGCAGTGGACAATTCCTATAGCCTTGGGGAGGTGGGAAGCCTCCAGCACAGCCATTATTTGGCCTGAGTTAGATATGGATCTCCCTTTTGCTTTGAGAAGGACACACTCCCTCCAAATAGCAGCATGTGACAGGAGGATATGAAAAGCATATTTGGAGTCTGTAAACATTTAGAGATGGTTCCTGTGCCAATTGGAAGGCATGAGTGAGAATGATCAGCTCAGCCTGTTGATTAATGGTGGGTGTGGGTAATGCCTATGCCTCTATTATCTCAGTATCCAACACTATGGCATAACTCACTTTATGCGTTCCTTCATATAAAAAGGAGCTGCCATCTGTGTACCAGGTATAAGTAGCCTGAGGCAATGTGCCCTCCTGTATGTGTGAAGGTAACAGTCCCTCTAAGGTTTCAGTGCAGGAATGAGAAGGAGAATAATCAGCATTAGTTTGAGGGAGGAGGTTTGAAATATTAAGAGGTGGACAAGTCCAGAAAGCAAGCATGGCATCTTCTAGTAATACCACCTGGAGAGAAAGAACCCAGGAAGAAGGTAAAGTTTGTAAGCCTTTATAACTTGAGATATGGGACAGGTTATGGTGAGAGAAGACAGTAATAGGTAACCCAAAGCTTAGCTTCTTTAATTCTGAATAAGGAGCTCTGCAGCTGATAAGGCACAGATGCAAGGTGCCCAGCCCTGACTGGTAAGGTCTAGCTTCTTTGACAGATAGGCTACAGGTACAAAGGAGGGTCCCAGATGATGCCCTAGAGTTCCCAGGGCAAAACCCTCCTTCTCTGCTACGTAGAGGGAGATGGGACAGGTTAAGTCTGGAAGATAAAGCACTGGGGCCTGAAGAAGAGCCTGTTGGAGCTTTTGGAAACGTTTAGTGACAGGATGGAGGGGGGACTCATGTGGCAAGGCCTTAGCTGCCTTGTATAAGGGGCGAGCAAGGAGAGAAAAAGATGGAACCCAAGACCGTAGGAAAACCAGCTATTCCTGTTTAGTAGAAGGGAATGCAAGAGACTGGATTAGATGCTTTCTGTCTACAGTAAGAGCCTTGTGGGTTGGAGTAATAGTTAGACCCAAATAGGTAATCTGGGGAGTGGACAGCTGAACTTTAGAAGGAGATACCTTGGCTGGATAAGAAATTTAGGAGAGTAGAGGTGTTAGTTTGGCTAACCTGTAAGGATGGGCTACAGAGTAAAATATCATCTACATACTGTATTAGTTTAGAGCCAGGGAGAGACAGAGAAAGCAGGTCAGAGGCCAGAGCCTGACCAAATAGGTGTGGACTGTCCCCGAATCCCTGTGGCAGAACAGTCCAGGTCAGCTGTGTGGACAGGTGAGTGTCAGGGTCAGTCCAGGTGAAAGCAAAGATATTTTGAGACTGAGGGCTGAGAGGGATAGAAAAGAAGGCATCTTTGAGATCCAGAACTGAGAAATGAGAGGTTCCCGAAAGGATAGTGGATAGGAGAGTATAAGGGTTAGGCACTACAGGATGGAGGGGGACCACTGCAGAGTTAATGAGCCAGAGGTCTTGAACCAGGTGGTAGGTTCCATTATACTTTTTAACTGCAAGTATGGGAGTGTTAAAAGGTGAAGAGGTTTGGCGGAGCAGTTTTTTCCTGAGGAGGTCAGAAATGATAGGCTTAAGTCCTCTTAGGCTCTGGAGTGAGAGAGGGTACTGAGCTGGGTGATATTTCTGGGTTTTGTAGGTGGATAGTAATAGGCTGATGGTGCCTAGCAATAGAGGTGTTCTGGGTATCCTAGACTTTTGGGTCTACCTGAGAGGCTGGCAAGGGAAAAGAACTGTTAGAGTCAGTAGAGTGAGTGGCTAGGAGAAGGAGAGGAGCTGCTGGCATGTCTGGGGTGAGGCGAATGTGTGGAGTGAAAGAAATGGACGCTCCTACCTTAGCTATAAGGTCCCTTCCCCTTAGAGGTACAGGGGAGTTCGGCACCACTAAGAATGTGTGTGTGAGAGCGATGCTTCTGAAAATGCAATTAAGTCGTGGTGTCTGATGAGGTAGGTAAGGCTGTCACCCAACCCCGACAATAGGGAGATGAGAAGGAGAGGTAGGCCCCCAAAACTCAGGACAGAGTAGGTAGCTCCGGTGTCCAAAAGGAACGAGATGGGGCGCCCATTTACTTTTATCACTACCCTTGGTTCCCTGTGTGAGATGGGAGTGGCCGGGGTGGGAACTGGGCAGCTTCAGTCATCGCTGTAGGCCAAGCCTAGAAAGTCAGCCAGAATGTGGTCTTCGTCTGGCATTCCTATGTTGCTTGGGACATTAGGACAGTCAGCTGACCAGTGACCCTTTTGGCAACATTTTGGAAAAGGCCCTATAGGTGCCCTTCATGGGGCGGTGGTGCAAGCCCGGGCCCTATGGCCTTCTTTCCCACATGTAAAACTGGGACCAAATGGCTTTCGGGGAGCCAGTCCATAGTGTTTGCCAGCATCTGGCAGCTCCTTTTCTGGGCCTTCTCATCTCTCCCGTGGTACACCTTAAATGCTATTGCTAGCACATCTGCCTGTGGGGTCAGAGGGCTGTTCTCTAAACATTTAAGTTTAGCCCTAATGTCAGGAAGCTCTGTGAGACAAAGTGGGTCATTAGGAGCTACCTGCCCTCAGGGCTCTCAGTGTCTAAGCTGGTGAACTGAAGTAGAGCCTTGGTGAGCCACTCTAAGAAGTGAGACAAATTTTTGTCCTTATCTTGAATTATCATTTTTAGTTTTTCATAGTTTACTGATTTTAGGGCAGCCTTACTGAGGCCTGTCAGGAGACAGGTAATAAACCTATCTCTGGCTAGAGAGCCACCCTGGGTGTTATAGTTCCAGTGTGGCTCTTGGTCAGGAACCGCCTCAGCTCCTGGAGGGTGTGAGGGGTTAGTCTGGTGAACCTCATCTGCATGAGTCCTAGCCTGCTCCCACATCCGCCTGTGCTCCTCAGGAAGTAAATTATTAGAAAGTATCATGTATGTATCATGAAAGGTGAGACTATAAAATTGAGTTATATACTGAAACTGTTTAATGAAGGAAGCAGAATTAGGGGTATAAGAACCCAGCTTAGTTTCTGAGAGAGTTCTGTGAGAGAGAATGGAACATGAACTTTAATCAGTCCATCCACACCAGCCACCTCTTGCAAAGGGAGAATAGTGGATGGGTTTGGATGGCTGGAATCAGGCACTTTAGCAGTTCGAAAATGGGTGGTAGGAGGAGTGAAGGTTGGATCCAGGGCAGGGTCTTTGGAAACGGCCACTGCCAAGGAAGAATTGGCTTTAGAGGAAGAGGAATCCGGAAGAGGAGCTGAAGGAACAGACACCCTAGGAGTAGGGGTGGGAGTGGAAGGTCAGATAGGTGGAGGTTCGTTAGCAGGATCTAGAGCCAGGGATTCCGGAGTCAGAGAATCTTCTGGTTTAGGCATAGCTTGGAGCATATGAGCAGGAGAGAAGGAATCCAGAAGAGACGGTTTAGCACTGAGAAAGAAGAAAGCTATGACATAGGGCAACTCTTTCCATTTGCCTGTTCGCTGGCAGAAATTAAATAACTCCCATAAAATATTAGGATCTAAGGAGCCACTTGGTGGCCATTTTTTGTTATTTTCTAAAGCATATTTGGGCCATCTCTTAGTACAGAGATGGATAAGCTTAGGAATCTTTAAGTAAGGCATTAAGTTATTAAGTTGAGAGGTTTCAAAGCCTCAAGAAGATAGCCTAAGGGAGAGGTAGGACTGATGGGGTTAGAAGCCTTATTTCCTCTGTCTACAGCAGACAAAAAAAAAAAAAAAAACCGTGATCCGGAGTCAAGGCCCCAGGTGTCCCTAAGACCAAGGACGGATCTTCACCAGGCACAGGCTGTGAGACAGCTCGTCAGCTGAAAGGCAGGGGCCTATGCTGTGTGAAGCAAGGATTCCCTGGGAATTCAGAACAGCGCCTACTGCTTCGTCAAGCCAGAAAAGCATGCCACCTTCACACAGCCTCGGGACGTACCCGATGGCGGTGGTCCAACTCAAGGACTATCTCAAACTGCTGGCATGGGAGATGGCTAGAAATTTAAGCCTGTGATAGGGGCCGACTATAGCCAATAAAGACCGTGGTCAGGGGGTTCCCCTGGTTTCAAGAATACTCAGTGAGATGCTGGACGCTCAATAGTCATTCCCACAGATTCAGGAAACCGTTTATGCTGGCTGAAAAGTGGGGGACTCACCAATTGAAGCAGTGGTGTTCCATGCAGAATCCTGAGGCCAGGCAAATGGACAGTGGTCTGTTGTGGATGGAGCAGACTCCCTGGTTTACAGGTTTCTGGGTGCAGAAAGCCTGGAAGTGCCTGTTTAGTCACAACACCAGATGTTAGGTTATTTGCCATGCTCTTACCCTGCGAGGAAACATCACAAAACATGACAGAATCCACTAACAAGAGTTTTATTAAGATAAGGGAGAGAGACAGATGTGCACAGTCCTGTGGAAAGACACGTGAGTAAAGTGGGGCCAGGAATATGGCAACTGGCTCATAAAGGCTGGGGTGTGCCTGCACACACAGGCCCATGTGGCTATTCCACATATGTGCGTAGATCACATGGTTGTGATGCATGCTTTATGCAATCATGAGAAGCCACAGGGTCCTGGTCATGTGAGACCTTTTGACCCAGAAATGACTAGGAGGAAGTGACTAGGTCCCACCATGCATGCGTGACCATGCCCAACCATGGGGGCATGTTGTGAATCCATATCAGGTTCTATAGCTAAAAGGCCTAGAATCTAGTGTGATCTCTGTCCAGGACAGCATAGAGGTCAGCAGACCATAGAGTACATGTGACATCTCCCCTCAAATGCTTAATGGACTAGGGAGAGAAGACTCTGGGATAATTATTCTAGGGAATATTGGTGAGGTCTGCCTTATAGCAAAAGGTGGGTGATGTCTGCTCCACAGATATCAAAAAAGGTTACCAGGTCATTAACAAAATCCACATTTGGCCTTCTGGATGGAATGAACTTATTTGATTTGTATCTCCTTCATTGAGCAGACACCTCTGGATGATTAAGATTCCCAATTCTATTACTGCTTCTCTGTGAATACAAGGACCTCTGTGCCCCCAACTTCTAGCCATTCTATAATCAGCATTAGCATGTGACACTACCTGCTATTTTCCAAGTTCCGGTAGAAATAAGTAGTCCCAGAAAAGTAGATTACTGAGCCAAAAATCATATGGTGAGCCAGACTGAACATGTCAGTCAAGTGTTTCTGTGGCTTTAAAGAACCCTCAGCGGAAGGCCTGCAGGCAGGACACAGGATAAAATTCCTCCACAGAGCAGTGGAGCACAGCAGTAAAGCAGCTAGACAGGGATTCTTCATGCCATTGCCACTGCTGCTGGCTGCTGCTTCAGCACCGTCACAGATGCCAGACAGGCTGTCAAAAAGTGGACTCTGGACATGGTGACTGACCAAGGTGTCTTAGTCTCATATGGACTCCAGGACAAAGACTGACACTAATGGTTCCAAAAGCTGGGATGTCAGAGGCTGCATATGCTTTGTTATTTGCTCTTTTGAGACAGGGTCTCCCTTATAACCAAGGCTTGCATCAATCTCACAGTGATCCTCCTGCCATAATGTCCTCAGTGCAGAGTACAATTTTGTCACAAAGGAGCTCAGCAATGAGCAGATGGCAGTAGAGGAGACTCAGTCTTCAGTCTGGATGCTGTGTAAGCACTGTCTGAGCAGGCCTGAGACGAAGTCCATACCCAGAGACAGACCCTCCCTGTATTCATTATTCTTGCTCACTTTATTACAAATTTCCTGTTTCTATCTTTTCCTTGTTTCTTTTCTTTGACAATTCAAAGAAGAGTTATTTGTTTAACCCAAAAGAGAGTGCCTAAGAGATAAGAAGTTCCATGGAAAACGCTTTAGTTGTTCTTGTTATCGCAGCCATGCAGCAATAACTTGGTAACATGGTGGGAAGTTAACTGTGAATGATTTGCTTCCTGTTGTCATGCTGACAGTGTAGCAAAGGAGTTCTGTTGTGGTCAATGGTTGGACCAATGCATAATTAGCTAATCTATTGGATTGTTTTAGTATTGGTGCTTCTTTTTCCTTATTATTTTGAGTTTTCTTTTTAAAATTCTGAATTTGGGCTATTGAGACATGTATGAACACACATGCCACAGCACATGTGTGAAGGTCAGATGACAAGTTGGAGTCATGGGTTCTCTCCTGGGTATTGACCTCAGGCCCTCAGACTTGGTTTTAAGTATCTACTCATTGAGCCACCTAGCTGCTCAATGTTAACCACCCCTCCTTTTAATTTTTTGGGGTGTGTGTGTGTAGGGTTTCTCAGTGTAGCCTTGGCTTCCTGGAATTTGCTATTTGGACTAAGCTGATCTCAAACCACAAAGATCCACCTGTTTCTACCTCCTAAGTGCTGGCATCATAGGCCAGTGCCACCATAGAAAGCTGGGGAAGTGTTATAGCTTTGGTTACCAATGTCCACCCAGCTTAGAGATTCTTGAGCAATCCTAGATGTGTCTTTTTAAAATTACTGATTCCTGTTGAATATCAATCAGGGTGTTTAAATTTGACCTAGGTGGACTGGTTGTCCTTTCAGCTATGAGGCAGGGGGATCACTCCACTGGACACTGTTTAATGATCTCTGTATTCAAGAGACCCTGTGCCCAGATGGAGGAGAATTGGAATGGAAGAGCAAAGGAAGCTCCTTTGCTCTTCCATCCCAGCCAGCTAGGGATATCCCTATCTCTTCACTGGACTGAACACGGGGCTGTATGCATACCAGGCAAGATCTTTACTGCTGAGCCATGTCTCCAGCCCCTCACTGGGGGATTCTAGGCAGGGACTCTACCACTGAGGCACACCCCCAGCCCCTCACTGGGGGATTCTAGGCAGGGGCAATGAGTGCAAGAATAGTGCAGTGGTGTCTTCTTCAATTTCTTTCTTCAAACACTTAAAGTTCTTGTCACATAGGTTTTTTATTTTTTTGGTCAGAGTTACCCCTAGATATTCTATATTATTTGTGGCTATTGTAAAGGGTGATGGTTCTCTGATTTCTTTCTCAGTTAATTTTTCACTTATCTATAAGAGAGATATTGATTTTTTTTTGAGTTAATGTTGTATCCCACCACATTACTGAAGGTGTTTATCAACTGTAGGAGTTCCCTGATAGAGTTTTTTGGGTCACTTATGTAGACTATCATATTATCTGCAAATAATGAAAGTTTGACTTCTTTCTTGCTTGCCTTTTGTTGTCTTATTGCTCAAGCTAGAATGTGGAGCACTATAATGAATAAATATGGAGAGAGTGGACAGCTTTGTCTCGTTCCTGATTTTAGTGGAATGGCTTTGAGTTTCTCTTCATTTAATTTGATGTTGGCTGTTAGCTTGGTGTAAATTGCCTTTATTATGTTTGGGTATGTTCCTTGTATTACTGATCTCTCCAAGAGCTTTATCATGAAGGGGTGTTGTATTTTATTGAAGGCTTTTTCAGCATCTAATAAAATGATCATGTGGTTTTTTCTTTCAGTTTGTTTATATGGTGGATTACATTGACAGATTTTCAATATATTGAAACATTCCTGCATCTCTGGGATGAAGCCTACTTGATCATGGTGGATGATGTGTGTGTGTGTGTGTGTGTGTGTGTGTGTGTGTGTGTGTGTGTGTGTGTGTGTTCTTGGATAGGTAGGAACAACATAGCAAAATGGCAATCTTACCAAAAGCAATTTACAGATTCAATGCAATCCCCATCAAAATCCAAACACAATTCTTCACAGACCTTGAAAGAACAATATTCAACTTCATATGGAAAAACAAAAAACCCAGGATAGCCAAAACAATCCTATTCAATAAAGGAACTTCTGGAAGTATCACCATCCCTGACTTCAAGCTCTACTATAGAGCTATAGCAATAAAAAAACAGCTTGGTATTGGCATAAAAATAGATATGTGGATCAATGGAATTGAATTGAAGACCCTGATATATATCCACACACCTATGAACCTGATTTTTTACAAAGAAGCCAAAATTGTACAATGGAAAAAAGAAAGCATCTACAACAAATGGTGCTGGCATAACTGGATGTTGACATGTAAAAGATTGCAAATAGATCCATATCTGTTGCTATACACAAAACTCAAATCCAAGTGGATCAAAGACCTCAACATAAATCCAGTTACACTGAACCTGATAGAAGAGAAAGTGGGAAATAGCCTTGAACACCTTGGCACAGGAGACTACTTCCTAAATATAACACTAGGAGTATGGACACTGAGAGTAACATTTTAAAAAAAGGGACTTTCTGAAACTGAAAATCTTTTGTAAAGCAAAGGACATAGTCAATAAGACAGAACAGCAGCCTATGGAATGAGAAAAGATCTTCATCAACCCCACATCTGAGAGAGGGCTAATCTCCAAAATATATAAAGAACTCAAGAAACTAGACATCAAAATACCAAATAATCCAATTAAAAATGGAACAAGAAGTAAACAGAGAATTCTCAACAGAAGAATCTCAAATGCCTGAAAGAAATTTAAGGAATTGCTCAACTTCCTTAGTCATTAGGGAAATGCAAATCAAAATGAATCTGAGATACCATCTTATACTTGTCAAAAACACTGGTGATAGCTTATATTGGAGAGGATGTGGAGTAAGGAGAATACTCTTTCACTGCTGTTGGAAGTGCAAACTTGTACAGCCACTTTGAAAATCAGTATGGCTATTTCTCAGAAAACTGGAAATCATTCTACCTCAAGACCCAGCAATACCACTCTTAGGCATATACCCAAGGATGCGCAATCATACCACAGGGACATTTGCTCAACTATGTTCATTAGCAGCATTATCTGTAATAGCCAGAACCTGGAAACAGCCTAGATACCCCTAACACGAAGAATGGGTAAAGAAAATGTGGTGGTACATTTACACAATGAAGTATTACTCAGCTGTAAACAACAATGACATAATGAAATTTGCAGGCAAATGGATGGAACTAGAAAAAAAAAATCATCCTGAGTTAGGTAACCCAGACTCAGAAAGACAAACATGGTGTGAACTTACTCATATGTGGATGTTAGATGTAAAGCAGAGGATAACCAGCCTACAATCCACAGCCCCAGAGAAGCTAGGTAACAAGGGGAATCCTAAGGGGGATGCATGGATCGTCCTGGGGAAATAGATGAGATCTCCTGGGTAAACTGGGAGTAGGATGGGGGGCAGAGGGGAGGGGATGGAGGATGGGAACATGGGTGAATGAGATGGTTGAGTTGGGAGAGGAACGGAGAGGGAGAGCAATGAAAGAGATATGTTGATAGAAGCCATTATGGGATTAAGGAGAAACCTGGTTCCAGCGAAATTCTCAGGAATCTATGAGGATGACCCCAGCTAAGACTCCTAGCAACAGTGGAGAGGGTGCCTGAACTGGACTTCTCCTGTAATCTGATTGCTGACTAGCCTAATTGTCATCACAGAACCTTCACTAATGGAAGTAGATGCAGAGATCGCCAGCCAAACACTGTGCTGAACTCTGGGAGTCCATTCAAGGAGAGGAAGGAGGGATTATACAAGCAATGGGGGGTGGGGTGGGGTGGGTGTCAAGATCTTGACAGGGAAAACCATAGCGATAGATGATGACCCCAGCTCGTGGGAGCACACAGATTCTGAACCAACAGGTGGGTAGCTTGCATGGGACAGAACTAGGCCCTCTGCACGTGGGTAATTGTGTGGCTTGGTTTGTTTGTGGGTCCCCTGACAGTGGGACCAGGATCTGTCCCTGGTGCATGGGCTGGCTTTTTGGAGCCCATTCCCTAAGGTGGGATGCCTTGCGCAGCCTTGATGCAGGGGGGAGGGGCTTGGTCCTGCCTCAACTTGATGTGCCAGGCTTTGTTGACTCCCCATGGGAGGCTTTACTCTTTCTGAGGAGTGGATGGGGGTGGGAAGGTAAGAAATAGGAGGGGGAGGAGGGGAGAGAGGGGACTCTGTTGTTGGTATGTAAAATGAATTAAAAAAAAAAAAAAGAACGGTGCAGGGAGACTTTCAGTACAGGCGCAAGCTCTACTGCAAGGCCAATCTCTGCAGGTCTGGGACAATTCTGTGCCTCTGGTAGATGTCAGGCCTGGGAAGCACAGTGTGCTGTATCCCTTCACAACATTCTGTTTCTAAGCGAGATGCTCTTGTCACTCAGGAGTCAGTAGCCAATCAGGGCCTCCAGGTGGACTGCCCGTCAGAATGGGGCGAGCGCTTCCAGTCCGCCATGCTGCAGGCATCAGAAGCCCTGGCCTAAGGGAATCTCTGTGTTGCGAGTGCTGTGCTGTGACCGGCTGCCGAGAGCCGTGAGGAGAGCGGCTGAGCTCGGAATCCGCCATGGTGAGCGATGAGCCGCCTTTCCCACGCGGGGAGGCGCCGTGGGAGCCGGTGTGGGGTCCTCACGGGGCTGTGGGAACCGGCAGGTGGACTTGGGGGCCGGAGTGATTCCAAGGTTGGTCCCCTAAGATTCCTGCAAGTCCTGAATAGAAGCGGGACCTCTAAATGACTTCGCTTTGCGGGATACGCCTGCGCAGAGCATGGGGAGCTGTAGCCTTTGTGTGGAAACATCCTTGGCACTGCACTGCGCAGGGCGTTCGCATGTTGTGCTTTTACTGCCTCCCGGGAAAGCCAATTTGCTAACTCACAGAGCCCTGGTCTCTCTAGTGTCTTCTAGAAGTTCTGTACTTGACACTGAACATTCAGGTGTAGATCCGTTTGCAGCTAATTTTGTGCAGGGTGTAAGGTCTGTGTCATAAACACATTTGCATGTAGATGCCAGGGTGGTCCAGACATTTGTATCATTAAGGCCCCACTCACTGGGTTTCCTGGCCTCGTGTGTCAAAACTGACTCTATATTAATTATGTTTTTTTGTTTGTTTGTTTGTTTTTATTTTGAGACAAGATTTCACTGTTTAGTCCTTGATGTCCTGGAACTCACTTTGTAGACAAGGCTGGCCTCGAACTCAGAGATCCTCCAGCCTCTGCCTCCCAAGTGCTGGGATTAAAGATGTGTGTCATCACCGACCAACATTAATTGTCTTTTTATTTCTAAGTTTACACTCACGTTTTGTTGATCTCTTTATTCTTTCCCAGAGAGTACAGTCTTTTTTTTTTTTTTTTTTGAGACATCGTTTCTCTGTGTAGCTCTAGCTGGAACTCTAGCTGGAACTTACTTTTTTAAGACTACACTGGCCTTAAATTCACAGAGATCCACCTGCCTCTGCCTCCCAAGTGCTGGGTTTAAAGGTATGTGCCAGTACTTCCTCGTTCAGTACAATCTTTTTTGCAGTTGTGTTCAATGTTTGAAGTTAGATGGTGTCACTGTGTGTTGTATTTATTCAGTCGTGTGTTGATCAATTTTTCATTCATGATAACCTTTTCTCATGCAATTTCTGTTGTTTGTAGCATAACTTGTTAGACTTTTTATTGGACTTTTGCCATATCTATGGCTCAAATTCTGTATTGTCGTCATAATATTGACATAATAGACAAGATGACAGCAAACTACATGGTTGCTTTCTACTCAGGGTTAGTCCAGCTCCCTGCTAAGGAAGCCCCTCCTCCATCAGGCACAGTTCCCAGTGGGATCCACACCTCTCCACAGTTAAATGGGCACTGTTACACTCTTTCCTCTAAAAGACTCTTTAATTGGGTTTGCATGTATATAGAAGGAGATGGAGCCTGTGGCCTAGGCAGGTAGGCTCCATGCAACTAGGGAACAGAGGAATGAATTCCATGACCCCAACCAGAGACTATGAGCAGATCCACATGTTTCACCAACTGACTGTAACTGTTGAAGCCAATTGTTGTCATCCAGGTCTTTCAATCTCTCCTCAGTCCCCAAACACAAGATGTTGCTTGGCCCCATTTTCTCCCAATTGAGTCTGGTCTGGGCTGTGATCAGACAGATTTGTGACTCTCCATGTTTACTGGACTGAAGACTTTTGGGTTCAGTTTTTTAAAATAGTTAAGTCAGTGGTGGTGTTGCATGCTTTTAATCCCAGCACTTGGGAGGCAGAGGCAGGAGGATCTCTGAGTTTGAGGCCTGCCTGGTGTATAGAGGGAGTTCCAGGGCAACCAGAGCTACACAGTAGCCAGTAGCTTTTTGTGTAGTTACAGTAGGTAATACCTTCCCAGTGTCAGTCTTTCTTAGTTCCCCGGTCCAGGCCTAAGGGCAGTGCAGGTTGGAGCATGACCCTGTTCATACCAAATATAAGACTCAGAAGGAGGTAGAAGGACAGAGAGCAGAAAGCTTTAGGAGCTAATGGAATCTAATTTTAATGGGTCCACAGTCCTGAGACAGTCCATTTGGCATCATCTTTGGCTTTTACTTTCTTGCCGTGATGTGGTGGGATCATGATGTAATGATAGCTCTCTTCACTGCCATAGGAGTGGAGATAATCACGTGTTAGGGTCCTTCACAGGGTAGTTCCACTGTCCTGCTGGCTACTCACTTGACCCAGATGTATCATTGGACTGAAACAAGGGGAAACTCTTGGTGGACTCGGAGGTCAGCTGAGTGTCTAGAATAATCCAATGAATAGACTTTATGGAGGACTGGAGTTCCTATAGTGACTTGAGAAAGTAATAATTAGACTGTTCTGCAAACTGTTGGTCTCTGAGCCTGGGAAGGAGTGGGGGTGCTTTTCAAATATTCTCTCATAGTTGGGTAAATCCCTCCTTGCATGGGGTGTAGCTGGCAGAAGCAAAGCAAAGTCAGGAGGCCTGTCCATTCTTTGATAGACTGAGAGTTTTTTTTTTTTTTTTTTTTTTTTAAATTCAAGTCGTGTTTATTTTTTTTACCTGGCCAGAACTCTGAGGACTGTATGCACAATGAAAATTTCAATCTATGTGTAAAGCTTTGGCTATTAATTGAGTGATTTCTGGCTATCAAATCCAGGACATTGTTGGACCCCATTGCTAGGGGGAGCCCAAATCACGTGACCAGTTCCTGGAGGAGCTTTTAAAGCTACTACTTGAGTTGTTTTAGTCTGGTTAGGAAACACTTTTACCAACCAGGAAGGGGTAGCTATAAAAACTAGCAAGTACGGTTATCCTCCCTGGGCAGGGTGGATCTTGGTGAAGTCATTTTCCCCAGAGATCTTGTGGGTCTTGCTCAGTCATTTGGACACTTTCCTTGGTAAGGGCTCTCTGTTTTGGATTCACTTGAGCACAAACCTGGCATCTGGCTGAGACATCTCTTGCTAAGCTGCCCAGTCTATCTAGGTATAATATACCTTAATCTGAGCAAGTCAGAAAGTTTTGTGAACCCCACATGAGTAGGCTGGTGAAGGTTAGTTAACAACAGTCCAGTCAGTTGTTTTTGGAGAATGATCCTTCCCTCTGTCATACTGTGGTTTTCAACTATTTTTTCCCATGGAGTCTCAGAGTGTAAAGAGTCATGGTATGTTATCAGAGTATCTATTGCCTCCCCTGGTTTTAGCCAGATTATCAGTAGGCCCCCCTGGTTTTGAGCAGAATTTCAAGAGGCCTCACTGGTTTGGTTGGCAGCCAGGTCAGAAGCCCAGCCATGGAAGACAGCAATTTGTAGGAGAGGCTAAATAGCTTCTAAGAGGGCCAAGATTTTTCAGTGCCCCCCCCCCCCCCCCCGCCCCGCCCAGGGGTGAGAAGCCCTCTTTCTCTGTAGACCGATCTCTGCACATGCCTGACAGTATAAGCATAGTGAATGTTTGTGTATATGATGGAAGACTTTCTTTTCCCCACCTGAAACACTTGGTAAGATTGGTCAGTTCTGCTCTCTGGGCTGAGGTATCTGGTATGGGTCTCAATTTTTTCAGTTAATGGAACTGCTACAGCTCCCACATCCCTGATTTCATCTTTTATCTCTTGACAGTCATGGCTGAGCACCTGTGTCATTATGCAAGAGGGTAGCTGAATTGGTGGTGGTGACTTTCTCAAAATAGACTGGAGGATGTGGCAGGAGTAGGGCCTGGGACTGGGTCACACAGCGTTAGACAGCCATGTTTTGATGCTCCTCAGAGTTGGGCCTCAACCATGTTGTGTTTTGCTTTGAGTGTAAGATCTTGTGGCAGAGTTAACTTGTTTGTTTTCTTTCAATCAACTAGCATCAGCTTCCATTCCTCTTAGACAGATGGGCCAACCTGTGGCTACAGGGTCCAATCATTTGTACAGGTACATCAGGGGACATTTCCATGCCCACATTTTGGGTTAATATTCCTTTTGTCTTGTGTTTCATGGAAAAAAAAAAACAGCTGAAAAGGTTTTGAGACTTCTGGAAATTCTATGGCTGGAGCAGAAATGATAGCTGTTTTTAGTGCCTTAAATGACTTTTGTTAAATCTCAGTCCAGATTAGGGGCTCAGTGTCCCCTTTGTGCTGGTGTATAGAGGCCTTGCCATTTCCAGGAACACTGGTATCCAGAGGCATCAATATCCAGATGCAGCTAGGAACTCTTGAACCTGTTTCTTAGGCTTTGGAGTTGGTGTCTCCAAAGACAGCATTGCTACTCTGAGACAGGCTCCTTTGCCTCCCTCAGCTGGTAGCCAAGATAGGCAGCCTTCTGTTAATTTAAGCTTTTTTAGCCAGTGGTTTGTAGCCCAAGGTCTGTAACTCTTGCAGTAGTCCTCAGTGGCCCTTTACAATCTGTTTTCCTAGGAAACCTCTGGAGGAAGAGCAGGAACTTGACATTAAGTGTCTTTAACTCCTGGGGAAACCTGGTCCAGGTTAGTTGCCCACTGTAACCTCCCACTGGGTCTGTCCATTTAAAAGCAAAGGTGGGTTGACTCACCTCTGAATTGGAGAGGCTAAGGAATGGATCTTTCAGGTCTAAGACAGTGCACACCTGTTTCTCAGGAAGAACCAGACTCATGAGAACTAGAGGTCCCGGGTTTCTTCACAGGCAGGAGAGGCATATTCCAGTGTGACTGGCAGGGCACCAGGATGCCTGTCTCTTCAATCCAGGCAATGTGGACCTCAGTTTCCCCTTTTGTTTCCAGGGTCATTTGATATTTTTTATCTTTTGATTGGAGGCATACCTTTCAGCTAGGAGATATTCTTCTGACGGAGGTAAGATATCACAGTTTTGCTTGGGTATCTGTGAGTTAACTTTTCTCCTTGTCAGAGGAGGTGAAGGGGGCTTTCAGTTCATGTAAAAGTTCTTGTCTTGCTGGGCGGTGGTGGCGCACGCCTTTAATCCCAGCACTCGGGAGGCAGAGCCAGGCGGATCTCTGTGAGTTCGAGGCCAGCCTGGGCTACCAAGTGAGTTCCAGGAAAGGCGCAAAGAGAAACCCTGTCTCGAAAAACAAAAAACAAACAAACAAACAAAAAAGTTCTTGTCTTTATCAGATTGTTGTTAAATACCTTTTTGAACTACCTCCAGCAACTGGGAGCAACTTATACCTTTAAATTTTCAATTTTTATAACATTTTTTTCAAATACCCTGGTTGACTGGGTGACAAAGGACATCTTTTTTAACATCTCTCTTTAATATCTCCAAAAAGTAT
Organism: Peromyscus maniculatus bairdii; assembly: GCF_049852395.1. Taxonomy (NCBI): domain Eukaryota; kingdom Metazoa; phylum Chordata; class Mammalia; order Rodentia; family Cricetidae; genus Peromyscus; species Peromyscus maniculatus. The sequence goes on along the minus strand of NC_134873.1, from coordinate 6,479,467 downwards.
CTAGTGAAATGGTATAAACTCTCCTTAATAAATGTTTCATAGATAGGAATATCTGTTCTTTCTTGGCTGCATTACCCAGCCCAGGCATAGTGTTTTTACTTTTTTGAAGAGACTGCTGAGTTTCACAGATCAGTCATTGATAAGGAGACATAAACTGTGAAAGAGAAAGTAGTGAAACTTTTTTCTTTTCCTTGGGCAGAGCCCAGGACAACTTTCCCCCTTTTCATGACTGCTTGGCGCAGGCACAAAGTAGAGTGAATGTTTACCTGGGGGAGCTGTTTCCCCCTACCCTGTGTGCATTTGCTTAGATGGCAGGGGAGCTGGGACCTGGAGGAGAGAGGCCCTACCCCTACCTCTTCACGTCCACAGGGAAACCAACCTTCGTGTGAGCAGGAGTCACACAACAAAAGAAGCAAGTGCTTCTGCTCCCAGAGTGGGACAGGTGAAGGATTTCCTCACCCCTCCCAGGGGACCTGGCAGAGCCAAAAGGATTCAGGTCCCCAGCCGGAGGGAGCACAGCTTTCCAGCTGGATGGAGGAGGGTTTCACAGCAGAGAAAACCACTAGTCAATACAGGTAAACAAAAGTGATAGAGACACATAGGAAGACTTACAGAGACAGAGATATAGAGAGTGACAGACGTACAAGAAAAACAACGAGGGTGGCCATCACGCTGTCATACACCTGAACAGACAGGGACCCAGTAACATGTCAAATGTTCCTCAACAGTCTATTAGAATCCGCATCTGACCTCTTCTATGTGTTCAAAGAGAAGGCACCTCAACAAGATTTAACCTCCAAAGGTGACAGAACAAGCGACTTTCTAATTTGTGTCCTTTTGGGTGTGGAGGGGTCAGTCCTCTCTGAGGCATTAGGCAGTAATTGATCAAAGGGTCCCCTGGTGCAGTGGTTTAAATAGGAGTGGCCCCCATAGACCCATGTGTTTGAATGCTTTGCCCATAGAGAGTGGCACTTATAGGAGGTGTGGCCTTGTTGGAGTAGACGTGTTCTTGTGGAAGGGAAGTCTGTCACTGTGGAGGCAGGTGTTGAGGTCTCATATGCTCAAGCTAGGCCTAGTGTATCTCAGTCTTCTTCTGCTGACTGTTAATCAAGGTGTAGTACTCTCAGATTCTTCTCCAGTACCATGTCTTCCTACATGCTGCCATTCTTTTCCCCATGACTATAATGGACTAAACATCTGAAGTTTAATCTAACCTATAAAAAGAAAATGTTTTCCTTTATAAGAGTTGCTTTGGACAATATTAAATACAGACAATACGTTATAGTATACCTGGACAAACCCACTTGTATATACACCAGCATACTCCTGTTACTTTACCTAAGCAGATATAAATGGCTGGTTTTTAAGAATTTAGAAATTTCAGCCAGGCGGTGATGACACACACCTTTAATCCCAGCATTTAGGAGGCAGAGGCAGGTGGATCTTTGTGAGTTCGAGGCCAGCCTGGTCTACATATGAGTTCCAGGACAGGCTCCAAAACTATACTACCCTGCCTTGAAAAACAAAAACAAACAAACAAACAAACAAAAATTAAAATTTAAAAGAAAAAAAAAAGTTGTCATGGTCATGGTATCTCTTCACAGTAATAAAATCTTAAGTCACCTGGGGACCTCAATATCTCTGCTTGCCCATCCCCTAGTAGTCCCCTAATCATCCCCAATTTCTCTGATTTTCCAAACATTAATGCTCTAATCCAGCAGTCATAACTTTCTTTTTCTTAAAAATTATTGTTTGATGATATGTGTATGGGTGTTCTTCCTGCACTTATCACCATGTATTATTTGCATGTCTGCAGTCTGAGAAAGCCAGAAGAGGGCACTGAATCCTCTGGAACTGGAGTTACTGATCATTGAGTCTTCATTAGGTTGCAAAGAATCAAATCTGGATCCTCTAAAAAAGATACTAGTAATCTTTAACCACTGAGCTATCTATAAAGTGCCAGAGATCTGAAGAACAAATTAAGTCATGCTACTATACACATTATTTATTTTCAAAACTGTAGGCCTGACATTAATGTTCCCTGTAAAGTCAACTCCTCCCAAGTCCATTTTTCCCCTAGTTTTCTGTTGATACTGCTTTAAGAATGTTTCAATGCTGTGGGTTGTCAAGCACATTATCACCTCAGGGCCTTTGCACCTTGTTGCATGAATCCTAAATGGTCTTATAATAAAAACCCAGAGCCAGATATTGGGGTAAATACTGAAAAATCAGAGAGACAAAAGAATAAGCCACAGTCACATCTCACCTTGCCAACTTCATGAACCCTCTGACTGGATGCCCCTGAGTCTTCAGTCAATATGGTCTCTAGTTCCTATCTCCTCATGCTTTATGTGCATTTCTCCATCCAGCCATTTTATTTCCTATCTCAACCTTCCTAGTGCTAGGATTAATGATGTGTGTGCTTCCCAAATACTAGGGTTAAATGTTGTGCGCCACCACTGCCTGGCTCTGTTTCTCTCCTAGACTGGATCAATCTCATCTAGCCCAATGTGGCCTTGAACTCACAGAGATCCAGATGGATCTCTGCCTCTTGAGTGCTAAGATTAAAGGTGTGTGCCACCACTGCCTGACCTCTATATTTAACTCTATGGCTAGCTCTGTCCTCTGATCTTTAGGCAAGCTTTATTTCTTAGATTACAAATATCACCACATTTTCCCTGAAGTAAAAGGTTATAACTAGTATGAAAAAAAACCATATGCAATAAATACAATAAGTATATGCAATAAATACAGTCAAGAATTACATTAACAATGTCCAGTCCATTAACATTTGACAAATTCAGAGGAAATACTCCATTATTGATATCATGAAATTTGCAGGCAAATGGATGGAACTAGAAAATATTATCTTGAGTGAGGTAACCCAGACTCAGAAGGACAAACATGGTATGTACTCACTCATAAGTGGGTACTAGATGTAAAGCAAAGGATAACCAGACTACAACTCACAGCTCCAGAAAAGCTAGCTAACAAGGAGAACCTAAGAAAGATGCATAAATCGCCCAGTGAAAGAGAAATAGATGAAATCTACATGAGCAAAATGGGGGTAAGGGGGGTAATGGAGGGCCAGGTATGGGGGATGAGAACATAAGGGAATGGGAGTTTTGAGCTGGAACAGGGACAGAGTGGGAGAGTAAGGAAAGAGATACTATGATAAATGAAGACATCATGGGAATAGGGAGAAACAGGGTGCTAGGAAAGTTCCCAGGAATCCACAAGGATGACACCACCTTAGACTTATCGCAATAGTCGAGAGGGTGCCTGAACTGGCCTACTCCAGTAATCAGATTAGTAAATACCCTAACTGTCATCATAGAGCCCTCATCCAGTAACTGATGGAAGTAGATGCAGAGATCCATGGCCGGGCTCCAGGCCGAGCTCTAGGAGTCCAATTGACGAGAGAGAGGAGGGATTCTATGAGCAAGGGACATTGAGATCATGATGGGAAAATGTACAGAGACAGCCAACCAAACTAGTGGAAATGCATGAACTGTGGATCAATAGCTGTGGAGTCCCCATGACCCTAGACTAGGCCCTCTGGATAGGCAAGACAGTTGTTTATCTTGAACTGTTTAGGGGGCCCCCAGGCAGTGGGACCGGGATCTGTCCCTGGTGAATGCATTGGCTCTTTGGAGCCCGGTGCCTATAGTAGGACACCTTGCACAGCCTTGGTGCAGGGAGGAGGGGCTTGGACCTGCCTCAACTGAATGTACCAGGCTCTGCTGACAACCTATGGGAGACCTTGCCTTGGAGGAGGTGAGACTGGGGTGGAGTGGACTGGGGTGGGGAAGACTGGAGGGTGGGAGGAGGGAGGAGAGAGGGATCTGTGGTTGGTATGTAAAGTGAATAGAAAATTTCTTAATTAAAAAAAAGAAAAAAATACTCAATTATTTATCCTATTTTGGTGAGTCCAAAGTGTACCTAATTCATTTTCTATTTATACTTCTTTAGTGAGTTTCTTTTCTGAATTTGTTAACAAGAAAAACTATAACTATAACTATAACTATCTAATCTTCAACTCCCTCAGAGTCCCAAGAGGGAAATAATATTACTTAAGTGAACAGGAGGTGCAAACAAGTGACTTCCAAACAATGTGAGAAATGACATAAACAGCTGGCTGCCTGGACAGTCACCTAAGGTTCCTCTGCAACATTGGGGCATCCATCTTTGACCTACAGACCTGGCATATCTGACAAACTCATCTGTGAAGCAGGATTTTTTAAAGGGCTGTCCTACCTTGTCTTGACTAAGTTCTGCAGTCTTTTCTTTTGTTTCCTGCTTGTCCATTTGGACAGTATACTGTCAGCAGTTGAAGAAAGGGCACTTTTGCCCAGTGGCTAACTTTTGCCACAAAGAAAGTAAACTCCATATGGAGTTTCTTCAGTTCCCATCATCTTCTCTGAAGTAGATTGGTTCTGCCAAGAGCAGACATGTCTCACTGTCATACAAAAAAGAATGTATGTTATTAAAACATCTTAAATGCCATATTCTGCTGATCTCTGAGGTGTTTGAAGACTATCTAAAATATATCTGTTTGACCTTAAAAACATACCTAACATGACTACACGTTCTATTGTAATAGGTAACTACTAACCTGCATATTTTTATTATCCTAAATAGTTGGTAATAACTTTCAAGGACTAGAAAATTGCATTACATTGTTAAATGAGATATATAGGTACAGTACCTTGAACAATAGTAGAAATATATGTACAGTATGTTTCAACAAAAATAATATCAACTTTGTATCAACATATACAATTTATATATAATATACAAAAATCCAGTCCAATGTAAAATATTTAAAACTAGGAGTTGCTTTTTAAAAGTAGATTCAATAATCTACCTTTTTATCTTATCATATCTATATTCTTTTTTCTTTTCATAGTATATTTAATAATCTACCCTTTTATCATTTCTTTCTCTCTTTTTTTCAGAGTAGATTCAATTATCTACCTCTTATATCTATATCCTCTTTTTTTCTTTTTTTTTTCAAACAAGAATCCTGAATCTAATCTCCTTTGTTTAGCTTTTCTCATGACTATTACAAATAACATGTAATCAAACACCCTAAACAGTGACAAATATCCAAAACTCATTGAACAACCAAAACCATCCACCCCCACCTCTTGGGAATGTGGGTGTCATGTTCTTAAATTTACTTCTTGCTGTCTGGGGGTGAATGTGGAAGACCTGCTCTCACTTTTACCCCAGGGTACTCTTGAGGAGAGAGAAATGAGAAATATTTAGATAGAAATATAGAGGGGAGAGAGACAGACACAGGATAGCTCAGGAAGGCCTGGATCATTATCTACCAGCCCCTTCTGTCTCTTCAAAAGGGCTATTTATAGGAGTGCCAAGGGGTGGAGCAAAGACCTTCCCCTAGCTCAGCCAGGTCTAGACCCTTCCAATCACCTAGTAACCATGCACATGATCAAGCAATTCTCTAATGCAATTCTGCTGGATAAAGTGAGCTCAGATCTCACTAGAAACCTTTGTGGGCCTCCACAGGTGAAGGCATCTTTAGAGGATCCTGAAAAGAAAATTTGGGGTTAATTGTCAAGTCCTGTATCATTTGGTGTCCAGTCTCTGCATAATGGAAAAGTGCAGGGCTTGTCTCAAGTCCTGGGTAGAGTAGTCTGTGAGGCTGGATCATCTCAGCTAGCCATATTGAAATTGTCCTGAGCAGTTTATAGTCCAAAGCCAATCTTTGGGTGGTGTGTGTCATCTTAATGGTATTATCATAGTCCATGTATTGTTGTGGGGCCCCATCATCCTTTTGGAGATTTCAAGGGTTGCTGTTATTAGGCATGGTCATGGTTCACTGCAGAAATTCTTTTTCTTGGGACTTTTTTTTTCTGGATGATTAATCTTTTTTCTTCAGATATCTCATTTGTCCAGTGTTCTTCAGATTCCTTAGCCTTCATTCTCCTAAAAGACAAAAACAAAACCCTTCCCAACCCCAACTTTGGGGAGGTTCCCTTTTGGCAAGTTATATCTAATCAAATGAAAAGCCTTTGTTAGTCATATAAGTTAGTTTAAATTGAATGGTCACACTGGTTGATAAACTACCACCTCTTCTAATTAAGAGGTCTCTCTTGTTCAAACTAAAACTTTATCAATTTTGTTCATATCCATAGCTTTTCTTCTGTAGAAACAAAAGCAAAGTTTTATCCCCAATGTAACACATATCCTGGTTTCCATTCTTAGGTCAGCATATCTTTAAAGTATACAGGCTGATTTAATTCTGTAGTTTTTTCCTATTGTCCAATATCTCTCCATAGCTGTTGTTCCTTACTCATTAGCACTGAGAAAATTCAAAGTTAATAGAGCATTATGGAATCTATTTCTGGGGGTTTTTGTTACACCTTTCTGTTTATTTAGCATATCCTTTAGAGTTTGATTTTATCTTTCTCTGACTGTTTGGCCTGTAGGATTGTGTGGTATACTTGTAATATACTTCATATTGTAATAAGCAAAAAAAGTTTCATTTTAGCAAGATATATGCTGGAGCATTGTCAGTCTTAATTTGTACAGGCATACCCATGATGGCCATAACTTCTAGGAAATGCGTAATTATAGAATCAGCCTTTTCAGAACTTAGAGTAGTTGCCTATTGAAATCTTGAATACATATCAATGATGTGTACATATTTTAATTTTCCAAGTTCTACAAAATGAAACACATCCATCTGCCAGATTTCATTTCTTTGAGTACCCTTTGGGTTACTTCCTGCAGGCAGTAGAGTTTGATTGTATAAAGAAGTAGGGCATTTCCTTATAATTTCCTTGGCTTGTTGCTAGGATATGAAATGATCCTTTTTCAAACCCTTACTACTGACATGATTTTTTTTTAATGAAATCCTGAGGCCTCCAGCACATTTCCTATCAATAGTTGATCAATCTCATCATTATCTCATGCTAGAGAACCTGGCAGACCCATATGGGATCAGATATGTGTTATATGTAAGGGATGCTTCCTATTCCTGATTATTTCTTGTAACTGAATAAATAACAAAGTTAATTCTGACTCATCAGGGATGAATTCAGCAGTTTCAACGTGTAGAACAACTCATTCTGCATACTGAGAGTCAGTAACTATGTTGACAAATTCTGTAACATCCATTAATACCATCAGAATGGCATATGCTGCAGGCAGTCACCAGGAAAAGAAAGATGTGAGAGTACAGGTAATGCCAGGTAGATTAATAGAAATGGATTGAATTAAGTTATATGAGCTAGTTAATAATGATCTTGAGCCATAGGCCATACAGTTTGTAATTAGTATAAGCTTCCGTGTGTTTACTTGGGACCCAGTGGCTGTGGATCTGGGCAGGACATAGGAAAACTTCTGTGTACAGCACCTGTTCTTCCCTTTGCCAGGAATGGTCAATTCTCACGTATCCCTTATTTCTTTTCTGTCATTGAATGAGGATGTTCTGCTCTAACCACTTTAAAAACTGCAACCCTAAAGCCCAGAGTGGTGGATTGTACCCATATTACTAACACTTGGAAATGAGAGGCATTTGTAGTCATGATGTAGTTAAAAAAAAAAACTTAAAGAAAAATCTAGTACAATGCTATCTAGATTACAAATGGCAGTCAAGATCAGCTGGGGCTACAGGACACTCTTTTTCAATGATAATAATAACCTGTAGTCTTAGTATTGGGTCTAGAGCTTGTGGGTCTAGAACCTCTTCAAAAGCAACAGGTGATCTCATCTGTTGACTAATCTTTATATACTCCATCATTTTTGTTATTGTTGTTTTATTGTTTTAGGATCAGCATTTACTTTACTAATGTTTTTTGAGAACTCTTTGATCTGTCAATAGTAACTTCCTAAAAATGCATTCTTTCCTAGGAATAATTGAATGCCTTATAGTTTAAAAGGGGTCACTCTAGTTTATGATAGACAAATATAGAACTGGAATGAATGTTTAACTCTTTGGAGAACTTTTGAGTAGCCTGGAGTATTTTTTGTTTGTTTGTTTGTTTGTTAGAGACAGAGTCTCACTATGTATCTTTGCCTGTCCTGGCAATCTCTATGTAGACCAGGCTGGCTTGGAAACCACAGAGTTCACCTATCTTTGCCTCCTAGTGTTTGGGGTTAGAGGTGTGCACCACCACACCCTTATTGTCCATCCTTTTTTTGAAGTTAATAATTTTGATAAAATTCTGCTGATGTATACTAAATAGTGTTACTCTGTTTGCATGTCTCTCTGTATATATTACTAAGCCTTTCTCCTGCTGTGCCATATTCTATTCTGGGGGCACTGGAATAGAAGGTGTCATTCTCTTTTTGTGTGTCCTTTTAAAATAATTTGGTGACTGCATTTGCTATTTAGTGACCCATGTCATAGACTGTCTAGAGTGCACAGAATTATGTAAATATATTATCAATCATGTGGATCCCAGGAATGGATCTTAGGTAGAAAAATAGCAAGTGTCTTTACCATCAGAATGATCTCACTGACCCCCATGTGTACTCTTTGTGTGAATGTGCATGTGGGGAGGTCACAGGTCAAAGTTGGGCATCCCATAAATTGATATTATAATCCAAGTTTACTTTATGGGTTATTGAGCATTGAAAGGCAACTCTAGACATCTAGACCCAAGATGTGCCAACAGAGACCCTAAGAAAAGGGAAGCATGGTAGCTTTCTGTAAATGGCCAAATAGACAAAGTATTTGCAGACCTGCAGGCCAGTGTCTGGTTTCTGTGTACTGTGGGTAGACAGGGCCTTAAAGCATAATCTGTGTTTTTCATTGCTGCAACAAATCACATCCCCATAAATTCATGGTTATATTATCCACACACTGCTTTAATTTTCATATTTGTGATTCTGGCCCTATACACTTGACCCCTTTTGCATTTTGTTTTACCTGAGATCAAGTTCAAATATCAAGAAGCTGAATATTTCCCTCCTGAAGAGTCCTACTTGTATGCCAAGATTTGATGAACATCAAAATATGATCTGGAATACCTTCAAGCCTCACAAAATAATTCTACCTTTGGATTTTTTCCTTCCCAAATATTTAAATCTCTGAGGAACATTTTCCGCACCTGGGTTATACAAATACAAGTTCTGAGTCAGGTCAGCTCCTGTCCTGAGTGTGGGACTGGGTTCCAAGTAGCCCAATGAAGAGATTCCTAGTTTATCCCTGGCTCAGAGCAGTTGGACATGAAGCCCTTGCCTACTCCAGATTACAGAATTTGTCAAAGATGCCTTTCTGCTAAAGGATGTTTTGAAGGTGCAGCAGGCTATCCTGGCTAGCTGTGAGGAGGAGGAGGAGGTGCTGAGAGGCCAAATGACAGTCTTGCTGCAGAGAACAGAGGTACTACAGGCTCTGTGGCGCATGGGACATAGAGGAAGCAGTTGCTGAACAGAGAAGGATAGCTTGCTGGATCCAGCCTAGGCACGGTGCCTCAGGGACACATCCCTGCTTCAGCCATCTATGACCACTGAAGGTGGGGTTTTGATTTAGGTGCAGAGGTATGTGGTTGTGTCTTACTATAGATGCAGCTGATGCAAGCCCAGGGCTGTTGAGGACACCGTTTAGCCTTTCAGTCTCCATCATTCACCTTGGCAAGCTAAAGCTTCATAGCCTTCTATAGCCTATACGGTGATGACCAAGACTCATCATGCACTGGGAGACCAGCCTGGGACCTTACCAATGGTGCTTAGCTGGCCCCATCACACCATGACTCTTCCTGTGATTCCCACTACTCTGCAACACTTCACATGTTACAACTTCTGGTATGCCAGTACTACATCACAAGTATCCACCAGGGAGTGTAAGCTCACTGTGAAAGGGAAACATAACCAATGTGGGACATGGGGTGATGGCAGGAATAGGGCAGATAGGCTCAGAAGATAGTTCAAGCTTCTGGACCCATAATTCAGTTATGGCAATAAACACAAGTACAGTGCAATATTTAAAGAATCCAGGGAATATTGTGGCTCAAGGGTAAAGCCTCTGCAAAAATAATCTTGTGTTTTTTTTCTAGATATAATTCAAAAAGAAGGTCCCAGCCTTCTGGAATATGCAGAAGGTGTGGCAAAGTTCGTCACTGGTGTGCTTAATGCAGATTATCAGGGGACAGACAAGGTAAACCTTTGCCATTGAGAAATACCCTGAGTGGGCCCTCTGGAGACCCCAATTTCAAATTCAATCCAATCATTCCCTGTCTGCATCAAAACTCCCAATGTTAGATTGCTTTATTAAGTTCAAATTTTTTAAATGCTACTGATTTATTACTGCTTTATTCAGTTCAGACTGCTTTATTCAGTTCAGACTGCTTTATTCAGTTCAAATTTTTTAAATGCCACTGAAAACAGATGATAGGGGCAGAGAGGCATTGTATAGTACAAAAAAGCTGTTGAATTAAATCAATTTGTATATTTTAAAGGTGTGTTAACCTCAGAATGGAATTGGGATATGTGTTCCATTGGGGAAGAGATTTTGCCTTTGTTTACACAGAAGAAAAGCAGTGGATACCATCGAAATTGATAAAGGTTATATTTGAACAGGAGGGACCTGCTTAATAAGGAGAGGTGATAGTTCATCAGACATGTGGGTCATTCAAACTAACTTATAAAGAATAACAAATGTCTTTCATTTGACCAGGGAAAAGAATAAAAAATAATATTTTTGAATAATTTACCAAAGTCACACTTGCCTTACTGGCATAAAATGAAATATGGGTTTTTTTTTGTACCACATGTCTCAATTCCATGCTACAGTGTTAGACTGTAGATTGTAACGTGACCCATGACATTTTGGAGTCAGCTTTTGTGTTTTCTTCTTAAATAAAAAGGATATTTTTATTGTTTGCTGTTAAAATCACAGTTAAGAGATTTACATTTTTTGAAGTAAATTCAAATGGTTGCTACAGTTCAAACTTATTTTCTAAATCTCTCTGAGTTGGAGTGATTGGGAACTAAAATATTTGAGCAGAGCAGTGATAGCCCATGCTTCTCATCCCTGCAGAGTCAGACAGATCTCTGTAACTTACTTGTTTTCTAAATTCTAAATGTGGTGGTGATTCACGCCTTTAATCCCACCACCTAGGGACAAAACTCAGACACAGCTCCTAATTGTTGTGTTTGCACAGTAGAGAAATCAGGTACAGTATTTACAGGTTATTGTAGTAAACCCTCTGCAGAGTTACTAGAAAGGCAGCTAATTTCCAGTGGGGACAGGAGCAAACAGCAGCTTTTGCAGCTGCCATTAAGCTCTTCTCTGTGCATTCCACCATTATTGAACCAGATGATACCCTAATGGTGGATATCATATTTATTGGTGAATTGACAACTAGGGATTCTTCATAAAGCAGAAGGGAGTCCACCTACATTTACCTTTTGGATTCTATTGCAAGCGATTTCCATATAAGGAGAATAGATATCCTCTCTGAGAAAAATAATCTGGACATTTTATGAGACTTGGAGAAACTGATAGTGAATGGCATCTATCCTGTGGTGATCTGGGCACCCCTTACAATGATGGATTGGATCTCTTCAAAGGCAGAGTCCTCAACATGCAAGGAAAGGCATTATAGTGGAACTGGTACATATCAGAATTCCTTAGTGACCAGAATATGATATCAAGGGGGCTCTGTACCTTCCTGCACTGAGGAAATAGCTCAGTTACCTAAAGCACTCATCCCTTCACCAAGAGAGGCAAATATTGAGCTGTAGGGAAAAAAAACAGAATGGTTACATCATTTGGCTAAGGCATGGTTTACTGATGGCTCATCACCCGCTGGTGGATCCCAAACTAATGGAAACTGTCAACCTCTAGACTTGGGATGGAATGGTTGGTTAATACTGAGGAAGGCACCACAAAATCAGTGAACCACAATTGGCTGGAAGACAAACAGCTAAGGAAGCCAAAAGGAGTATCTTCTCCAATCTTTATTGTAATCAAAAATGGAAAACCACTAACTTGCAGATAAATGACCAAGATATCGGGTCATGTGAGGCATAAATGGAAATGACAACACCCAGCAAAACTTAGCAAAGACATAAAATTTTGTATTTCATATGGGCAAGACAGACAAAACATCTGAAAATAATGAAATAGTGGGCAAATTGGCATCATGTTTAATTAAGACTAGAATATTAAAATTTGCCAGGAAACAAATTCAGAATAAATCAGCAAAAATGACAGATTACAGTAAAAGTAATAAGGAAAATGTAGAGCCAAATTAAACCAGGACAATCCTATGAGAATAACTATTATAAGGACTCCATAGTGAAGTAGTGGTTCACACCTTTAATCCCAGCACTAGGGAGGCATATACCTTTAATCTCAAAACTTGGGAGGCAGTGGCAGGCACATAAGAATTAAAATGATATAAATTTAAAAGCTGCTTGCAAAAGGCAGGCTGAAATTCAAAGTGAATGCTGTTGCAGAATATTCCTTTACACTGTGTGAAGACGCGTCACTGTGATTGGTTTAATAAAGAGCTGACTGGCCCTTAGCTGGGCAGGAAGAAGTTAGGCAGGACTTACTGGGACAGAGAGGTTTTGAGGCAGAGGAAGGGCAGAGTCACCAGCCAGACAAAGAGGGATGAAAATATTCAAGAGGAGAGGTAAAAGCCAAGAGTCATGTGGCAACAACACGTAGATGAATAAAAGTAAGTTAATATAAGTTATAAGAGTTAGTTACAAACAAGCCTAAGCCATAGGCTGAGCTTTCATAATTAATAATAAGTCTCTATGCCAGTTTTTGTGAGCTGGTCACCCAAGACAAATCCAGCAACAGAGTGTCCATAGTGATCTAAAAATAAATACACTTAAATCTTTAGTTTATGTATAAAGATAAAGGGGAATGTAGGTATATTTATCCATATATCCTAAGGTATATTTAGTTTCAAAATTTCAAAAAGAATTTATTTTTAATTTAAAGATAATACTTTTTCTGTTGCCCAAAACCATTTTGCCCTAGGACAGATATAACTTGCTGAAAAGTGCACCCCACAGACTTAGATTTGTGCAGGCTGCTCTTCTAAGATTTGGCCAACATTCCATTTTTTTGTGTCACCAACTACAATGCCCCAATGCCAGGAGAAGCTAGTCATAGGTAATTACTGTGGTAGTTTGAAAGAAAATGGCCCTCAAAGAGTGGTACCATTAACAGTTATGGCTTTGTTGGAGTAGGTGTGGTCTTGTTAGAGAAAATGCATCACTGTGGAGGTGGCCTTGAGGTCTCATATGCTCAAGATACAGTCCAGTGTCTGAGACCATTTCCTGTTCCTTATGATCAAGATTTAGACAGCACCATGTGTGCCTGAACAATGTTATGTTTTCCACCATGATGATAATGAACCGAACCTTTGAACCTCTAAGCAACCACCTCAATTAAATGTTTTCCTTTATAACTGGTGGGGTGGTCATGCTGTTTCTTCACAGAAATAGGAGCCCTAAGTAAGACAGTTATATCACCCCTTATCATTCATTTGTTATCAACAAAAGATTAGGATGTTAAGATTCAAGTCTGGGACAAGTGGCTAAGGTGTCTATTTAGCATATCAAAGCTGCACCAGTCACCATGTTCTCCCATCATTTCTCGGTCCCTACCTGTTACAGGGTATGGCTGGCATACTCTGCCCTCTACCCTGAACTCTCCAGCCCAGGTACTAGGCTACACTTCCCCTAAAGGATCTTCCCTATATAATTCAGACATTTGGTCACACACCCCTTTTGGACCTTTGGCTTCCTGGCTGCTCCACCTGGTTCCCCTATTTTCTCTCTCCCAGCACATGGCCCAGGTCAGTGTGATAATGTCCACTCTGGTCTCTCCCAGATATCCCTACCTCTGACTATGCTCTCCCACGTATTTACAATAAACTTGCTTCTCTACCATGCCTAGGAGCAGTCATGACCTTTCCTGTCCTTTTTATTTTTTTTAATTCAAGCATACCCAATAATACAGTTCAAAATTATGAACTTTGCTGTGTTAGTTTACTATGAACATTAAGCATTCATTTAAGCATTAACTAAATGATCAGGAGAAGAGAACATTCTCAATATAATGAATGACTAATGCCTCTGGAAATTTAAACAGCATTGGCTTTGTATTTTAAGTCCTGGTTGTGATTGTTTTGTACTAGAAGTTGGGCTTGCTTTAATTTTTTCCCCCATGAAGGGACCATTAATATTGAGTTATTCCCAGTATGTGTGAAAGGAGCAACCACAACAATGAAAACAAAACAAAACAAAAACATTTAAACAAAAATCAAATGAACATAAAACAAGAAAATTCTAAGTTCTGGACCATCTGAGCTAGCTCATGCTGCAGCAGTGGAGCCTTGCTGGCTTTGGTGGCCCCTGGGCAGAAGGGGGTGACAGGCAGCTCATAGCCTGAGAGCTCTGAGTTCCAGGCAGATCCTATATGAGTGTAAGTTCCAAACATACATGGCTGAACTAGAAGTCAAGAGGCTCTGGAGTCCATTCTCTCTGTCCTGCCATGATGTGTACAGCAGAGAATTCTCTCTCTATTTAAAAAACCTATTTAATAGTACTTTATTTTCAGAGTCCAGTTCCAGCAGTGTTCAGGTCTAAAACAAGAGGTGTGAAGTTGTTGAGGGAAGGAGACTGACAGGATCTGAGGGTGGATCAGGATGGCTCCTGCTTTATAACAGAAGGCTACACATTTTATACTCTACAATTGTACAAAGGAGTAAATGGGAGTGGGAGGAAGGGGCTTCTGACCTGGGGTGAGCCTTGTGATCAGGGATTGAGGGAGTTAGCATTGACAAGTTAATAGACACCACAGACTTACGTTCATGGAGGGGTCCCAAGTTTCTCTTTTCAGAGATAAGGAGAATGGCTCCCTTTTTAGCAAGCAGGAACTTTCTCCAAACCCTTATGCAAATGGGGGCTTTTGTTTAAATGACTGACCTCGAGAAAAAAACTTTCTCAGGGGACCAGAAATTCCATTATACAATATAGTTTAGTTTATCCAAATAGGTAAAGCTTAATGTTAGCAAAGACAAAGCTAGACAAATATTAATGTGAACATGAGTAGACCTTAGGAATTTATAAATCTTGATTATCAAATATATTTTATTTATCAAAGAAATCTTATTTTCAAATAGACCTTATTTATCAAGCATATGTTACTCATTTAATTTTTCTAGCATCTTGGAGTTAACTTTTGTAGGAGTAGGCAGAGTTATCATTCTATATGGTTTCACAGTGGCAGGGAATTTTCCAACGAATTTGTTTAAAGAGGCTTCCATTCATCCTCTGCTGAAGCCCTCACAAAGTTTCCCAAAGGAAAAGGCATAATCGAACTCTCACCACACACAGTGAGAATCATTAAGAATGAAAATCAAAAGGTACTAGAGAACTGTGATCCACAATGTTGAAATGCTGGAACTCTGTTAAGCAACAATGGTCACCATGCAGTCCATGACACTTTTTTATCTCTCTTTTCATGGGCTCTCTTTGCTTCAGTTCCCATGCATTCTAAAGTTTATAGACCTGTATCTCTGAATATTTTGTTCCTCTGGATCTTAACAAACATTTTAATAATTGTATAAAATGCTTTTTCTCAGATAACTGAAAAGAGCCCACTCTCTTTAGGGTCACAATTCCTTATCAGTGAGAGAACCCTTAATTTCTATTTAAAGAAATCTGTTCTTACCATCTCCAAGCATCACGTGTGCCACATGAGGTGCCAGTCGTGGTGGTCTCAGCAAGATGAGAGTGAAAACCCGGTGAAGATTGGTTTCATTTACCTGCATCGGACTTTGGGGAGCCTATTAGCAAGTGGATCATTATCAACATATTTGAAACACAGAACAATTTGGGAAAAGGTTTCCAGGCAACAATCAGTTCAGTTCCAGGTGCACAATAAAGGTTAAGGTGTGATTACATAGAGACTCCTTTACAAAGTACATTTGACCATGAGGGCGGCTTCTATACCTAAAAGGCCTAGAATCTAGTGTGATAACTGCCCAAGAGAGCATAGAGGTCAGCAGACCATAGAGTACTTGTGACATCTGTCAAATGCTTAATGAACTGGGGAAGGAAGACTCTGGGATAATCATTCTGGGGAATATTGGTGATGTCTGCCTCTGTAGCAAAAGATGGGTGAGGTCTGCTCAACAGATAGCAAAAAGTTCACCAGGTCATTAACAAAATCCACTCTCAACCTTCTGGATGCAATGCAGTTATTTGATTAGTATCTCCTCCATTGTGCAGACACTCCTGAATGATTAACTTCCTTGTTCTGTTACTGTTTCTCTGGGAGTACAAGGACCTGCATGCCCCCAATATCTAGATATTACATAATCAGCATAAATATGTGACTCCACCTTCTATTTTCCAAGTTCAGGTGCAAATGAGTAGCCCTGGGAAACTACATTCCCTGAGCCAGAAATCACACAGTGTGCTGTAGTAGGACAGGCCCATAGAATCAAGGAAATTGGCTCAAACCAGTTGCCAAGGTGTGTACATAACATACTTCCTTATGAGCCAACCTGGAGTCTGCCTAAGGGCCTAGCAACAGGCACTGTCAGAGGTCCTGATTGTGTGGAGTCTGCCTGAGGGCCTAGCAACAGGCACTGTCAGAGGTATTGATCATGCCAAGCCAATGAGGGATGACCATGCAATGTCACCAGATTGAGACACAACCTGGGTGCTGGGAGGAGGGTATATAAGGCCTTCCCTGTTACTGAGTAAACAAGTCTGCTGTTTACCTTTTATCTGACTCCTAGTGTCTGTGCTGTTGACACTATGTCTTCTCACCTCCTGCGGGAGCCTTTAGGACCCAGCAACATCTGGTGCCCAGCATGGTTTTGGCCATTCTAACCACTTTCAGCCTGCAATGCCATGATCTCCAAAGACCCTTACTAGCAATGGTCCTCTGGACACATAGAGGACTTTTGGGAGTATTATGGTAATCTGGGCCCCTTCTATGGATACATGAAGCACATTCTGATCTGTACAAGGTCACCTCTAAGTTTTACCAGTCCTTCCAACTCGGCCTTAAGGCACAGATGCTGGCATGGAGAACATACAAAGGAGAGACAGATAAGTTTGTCTTCCCTTTTTCTTTAAAGAATACCCAGTCTCTCTGGACAGATTCTATCTCATTCTAGGAAATGGTTGCAGGATTCACAGGAACTATTGACAATCATTTGCCAAAAACCAAGATCTTAGCAGAACGTCCCACACTTCCAATAAAGATGCAGCCCCATGCAGTCTCCTGCTCCACTCCCATGCCTCATGTCACCCTGGCCTTTTCAGATTCTAATAGAAACAGATATATTGTTCTTATCCAGTGTCCTGGCTCCACAGGTGTTACATATGTTATCCATAACCCTGGTTCTGTTCAGTTGGGTGAGCTATTGGCCCTCCTAAAGTTTTAGTGGGGTGCCAGACCGAGCCTATTAATATATTTTTTCTGACAACCAGTATGCTGTAAAGGCATTTGCAAGCTCTTCTCGATTCAAAGACTCACTGTCCCCCATTGCCAGCACCATACTGCTCATACAAAATGTCCTAAATCAGAAGACTGAGCATTGGTACCTGTCACATATTAGATTTCACTCCAAATTACCCAGAATACTGGCTCAAGGAAATGAGGTTACAGACACCATCATATTAACAGCCACTGTGGATCTCCTAGAGCAAGCCAGGGCTCTTCATCAGCAGTTCCATCTGTCTCCATACAATTTTCATAGACTTCTTCCAGAATTACCAGTTTCCCAATGTAAACATTTGTCCTGGGCGTGTGCAACTTGTGCCCCTCTTGTACCCTTAGGACCACTTCAATGTGCAGGGGTTAATTTTGGGGCTTGTTGCCTAACAACATCTGGCAGATGGATGTCACATAACATGCCCCCTTTGGAAATCTTAAATATGTTTGTGTGATAATAGATACTTGTTCCTCCTTTGTTTATGCCCCCACCCTTTTTTGGGAAGAGGCTGTCAATGCTATCATTTTGGTCTCCTGCCCCACTTGTATCTTTGGCCTCCTGACTGCTCTACCTGGTTCCCATCTCTTTCCTTCCCATCCCACTCTCTCCACATGGCCCAGCTCAGTCTGGTCTTGTCCACTCTGGACTCCCCCAGATATCCCTGCTTCTGACTATGCTCTCCCACACATCTACAAAAAACTTCTTCCTCCATCACACTTAGGAGCACTCATGTCCTTTACTTTTCTTTTTATTTCTTTTTTTTTATTCAAGCACACCCAATGATACCATTTAAAATTATGAAATTTGCTCCATTAGTTTATTTACCATGAAAATTAAGCATTCATTTAAGAATTAACTAAAGGATCAGGGAAAGAGTTCTGAGTTCCAGTCAGATCTTGAGAGAGGACAAATCCCAAAGGTCCATGGCTGGCCAGGAAGCCTAAAGGCTCTGGAGTCCATTCAGCCTTCGTGGCCAAGATGTGTTCAGCAGAAAATTCTCTCTCTCTACTTTTTAAAAACCATTCGACAGGGACTTTATTGCCAGAGTCCAGCTCTGTCGAGGTTCAAGTCCAAAAGTGGAGGTGTGGAGTTGATGAGGGCAGGAGGCTGACAGGATCTGAGGGGGAATCTGAACAGCTGCTGCTTTATTAAAGGAGGCTACACTTTCATACTCTACAATTGCACAAAGGAGTAACTGGGAATGGGAGGAAGGGGGCTTGTGTGCTGGGTTGGGGCTTGTGAGCAGGGATTGAGGGAGCTAGCATGGACCATGAGGAGTTAATAAACACCACAGTCATGTGTTAATGGAAGGTCAGCTAGTTCCTCTTGCCAGAGATGAGGAGAATGGCTCCCTTTATAGCAAGCAGGAACTTTCTCCCAGCCCTTGTGGAAATGTCGGCTTTTGTTTAAATGTCTGATCTTGTGAAAAGGACTTTTTTTGGGGGGCGGGGGGACCAGACTCTCTATTATAGAATATTACTTAGTTTATCCAAATAGCTAATTCTTAAAGTTAGCACAAAAAAGCTAGATAAATATTACTGTGAATCAAAAGACCTTAGCTATTTATAAATCTTGATTATCAAATATACATTATTTATCAGAAAATCTTCTTTGTCAAATAAATCTTATTTATCAAGCATATGCTACTCACCTAACTTTCCTAGCAGCTTGATGTTAACTTGTGTAGGAGTAGGCAGAGAGTTATCATGGTATATGTGGCAGGGATTTTTTTCCAAAAAATAATTATGTTTAAAGATGCTCACATTGTATACATCTTCATTCTCTACTGATGCCCACCCAAAATTTCCCAAAGGAAAAAGCATTAGGAAATTCCTATAACACACAGTGAGAATTATTAAAAATGAAAACCAAAAGGTGCTGTAGAACTGTGATCCACAATGTCAAAATGCTAGAAAATTGTCAAGCAGCAGTTGTCACTGTGCAGTCCATGCAACATTATTATCCTCCTTTTCATGGGTTCTCCTTTCTTTGGTTCCTATGCATTCTAAAATTTGTAGACTTGGAGCTCTGAATATTTTGTTCCTTGGATCTGAATAAGTATTTCAACTATTGTACAACATGCAATAGTTGCACAACTATTGTACAACATGAATAAGTATTTCAACTATTGTACAACTATTGTATAACATCTCAGATAACTGAGAAGAGCCCATATTTATTTTAGTCCCACTCTCAGTTTAAGGTCACAATTGCTTATCAGTGAAAGGACCCCTTATTTTTAGTTATGGTAAACTCTTCTTAACTTCTCCAAGGGTCATGTTCCCTGCATAGGGCACCAGTTTTGGGGGTCCCTGCAGGATGAGACTGAATATCCAGTTCAGATTGACTTCATCAATGTGTATCAGAATTTGGGGAGAGGAAGATCAATGTCAGTATATTTAAAACACAGTACAATATGGGAAAAGGTTTCCAGGCAACAATCAATCCACTTCCAGGTGCACAATAAAGGTTAAGGTGTGATTACATAGAGATTCCTTTACAAAGTACATGTGACCATGAGGGTGGCTTCTATACCTAAAAGGCCTAGAATCCAGTGTGATAACTGACCAAGAGAGTTTTGAGGTCAGCAGGCATAGAGTACATGTGACATTTTCCCACAAATGCTTAGTGGACTAGGGAAGGAAGACTCTGGGATAATCATTCTGGGGAAAAGTGGTGAGGTCTGCTTCTATAGCAAAAGATGGGTGAGGTCTGCCTCACAAATAGCAAATAATTATCAGGTCATTAACAAAATCTACTCTCAGCCTTCTGGATGGAATGAACTTATTTGATTTGTATCTTCTCCATTGAGAAGACACCCCTGGGTGATTAACTTCCTGGTTCTGTTACTACTTCTCCATGTACAAGTACCACTGTGCCTCCAACATCCCATACATTCCACAATCAGCATAAGCATGTGTTCTACCTACTATTTTCCGAGTTCAGGTACAAATGAGTAGCCCTGGAAAACTAGGTTACTGAGCCAGAAATCACACAGTGAGCCAGACTGAACATGCCAGTCTAGTGTTCTTGTGGCTTTAAAGAACCCTCAGTGGAAGGCCTGCAGGCAGGACACAGGATAAAATTCCTCCACAGAGCAGTGGAGCACAGCAGTAAGCAGCTGGACAGGGATTCTTCATGCCATTGCCACTGCTGCTGGCTGCTGCTTCAGCACCGTCACAGATGCCAGACAGGGTGTCAAAAAGTGGACCATGGACTTGGGGCAAAGGCCAGGGTGCCATAGATCCAAGTGGACTCCAGGACAAAGACACTAATGGTTCCAAAAGCTGGGGTGGCGGAGGCTGCATGTGCTTTGTTATTTGCTCTTTTGACATAGGGTTGACTAAATCTCACAGTGGTCTCTCTGCAACAGTGTCCTCAGTTCATAGTCCAATTACATGCCACACCTAGCTTATGTTTATTTCATTAGTAAATGTGCAGATTTAATAGAAGCCAGGCATGGTGCAGGCCTTTAATCTTAGCACTCTGCAGCAGAGGCAAACTTATCTGTATGACTGTTAGGCTAGCCTGGTCTGCATAGTGAGTTCCTGTCCAGCCAGGGCTGCAGAGTGAGACCCTGACAAAGAAAATGAAGCAATTGGAGCATGATGTAAAAATAATTATTCTTTGTTTGGTTTACTTATTTTCACTAATGATGCCAAATTGAGAGGAAAACAAATCTGTAGACTTATATGGCAAGTAGGTAGTAAAATATGTATAATTCATTCAGCATATTGAGGCTCTATAGTAAATATCCTGTATTTACATTGATGGGCCTTTTAAACAGAATTAACAGTTTAAGAGAGTGCATGTTAGTCAGTAGTTTCATAAATTAAACTTTGCTTTTACGAAACTGAAAATCATAACACGTTTTCCACAGCTCGCCTGAGGTATGGCTAGCCCAGAAAATGGCAGGTTTCCTTTGTCCTTTCTCAGTTTCTTAGCAAACCTCACTAATGCCCCAGAAAAGAGTCCTACTGAGTGCAGGAATAGTTCAGGGAAGACTTTGCAGTCCAGCCCCAAGATCTGCAGCAATGCCAATCTCAGGTCAGAGGCCGCTTTGTGCCTGGAGGGAAAGCCAGGGATGCTAATCACTGGGCTCCCTCACTTCACAGCACTCTGTCCCTAAGGGAGCTCTTTAGATCACTCAGACCTCAGTAGCCAATGAGGACCTCGAAATGGACTGCCAGTCAGAATGGGGAGGGCACTTCCGGTCCTCCATGGGGCTTGGTCACAGCTGCTGAGATAGATTCCCGTGTTCTCCTAATCCGCTGCCTGGAGTCTGGAGGAGAACGGGTGAGCGCGGAGTCCACCATGGTGAGTGAGGGGTCGCTGTCCCCACGGGGAGAAGCCGCGGAAGCCGGTGTGGCGTCTCCGGGGCTGTGGACATGGCGTCAGGACAGTGTCTGGAGTGATTCCCTTTGGTGTCCTGAGGTCCCTGCAACTCCCAGGCAGAAGCGGAACCTCTGAGTGATTTAGCGCTGCGGTTTGCGCCTCTCAGAGCATGGGGGTGTGTGAGAGCATGGGGGTGTGTGAGAGCATGGGGGTGTGTGAGCCTTTGTGTGGAACCATCCTTCTCACCATGCAGGGCCTGCGCATGCGCTGTTTTTTACTGTGGTCAGGGAAGGCAGATTTGCTAACTCACAGAGCCCTGGTCTCTCTAGTGCCTTCTGGAAGTTCTGCACTTGGCACTGAACATTCAGGTGTGGGATCCATCTGCAGTTAATTCTGTGCAGGGTGTAAAGTCTGTGTCATTAACGCATTTGCTTGTAGATGCCAGGGTGGTCCATTCTTTTGTCAGTAAGGCCATCCTTCCTGGGTTTCCTGGCCTCCTGTCACATTTGACTCTATATTTATTGTGTTTTTATTTCTAAGTTTGCGCTCATGATCAGTTTATCTCTTTATTCTTTTCCAGACAGTACAGTTTTTTATTTTATTTTGTTTTGTTTTATTTTATTTATTTCTGACATAGGGTTTCTCTGTGTAGCCCTGGCTGTCCTGGATTTCACCCTGTAGACCAGGCTGGCCTCGAACTCCCCAGTGCTTTGTTTAAAGGCGTGTGCTGCCACCACTGCCCAGTTCAGTACAGTCTTTATTACAGTTTCACTCAAAGTTAGACGTCAGATCGTGTCACAGTGTGTACTATTTTTTCAATCATGTGATCATTTTTTCATTCATGATGATCTTTTCTCATGACATTTCTGTTGTTTGTAGCATAAATTGTTAGAGTTTTTAATTGGAATTTTGTGGTATCCATAGCTCAAATTCTGTATTATCATAATATTATTGACATGATAGTCACATGGTTGCTATTCAAGGTTAGTCCAGCTCCCTGCGAAGGAAGCCCATCCTTCATCAGGCAGCCCATCCTCCATCAGGCACAGTTGCCAGTGGGGTCCACACCTCTCCTAGGTTAAAGGTGTGCTGTTATACCCTTTTCTTAAAGACTCTTTAATTAGGTTGGCATGAATATAGGAGGAGATGATTCCTATGGCCTAGGCAGGTAGGCCCACACAGACAAGGAACAGAGGAAAGAATTCCACGACCCCAACCAGAGACAGTTGAGTCCATCCATAAGTTCCATCAACTGCTTATAACTGTTGAAGCCTATTGTTATCATCCAGGTCTTTCAGCTTCTCCTCAGTCCCCAAACACAAGATGTTGCTTGGCCCCATTTTCTCCCAATTGAGTCTGGTCTGGGCTGTGATCAGACAGATTAGTGACTCTCCATGTTTGCTGGACTGAAGACTTCAGGGTTTAATTTGTTAAAATAGTCAAATCAGTGATGTTGGTCTATGCTTTTAAACCCAGAACTTGGGAAGCAGAGGCCAGCCTGGTCTATAGTGTGAGTTCCAGACCTGCCAGGGCTACATAGAAAAACTCGGTCGGGGAAAAATGAAAAAAAAAATATGAAACTTAAATAAAATTTAAAACTTTTGTAGCCTTGTGTGGTACACCTACTCAGTTAGAAATGCAGCTTCCAGATGGCATCATCTATAGCAGTCACACGTCAGCACACCAAGAGACTGACTGCCTTCAATGTTTCCATCAGACCTAATCTAAGGTTTCCCAGGTTTTCTAAGAGAATTGGGTAGGGAGGGAAACGGGATAATTTGAAGAACACAGAGAAAAGATATGGACTTAAACCTAGATTTGGAGGCCTTGAATTGTTTAATATTTTTGTAGATGGGGCAGGGCAGGTTTTATTGAGGAAGACTAATCCAGTGAGAGGATTTGGCCCTCCTTATTTGGAGGAAATCATTTTTGCCTTCTCTGTCTTTCCCTTTCCCTTTCTTTCTGTGTCTTTATCTCTTTCCCTCTTTCTCTGTCTCATTCTTTGTCATCCTTAATATCTTTCACTCCTTTACTTTAGAGCTCTTTCTTCTTAGGTTGTATTACTGTCATGGTTTATGTTTGCTCACAGCATCAGGCTCTGTGGGTTTCCCCTTCATGATCTTGACCCTTGCTCATATACTCCCTCCTCCCTCTATTCAGCTGCATTCCAGGAGCTCAGCCCAGTGCTTGGCTGTGGGTCTTAGCATCTACTTAAGTTACCGTATTGTTCTATGATAACAATTAGCATAGTCACCAATCTGATTACAGGGTAGGGATAGTTCAGGTCCATTCTCCACTATTACTTGGAGTTTTAGCTGGGGTCATCCTTGTGGATTCCTAGGAATTTCCCTAGCACCATGTTTCTCCATAATACCATAATTGCTCCTTCTATGAAGATAACTCATTGCTCTCGATATCTCTTTACATCCCTCCCCCAGGTCAACCATCACCATGCCCTCATGTTTACACCACCTATTTTTCTCCCTCCCCCTCCCCCACACTCCCAATTTACCCAGAAGATCATGTTTATTTCCCCTTCTCAGGGCTTTCCATTTCCATGTGTCTCTCTTAGGGTCCTCCTTATTACCTAGCTTCTCTGGGGTTGTGGATTGGAGCCTGGTTATCCTTTGCTTTTCATCTACTATCCCCTTATGAGTGAGTATATGCTGTGTTTATGTTTCTGGGTCTGGATTACCTCACTCCGGATGATTTTTTTCTAGTTCTATCCATTTGCCTGCAAATTTCATGATGTCATTGTTTTTTTACAGCTGAGTAATACTCAATTGTGTAAATGTACCACCTTTTCTTTATCTGTTCTTTGGTTGAGGGACATCTAGGTTCGTTGTTTCCAGGTTCTACCTATTATGAATAATGCTGCTCTGAACATAGTTGAGCAAATGTCCCTGTAGCATGATTAATCATCCCTTGGGGTATATGCCCAAGAGTGGTATTGCTGGATCTTGAGGTAGATTGATTCCCAAATTTTCTGGGAAGTCAACATACTGATTTCCAAAGTGGCTGTACAAATTTGCACTCCCACCAACAGTAGAGGAGTATTCCACTTGCTCCACATCCTCTCCAACATAGGCTGTCATCAGTGTTTTTGATCTTAGCCATTCTAACAAGTATAAGATGGTATCTCAGATTTGTTTTGATTTGCATTTCCCTGATTACTAAGGAAGTTGAGCAATTTCTTAAATATCTTTCAGCCATTTGAGATTTTTCTGTTGAGAATTCTCTGTTTAGATCTGTAGCCCGTTTTTTAATTGGATTATTTGGTATGTTGATTTCTAGTTTCTTGAGTTCTTTATATATCTTGGAGATTAGTCCTCTTTCACATGTGGGGGTGGTGAGGATCTTCTCCCATTCTGTAGGCTGCCATTTGTCTTACTGACCATGTCCTTTGTCTTACAGAAGCTTCTCAGTTTAAGGAGGTGCCATTTATTAATTTTTGCTCTCAGTGTCTGTGCTACTGTTTTATATTTAGGAAGTAGTCTTCTGTGCTAATGCTTTCAAGGCTGCTTCCCACTTTCTCTTCTATCAGGTTCAGTGTAACTGGATTTATGTTGAGGTCTTTGATCTCCTTGAACTTGAGTTGTGTACATGATGATAGATATGGATCTATTTGCAGTCTTCTACATGTGGACATCTAGTTATGCCAGCACCATTTGTTGAGGATGCTCCGCGGGCCTCCCCCCCCTCGCGCCCCCCCCCCCCCCCCCGCCCCCCACTGTACAGTTTTGGTCTTTGTCAAAAATCTGGTGTTCCTAGGTGTGTGGATTAATGTCAGGATCTTCAATTCATTTCCAGTGATCCACATATCTCTTTTTATGCCATTACCAAGCTGTTTTTATTACTATAGCTCTATAGTAGAGCTTGAAGTCAGGAATGGTGATGCCTCTAGAAGTTCCTTTATTGAACAAGATTGTTTTGGCTATCCTGGGTTTTTTGTTTTTCCATATGAAGTTGAGTATTGTCCTTTTGAGGTCTGTGAAGAATTGTGTTGGGATTTTGATGGAGGTTGCAATGAATCTGTAGTTTGCTTTTGGTAAGGTTGCCATTTTTTACTATGTTGATCCCACCTGTCCAAAAGCATGGGAGATCTTTTCATTTTCTGATATCTTCTTCAATTTCTTTCTTCAAAGGCTTAAAGTTCTTGTCATATAGGTCTGTTGTTTAGAGTTACTCCACGATATTTTATGTTATTTGTGGCTATTGTAAAGCGTGATGTTTCTCTGATTTCTTTCTCAGCCCATTTATCGTTTTTTATATAGGAGGGCTACTGATTTTTTTTTTAGTTAATCTTATATCCTGCCACATTACTGAAGGAGTTTATCAGCTGTAGGAGTACCCTGGTAGAATTTTTGGAGTCATTTATGTATACTATCATATCATCTGCAAATAACGAAAGTTTGACCTCTTCTTTTCTGATATTTTTCCCCTTGATCTCCTTTTGTTGTCTTTTTGCTCTAGCTAGAACTTCAAGTACTATGTTGAATAGATGTGGAGAGAGTGGGCAGCCTTGTCTTGTTCCTAATTTTAGTGGAATCACTTTGAGTTTTCTCCATTTAATTTGATATTGACTGCTGGCTTGCTGTATATTGCTGTTATTATGTAGATATGTTCCTTGTATTCCTGATCTCTCCAAGACCTTTATCATGAAGGAGTGTTAAATTTTGTTTAAGGCTTTTTCAGCATCTAATGAGATGATCGTGTCATTTTTTTTTCTTTCAGTTTGTT
Organism: Peromyscus maniculatus bairdii; assembly: GCF_049852395.1. Taxonomy (NCBI): domain Eukaryota; kingdom Metazoa; phylum Chordata; class Mammalia; order Rodentia; family Cricetidae; genus Peromyscus; species Peromyscus maniculatus. The sequence goes on along the minus strand of NC_134873.1, from coordinate 6,452,939 downwards.
TATATGGTAGATATAATTGACAGATTTTCAATATGTTGAAACATTCCTGCATTTCTGGGATGAAGCCTACTTGATCATGGTGGATAATTTTTTTGATGTGTTCTTGGATTTGCTTTGCCAGTATTTTATTCAGTATTTTTGCATCAATGTTTGTGAGGGAGATTGGTCTGTAATTCTCTTTCTTTGTTTCATCTTTGTGTGGTTTGGGTATCAGGGTAACTGTAGTCTCGTAAAAAGAGTTTGGCTATGTTCCTTCTGTTTCTCTTGTGTTGAACAATTTGAGGAGTATTGGTATTAGCTCTTCTTTGAAATTCTGGTAAAATTCTGTGCTGAAACCATTTGGCCCTGGGCTTTTTTTTAGTTGGGAGACTTTTGATGACTGCTTCTATTTCCTTAGGGGTTGTAGGTCTATTTAAATTGTTTATCTGATCTTGATTTAATTTTGGTATGTGGTACCTATCCAGGAAATAGTCCATTTCTTTCAGATTTTTCCAATTTTTTGGACTACAGGTTTTTGAAGTATGACCTAATGATTCTCTGTATTTCCTCATTGTCTGTTGTTATGTCTCCCTTTTCATTTCTGATTTTGTTAATTTGGATATTCTCTCTCTACCTTTTGGTTAGTTTGCATAAGGGCTTGTCTATCTTGTTGATTTTCTCAAAAAACCAACTCTGTTTCACTGATTATTTGTGTTGCTCTCTTTATTTTATTTTACTGATTTCAGCCCTCAATTTGATTTATTTCCTTTCATCTTTTTCTCCTGGGTGAGTTTGTTTCTTTTTGTTCTAGAGCTTTCAGGTGTGCTCTTAAATTACTAGTGTGAGATTTCTCTAACTTCTTAGGCACTTAGTGCTATGAACTTTCCTCTTGGCACTGCTTTCATATTATCCTATAAGTTTGGGTTTGTTAGACATTCATTTTTATTGAATTCTAGGAAGTCTTTAATTTCTTTCTTTCTTTCTTGACCCAATGATGATTCAGTTGAGTGTTGTTCAGTTTCCATGATTTTGTTGGCTTTCTGTAATTTGCATTGTTGTTAAGTTCTAACTTTAGGTCATGGTGATCTGATAAGATACAGAGGCTATTCCAATTTTTTTTGTATCTATTCAGGTTTGCTTCATGACTGAGTATGTGGTCAGTTTTAGAGAAGGTTCCATGAGGTGCTGAGAAGAAGGTATATTCTTTTGTGTTTGTGTGAAATGTTCTATAGATTTCTGTTAAGTCCATTTGATTCATAACATCTGTTAATTCCCTTATTTCTCTGTTAAGTTTCTGTCTGGCGGACCTGCCTATTGGTGAGAGTGGGGTGTTGAAGTCTCCACTGTTAATGTGTGGGATTTGATGTGCGATTTAAGCTTCACTAATGTTTCTTTAACAAATGTGGATTCCCTTGTATTTGTGGCATAAATGTTCAGAATTGAGACTTCATCTTGATGTATTTTTCCTGTGATTAATATGAAATGTTCTTCTCCATCTCTTTTGATTAATTTAAGTTTGAAGTCTATTAGGTTAGATACTAGAATAGCTACACCCACTTGTTTCTTAGGTCCATTTGATTGGAAAATTTTCCCAATCCTTTACTCTGAGGTAATGTTTGTCTTTGAAGTTGGGGTATGTTTCTTGTATGCAGCAGAAGGATGGATCCTATTTTCATACCAATTCTGTTAGCCTGTGTCTTTTTATAGGTGAATTGAGTCCATTGATATTAAGAAATATTAATGACAGTGGCTGTTAATTCTTGTTATTTTTTGTTTTTGTTTTTTTGTTGTTGGTGGTGGTGGTGGTAGTGTGTGTGTGTGTGTGTGTGTGTGTGTGTGTGTGTGTGTGTGTGTGTGTGTGTTTCTCTTCTTTGAGATTTGCTGATGTGAGGTTATCTATTACCTGTGTTTTTGTGGTAACTTCCTTAGGTTGGAATTTTCCTTCTAGTACTTTCTGTAGGGCTAGATTTGTGGATAGATACTGTTTAAATTTGTTTTTGTCATGGAATATCTTATTTTCTGCATCTATGGTGATTGGAAGTTTTGCTGGGTATAGTAGTCTGGGGTGGTTTTGTCTCTTAGTGTCTGCAAAATGTCTATCCAGGACCTTCTGGCTTTCAGAGTCTGTATGCACAATGATGTTTTCAATCTATATGTAAAGCTGTGGCTATTAATTGAGACATTTTAGGATATGAAAGCCAAGCCATTGTTGGACCCCTGTTGCTAGGTGGAACCCAAATCGTATGGCCAGTTCCTGGAGGAGCATTTTCCACTTGAGTTGTTTTAGTTCTCATATGAATTGTTTTAATTCCCACTTGATTTGTTTAAGTCTGGTTAGGAAACACTTTTGCTGACCAGGAAGGTGTATCTATGAAAACTAGCAAGTACTGTTATCCTCCCTAGGCAGGGCGGATCTTGGTGAAGTCATTTTCCCCAGATTCTTGGGGGTCTTGCTCTGTCATTTGGATGCTTTTCTGGGTAAGGGCTCTCTGTTTTGGATTCACTTGAGCACAAACCTGGCATCTGGCTGCGACATCCCTTGCTAGGGTATTCTAGTCTAGGTATACTAGACTTTGGTCCGCTTCAACTCTGAAAGTTTTGTGAACACCACATGAGTAGTCTGGTGAAGGTTAGTTACCAACAGTCCCATCAGTTGTTTTTGGGAGAATAAATCTTCCCTTGGGTGTCCTCCATCATCCTGTGGTTTCAAACTGTCCATTTGTTTTTCCTTTTAACCACCAAGTTTCAAGGTCATGGTATACCATCAGAATATCATTTGGCTTCCCTGGTTTTAGCCATATTATCAGTAAGCCCTATGGTTCCAGAATATCAATAGGTCCCACTGGTTTTAGACAGAATATCTATGGGCTCTCTGGTTTGGTGGGCTGTGAGGTCAGAAGCCCAGCAGTGGAGTACAACAATTTGTAGGGGAAGCCAAATGGCCCTCTAGGAGGGCCAAGGTATTTTAATATCCTTTTCCCTATTGGTGAGAAGCTCTCTTTCTCTGCAGATCATAGTGTGGACATGCCTGACAAAAAAGCTTAGTGACTGTCCATGTGTATGGTGGAGGACTTTCCTTTTCTCCACCTGAGACTCTAGATCAGATTAATCGGTTTCTCTCAGTGTGCTGTGGTACCTGGTATGGGTCCATATTTTTTCAGTTAATGGAACTGCTACAGCTCCCATGTACTTGGTTTCATCTTTCATCTCTTGACAGTCATGGACAATCACCTGTGCCATCATACAAGAGGGTAGCCTCAACCATGTCGTGGTATACTGTGAGTATTAGATCTTGAAAAGTTAAATTGTTTTCTTTCTTTAAACTAGTACCATTGCTCTTAGACAGATGGGGCAACCTGTGGCTACAGAGTCCTATCATTTGGACAGGTATATCACAGGACATTAACATGGCCCCAAAATTTGGCTTAAAAACCCTTTCATTTTGTGTTCTGTGGACAAACAGGTGAAAAGTTTTTGTGATATCTGGAAATTCTACGGCTGGAGTGGAAATCATAGCTGTTTTTAAAGCCTTAAATGGCTTTTGTTCAGTCTCAGTCCACATTAGGGGCTCAGGGCCCCATTCGTGCTGTTGTATATTTTCATTGCCATTTCCAGAGACATTAGTTTCCAGAGACAGCAATACCCAGCTGCACTTAGAAACTCTTAAACTCATCTCTTAGTTTTTGGAGTTGGGATCTGAAGGATGGCAGCAATCCTACTCTGAGACAGCTCCTTTTGTCTCCCTTCAGCTGGTAGCCAAGATAGGTAGGCTTCCACAAAGTTGGGCTTTCTTAGCCAATAGTTTATAGCCAAAAGTCTGTAAACTTCCAGGGTCATTTTATAATTTATAAACTCAGTGGTTCTTTTATAATCTGTTTTTTCAGGAAACCTGTGAAGGAAGGGCAGGAACTCTACATTTAATGTCTTTGACTCCTGGGGCAACCTGGTCCAGGTTAGTTGCCTACTGTAACCCCCCACTGGGTCTGTCCCTTTAAAAGCAAAGGTGGTTGACTCATCACTGCCAATGGGAGGCTGAAGAATGCATCTTTCACGTCTGGATAGTGCACACCTGTTTCTCTGGAAGAACCAGACTCATGAGAATTAGAGGTCCCGGGTTTCTTCATAGGCAGGAGAGGCATATTCCAGGGTGACTGGCAGGGCATCAGGATGCCAGTCTCATCAAGCCAGGCATGTGAGCTTCATTTCCCCCTTTTTTCCATTTGGTGTTATTTATCTTTTGATTGGAGGCATAATTTTCATATATTCTCCTGACAGAGGGTAAGATACCAAAATTTTGCTGTGTAAGTCTCATTATCAGAGAGGTGGCTTTCAGTTTGTGCAGAAGTTCTTGTCCCAATCAGTTTTTTTTCTTGTTAACAAACACCTTTTTAACTACCTCCAGCAATTGGGACCTAGTTTACCTTTAATTTTTTTAAAAACGTTTTTCTAATACCATGGGTGACTGGGTGACAAAGAAATCTTTTTAGCTACTATCTTTAATCTTTCTAAAAAGTACTTAGTGAAATTCCTTAAAGTACCCTTGGTCAGTGTTAGGGTACAGGCCCATAGGAACAAAAGGGAATAACTGTTCTTTCCAGGTTTCATTTCCTGGTAGCAATTCCCTAGCCCAGCCCAGGGGCAGTATTTTTACTTTTTGCAAAGAGAAGTGTGGGTTTTTCAGATCACTGGTTCAAAAAGAGACAAATTATGAAAGAAGTGGAATTTTGTTTTCCTTATGACTCAGCCCAAGAGAACTCTTCTCTTTCCCTGGAACTGCTTAGAGCAGGCACAAAGTGAAGGAAATGTACACCAGGAGAGCCTATTTCCCTCAACTTCGTGTGCATTCAGCTTAGATGGCCATCTCCCCACCCCCCGCTTCCTCACAGGGCCCAACACTTAATGTAAGCAGTAGTCAAGTACAACAATACAAGCTTCAGCCACATGGTTCTGGCTTTAGAATCAAAGTTAGAAGAAAGGGCTTATGGAATCTCCCTCCATTTCTAAGGAAAGCTGCTGAGGCCAGGCATGTTTCAGGGGTGCCTTGGTCCGTTGTTTCCTTAGTATGCTTTTTCCTCTATTTTGGGATGGTAGCATATATGCTGTGCCATTGTATGTTAGAAGTATGTGATCTACTTTTTGATTTTGGTTTTACAGGGGATTACAGTTAAGAGAATATATGAATCTCGGAAGAGACTTTGAACTTTGGACTTTTAAACAAGTTTGAGACTATTATGACTTTAGGGACTTTTGAAGTTGAAGTGAATACATTTCTACATTATGGTATGGCTACAAGCCTGTGTGTTTGAATTTTTGGCCCATAGGAACTGGCACTATTAGGAGGTATGACCTTGCTGGAATATATGTGGCCTTGGCGGAGGAAGTGAGTCACTGTGGAAGTGGGCTTTGAGATCTGTGTGTCTCAGTGTCCTGCTGCTGTGTGTGGATCAAGATAAAGAAGAAGTCTATGCTACTTCTCCATCACCTTATCTGCTTGTATACCAGCATGCTTCTTGCCATGATGATAATGGACTAAATCTATGAACTGTAAGGCAGTTCCAATGAAATGTTTTCCTTTATGAGAGTTGACATGGTTGTGGTATCTCACAGCAATAAAATCCTAACAAAGACACCTGTGGACCTGGAATATCTCAGTTTATGTACCCCCCTAGCAGTCACCTGACTACTGCACACATCTTTCCTCCAAGGGGCTCTGAAACCCCTGTTATCTATCCTTCAGTCTGGTCTCTGGCAATTCTGTGGGATCTCCAGAAATGTGAGTATTCACCAAAGAAGACTTCTCAGGCAGAGATTTAAGCAAATACAATGTCTTTATTAGCTAGCCTCGAACTACACTGGTTGTGAAAGACCCCCGGGTGAGATCTTTCTCCGGGAGAGACCCCAAACCCAAGGAACACACCGAAACCACAGATCAGATGCAAAAGCAAGAGGGTTTATTTAGACCAGGTACCTGGGGCGAAGTCTCTTGGAGGACTTGCGCCCTTTCCTAGGGCAAGGGGGACTTTTTATGGGATCCCAGGGGCAGAGGCGCGGTTACAGAAGCGAGAAGCATAGTTACAGGGTCCCTATTGGTTGTTTCAAAGAAGGCCAGGGTGAACTTGGGGTCATATGTGTGTGGCTGATTTGGCCTTGTCCAGGCCAGCTGCTTATTCCTCAAGGCCAGGGGCCCGCCATAAAATATCAACTGTCTTACTCCCAAGGCTGCTGACCACAGTTATCTCTCTCAAGGCTGGCCATAGCTATCTCTGTCAAGGCCGGGTAGCTGGCTATGGCTGTGAACTCCTGTTTTTCTGATTCCTGCAGAATGGCGTTTCTAAGGCCAAGTTATTGGGGGGGCATAACATCGGCCCAACGCCCCATATCCTCATAATGGAGCGGGGGTCTTTCAGTTGTTCTGGATCCCATTGTAGCCCTGAGCCTTTTTTAGGATGAGCTTTTAAGTACAAAAACCATGTTTTATATTTACATCAGTTAACAAGAACAGTTAGACTGAAATGGAACTGTAGGAGGTAAAAAGCAAGGTTCATACATTTAGAGACTTTCCTATAACTATGGACTTTGATGAAGTAGGCCTTTGTTTTTATTTTTGGCATGTGGTGCTGTTTATGTGCTGAGTTTTACATTCTGAATGGCACTTCCATCATGAAGTCAGTTGTGTTAAGGTCTGAGTCCCTATTACAGTGCTGATGTAAAGGTGTATTCTTTTGTGTTTGGGTAAAATATTCTATAAATATCATTTAGATCCATTTGGTTTATAATGTCTGGTAGCTTCGCTAGTTCTTTGTTTACCTTTTTTCTGGATGGCCTGTGCATGAGTGAGAGTGAGGTACTGACATCTCCCACTATTAGTGTGTGAGTCAATATTTGATTTAAGCTGTAGTAGTATTTGTTTTACAAATGAAGTTGCCCTTGTGTTTTAGGAATGCATGTTAGAAATTAAAGCATCATCATGGCAGATTTTACCAATGGTAAACATGTAGTGTCCTTCCTCATCTCTTTTGATTGATTTTTGTTAGAAGAGCCTTAGATGCATTATATATACTTATGGGAATATTAGATGAACAATGAAGCTACATTAGTTTTTTTTCCCCTGTGATCTAGGGATCAAACCACATACTTCACATGTGATAGGCAAATAATATGCTACTATGTCAGCTTTTATACAGAATTTTCTTCAGCCAGTCATGGTGATTTACAACTGTATTTCCAGCACTTGAAAAGCTGAGGCAGGACACCACTACATTTTGGCCATACCAGAGCACAGAATGAGACCTTTTTTCCAAATACACAAAACAATTTCCTCATATAGGACAAGATCTCTCCAGGACATATGCTGTGCAAATTCTATAGGTCGTCATTTAGAAATAAAAGGCAAAGTTTTCCTAGGCCAATAGCAGAACAAGTGGTGATGCTGCTTACATGGTTAGATTTCCCCCTTGGCAAGAGTTCAAAGGTTTTAAAACTAGCCTGTCACTTTCACTTTCTTTTTGCTCTTCTTCCAAACTTGCCATATATCTCTCTATTATTCTTTGATTTAATCAGTACATTTATTTAGCTGAACATGAAGGCTCACACCTGTCATCCTAGTGGTTTGGAGGAAGTTGGAGAAAGTTGAAGACTAATCTGATCCAAATAGTGTTGTTGCATAACTCAAGGTATGAATAGGTATTATTAAATAGATAATTCCTAGAATGAAAATGAAGTGCTTTTACTAGACACTATTTCTCCATTTCTCCTAGAGCTGATTTTAATCAATTGGGACCTTTGTGTGTCCCTTAGAGATACTTTTTTGAGATAGGATCTCACTGGGCTAATACTGGCCATGAACTTCAAATTCTCTTGTTTCTACCTCCTAGTTTGTGAGATACTGGTGTCAGGTGTCCATGCCTATGTGATAAAGACCTCTCACTAAAGGCTTAATTTAGTGAGAGCTCTGTTCTGCAGGCTCTAGTTGTTAGCCTAATACTCAATATTTTATTTTTAGAGCCATACGTATTTATATACCGAATGACATGGATATAACTTGACAAGGAAGGATTGTAGACTCTTGCTTGTGGCCAGTAAATTCCTGATTCCGTTAGGTACAGCCATTGCTGGGGCATTCTGAAAGTCTTCTTACTCTAAGATATGTGTGTATATGTTTCTGCTGGTAATAACACCCAGAAAGTGAAGCTATATTGTAGTCGTACTTAAAGTTTACAGAGCTAGAAAATGGCTATGTTAACGTGCATATGGAGTTTCCTGAAGACAGAGGTCAGTTCACAAGCCCTAGATGACAGTTCTTTTGACTATGAAGGAAATCAATACCTATTCCAGACTTGTGGCCTTTTGTAACTCTTTTGTGATATATATCCCAAATGCTTTGCTTTTCTTTCTCCTAGGATATTCTTGTGTGATTATTTTTCTGTTCTTGTTTCTTGAGGCAGGGCTTCATAGCACAGGTTGCCCAAAAGCTCTCTGTTTACCCACGAATGACCTTGAACTTCTTATCTTTCTACCTCCACTATCAAGTGCTGGAATGACAGATCCCAATCTGTCTTAGTTAGGATTTCTATTGCTGTGAAGAGACACCATGACCACGACAAGTCTTATAAAGAGAACATTCGATTGGGGTTGCTTACTCACAGGTCAGAGGTTTATTCCGTTATTATCATGGTGGGGCATGGCAGCATGTAGGCAGCATTGTGGTGAAAAGTAGCTGAGAGTCCTACATCTTGTAGGAAACAGGAAGTGTCTGAGACACTTGGTGGTGTTTTGAGCGTACATGATACCTCAAAGCACACCTCCACAGTGACACACTTCCTCCAACAATGCCACACCAGCCCAGCAGTGCTAACCTCCTTATAATGCTGCTCCCTTTAGGGGACATTTTCTTTTTAAGCATCACACTATCCTTGTCCCCTTCATAAAATAGGAATTAAACTCAGGGATTCATGCATTCTGGACACATATGCTTCCACCTGAGCTACATCCTGAGATCCTGTAATCTTTTTCTTTTTAATAGGATTTTAATTATCATTTTACTATATATGAATGGTTTTTTCTCCGTATATGCCTGTGTACAGAGTGTTTTCCGGGTGCTATGTAGACCAGAAAAGAGTCTGATTACCTTGAGCTGGAGTTAGAGGTGGTCCTGAGCCACCATGTGCATGCTGGGAAACAAACCCAGGCCCTTTGGAGGAACATCAAGTGCTGGTAACTACTGAGCCATGCAATGGCTGTAAGTGATCTGATTCTACTCATCCCCCAAATCTCTAGTTCTCCAACCATTTATGTTATAAGTCAGCAGTCAGATCTTTTATTTCATTTTTATTTAAATTATTTTATGGTATGCATATGGGTGTTTTGGCTGTATGTATATTTATGTACCATATGAATGTGTATAGTCTGAGAATGCCAGAAGACAGCATTGAATCCTCTGGAATTGGAGTTACTGGTCATTGAGTCTCCATGGGGTTATAAGGAATCAAACCTGAATTCTCTGGAAAAGCTGACAGTGCTCTTTAACCAGTTAGATATCAGTAAAATGCCAGAGATCTAAACAACAAAGTAGGTCATGTTGCTATACACATTATTTATTCTCAAAACCGAAGTCCTGACAGTAAAGTTCCGTGTAAAATCAAGTCCCCCCAAGTCCACTGTTTTCCCTAGTTCTCTGTTGACACTGCTGTAACCATGCTTCAGTGCTTTAGATTCTCAAGTCTGTTATCACCTCAGGGCATTTCACTTCATTTTCCCTTTGCCAAGAATGGTCACCTCCCATGTGTCCCTTATTTCCTGTGTGTCACTGAATGAGGAAGCCCTGCTCTCACCACTTTAAAAACTCCAGCCATAAAGCCCGGAGTGTTGGGTTATATCTATAAACCTAGCATTTGGAAGTTAAGGCAGAAATACCAAGTTCATGGCTATCTAGATTACAAATGGCAGTAAAGGTCACCTGGGGTTACAGGATACCCTGTTTTAAATATAATAATCTGCAGCCTTAGTGTTGGGTCTAGCATTCATGGGGCCCAGTGAAGAGACTGTGAGACTTCCTTTCATAAAGATGTGAGATAAAGCCTCAGTTTCATTTTGAGGTAACAATATGTTGAGCTACCCAGTCTTTGAGACACATGCCATGAATAGCTGCATGAAGGAAGTGGAAGTAGCCAAAGAGAGAGATGTATGAGAAGTTGCAGAGAGAAAGAGCTGTATAAACCTTTTGAAACTGAAGCCCTGGGTGCCTGACACAGCTGCAAGTGTTGGTGTTTGTCCTGCATAGTTTTTCACTTGGCCTGGTCTAATCTTTCCTTAATTCGTTGAAAGAAAAATGTATATTCTGTGCCATTGTGTTTTGGGTTTTTATGATCCCTATTTTGATATTACATGAGGTCATAGCCAAAGATTGTCTTCTGTGTCAGAAGAATCTGTTGTCATTCAAATAGTGTTGGGACTATCACATAATATGGGGATCTTTGAAATCAGACTAAATGCATTTTGCATCATGGTTTGACTATGAGCCTGTCATGACCTGTGTCAAAATGTTGAGGGTTGAATGAAAAATCTTCCAGGTAGTATACTGAGTTTGAGCATTGTCTTTGGTGTGGGCCTTCATTGGTGACTTACAAAACCCTTATGCGAAGGAGCCTTTCTGGAGGAATATAGTCTCACCACATTTCTTTGTTTTGTTTAAAGTGAGTAGCCCCCTTCCTTCTCATGGAGGCATGCCATCACCAACAGTAAACACTCCATTCTTAAATAATATAAAGTAAAGTAGAAACAATTACTTTTCCTCCCTAATCCATATTTCTTGCCTGATATTGTTATGTTTATATTTTTGGTGGATGGAATCTGGTTTTTGTACATGTAGCATTTGCTCTTGTGCTTAACAACCCACATCATGACTTTTGAACTTTGGCAGGTTTGTCATTTTTCAGAGCAAGAATGTATACATTCAAGAAATTAATAGTGATCTCCTGAATCACTGAATTGCAGGTGTGTAATATTGTCCCTACCTTTGTGTATGTTTTTACATTTTTAAATTGTTTTCAATGGCTGAAATTTTTGCCTAGATAGACAGACAGACAGACAGATAGACAAATAGATATGTACCACTTGTCTTCCTGTTATTTGCTGAAGGCAGAAGAGAGTATTCTATTTTGAGCTGGAGTTAGGAATAGTTACTAACATCCATTGAGTGTTGGGAACTGAGCTAGGTAGGACCTCTTCAAAAGCAACAGGTGATCTTATCTGTTGACCCATCTTCATATACTCCATCCCTTTGGTTGTTTGTTTTCCGGATTTAGGGTCAGCATTCACTTTACTAATGTTCTTGAGAATTCATTGATCTGTCAGTTAGTAACTTCTTAAAAATGCTTTCCTTCCTGGGAATTATTAGTCTTACAGTTCAATAGGGGTCACTCCAGGTTATGATAGACAAGAATAGAACTGAAGTGAATGTTTAACTCTGTGGAGGAATTTTTGTTTGAGACAGGGTCTTACTATGTACCTTTGGCTGTCCTGGCAATTTCTACATAAACTAGGCTTGGAAATCACAGAGTTTCATCTACTTTGCCTCCTGAGGTTTGAGATTGGAGGTGTCCACCACCACACCTATGTTTTCTATCCTTTCTTGAAGTTAATAATTTTGATAAAATTCTGCTGATGTATACTAAATAGTGTTACTCAGGTTGCATGTCTCTCTGTATAAATTCCTAGGCATTTCTCTTTCTGTGCCGTATTCTATTCTGTGGACACTGGAATGGAAGGGTCATTCTCTTTTGATGTTTCCTTTTAAAATGAGTTGGTGACTGTATTTGATATTTATTGACCCATGTCACAGAATATTTTGAACACACAGAATTGTATAAATATATTCTCAATGAAATGTATATTTATAATTCAGTCAATCTCATTTCAATTACAAACATATATGGGACATTTTAGGATGCGGTGACCTATGAGGATGTGCATGTGAACTTCACTCCTGAAGAGTGGGCTTTGCTGGATCCTTCCCAGAAGAGTCTCTACAAAAATGTGATGCTGGAAACCTATTGGAACCTCATTTCTATAGGTAAGAATGTGAGCTTTCTGTCAATTTTTAACTTAAGGGGACAAGCTTTTCTTGGAGATTGGTGCTCTTCTGTGATTTTGAATATGAAAGGGGAACAGTCGTGAATAAATCAGGCATGATACTAAGATTCATGCAAGATAGTAATTTCAAGTGTGCCTAATTTCCAGTAATGTGTCACTACATTTTCTCATACTGTGTTTTAGGGTTCAAATGGGAAGACGATAATATTGAAGAACATTGTCAGAGCTCTAGAAGAAATGGAAGGTAATTTTCACATGCAAGCTGATACATATGTATATTTAAAGAATTGTTAATGTACCCTGAACATTTAATGAAAAGCCACTGTGTAAGTAAGCATAGCTTTGTGATGATTATAAAATTGTCACAACACCATGTACTCCAATGTCAGGTAGCTGACCACTGTTTACTCAGCTTTCCTTTAAGTAGAAAACGAGAAAACAATGCCATAATAGATGTCACAGTTTCAATTATAGCCATGTAAGAGGCATGTTGTAGAACTGTCCATCTACTTACTGCCATACCATTCAGTTATCATATAAGGTATACACATTGATGAGGGGATTAGTGTATGTCCAAGATCTCTTATATATGCAAAGCTTCCATATTAAAGCTAGTGTTACTCATATGCTTGTAGAGAGTGACTTAGCATAGTTTAGTTAGAGGAGCACTTTATGAGAGACCAGGAAGTTGCTGTGGTATGGAAACATTAATCCCTATTCCACATCTTTTGTTTGTTTGTTTGTTTTTCGAGACAGGGTTTCTCTGTGTAGCTTTGTGCCTTTCCTGGAGCTCACTTGGTAGCCCAGGCTGGCCTCGAACTCACAGAGATCCGCCTGGCTCTGCCTCCCGAGTGCTGGGATTAAAGGCGTGCGCCACCAACGCCCGGCCGTATTCCACATCTTTATGGCATATAAAACGTGAGACTATGTGACTGTAACGTGAAAACGCTTTTTTTTTAATTTTCCTATACAAGGTATGCCATCTGTCACTCTGGATACAAGGCATGTGAGCATAAGGGACATGCAAAGAAGCGTTGTACTTCTGTCTTTCGCAGAAAAGCTGGAAGATGCGTAGTAGTCCCATCTATGAGAAGACGTGATGACTGTGATACAAGTTTACAATTAATTGGTTTTCCAACTTCAGGGGGAATTCATCAACAAACTCACACTGGAGAAAAACCTTATGAGTATGAGGAATATGGAAATTCATCTCTCTGTACTGGTTCACTGTGCACCTGTAGTGTGGCTCACAGTATAAGAAAATGTTGTGGATGCAATCAGTGTGGTAAAATTCGCAGTTCTTCAAGTTCTCTTCAAAGATGTGAAAAAACTCATGTGGGAAGAGAATATAATAAATGTGAGTCATCTACTAAAGGCTTTAGCCATTACAGGCATCTCCAAACACATCAAACACTCAATAATGAAGAGGATCTCAGTGAATATTATCAACATGATAAAACCTTTAGTTCTGATTCCTCTTTAAAAGTACACCAAAGAACTCATTTGGAATCTAATCAAAGTTATAAAGCCTCTGAATGTCACAGTCTTCATCAAGTACATAGAATTCAAGCTAAAGAGAAAAAGTATGGATACTCTAAATGTGATAAATCCTTTGAATGTCCCACTAATCTTCAAATACATAATAGAAGTCATACTGGAGAGAAATCTTATGAATGTAATCAATGTGGCAAAGCCTTTGCATATAACAGTCATCTTCTCACTCATCTAAGAAGTCATACTGGAGAGAAACCCTATGAATGTAATCACTGTGGTAAAGCCTTTGCACGGAAGAAGAATCTTCTCTGTCATGAAAGAAGTCATACTGGAGAGAAACCCTATAAATGTAATCAGTGTGGTAAAGCCTTTGCAGAGAAGTATATGCTTCTCAGTCATGAAAGAATTCATACTGGAGAGAAACCCTATAAATGTAGTCAATGTGATAAAGCCTTTTCAAGGAAGAGTAATCTTCTCAACCATGAAAGAATTCATGCTGGAGAGAAACCCTTTGAATGTAATCACTGTGGTAAAGCCTTTGCACAGAAGAGTAATCTTCTCATTCATGAAAGAATTCATACTGGAGAGAGACCCTATGAATGTAATCTATGTGATAGAGCCTATGTATCGAAGAGTAGTCTTCACAGTCATGCAAGAAGTCATAATGGAGAGAGACCCTATGAATGTAAGCAATGTGGTAAAACTTTTGTACAGAAGAATAGTCTTCAAATTCATGAAAGAATTCATACTGGAGAGAAACCCTATGAATGTAATCAATGTGGTAAAGCCTTTGTCCAGAAAAGTACTCTTCACAGTCATGAAATAATTCATACTGATAAGAAACCCTATGAATGCAATGAATGTGGTAAAACTTTTGCAGAGAAGAAGAATCTTCTTGGTCATGAAAGAAACCATACTGGAGAGAAACCTTATGAGTGCAATCAATGTGGTAAAGCCTTTGCACTGAAGAAATATCTTCTTAGCCATGAAAGAATTCATAGTGGAGAGAAACCCTATGAATGTAATCAATGTGGTAAAGCATTTGCAACAAAGGGTTATCTTCTTAATCACAAAAGAATTCATACTAAATAGTACCATATGGATGTAATCAATATGGTAATTTAAGATGTGAGCTGCCATGTGAGTGCTAGAAACTGAACTGTGTTTTCTACAAGAGGTACTTGCTGGAGTCCAATTCCATAGGGGTTCAGGTCCCAAAGAGGTAATCAGTTGTCACCAAAAGAAGGAGACTGCCATGATCTGAGCATGAGTCAGCATAGCTGCTGCTTTATTGAAAAAGGAATACAGCTTTTCTATGCTATAACTGAATATTAGTTTAGACTCAAGCAAGATTATAAGCAGACTTAATGATTCCAGGATAAAAGCAGGCATCAACCTTATCACAGCATTTTTCCTGAGACAAAAAGTGATAGTTTCACCAAGTATCTAAAGACCTTTCTGGATGTGAGCCCATTGTTTCCTTTCATAGTGTGCTCTTATCCCTGGGACCAGGTGTATCCAGTTAGTGCATCTTTAAGTTCTCTATTCTTGGTGTAATCGGGAACAAAATGGGCATTCTTGTGTGAGAGTAGGCATATTTATCATGCTATGTGATTCCATGGTGGTGGAGATTTTTCAATAATTTTTTTTGAAGAGACTACCTATGTATACATTCACATCCTCTACTGAAGCCTGCAAAAAAATATTTCCCTTAGGCAAAATGCATAAGGAGACTTCATAATATATAATAGGAATTATTAAATAATTTATTAAATAAATTATTAAATAAAGGTAAAGGTGCTGGTGAATTAAAAGATCTGCAATGTCAATATGCTCGTACTTGGCCAAACAGCAATGGTCACCGTGCAGTCCACGCCAGGTACTAAACTGCTAAACCATCTCTCGGCCCTTTATATTTCTTTTTAGATTCAGTTTATTCTTGTCTTTATGAGTGCACATGCATAGTGTAGTTTGAAATCAGATAACAGCCTATGGTACTCAGTCCTTCCTTTCTACCATTTGGATCCTAAGGACCAAACCAGGTCCATCAATATTGGCAGCAAGCACATTTACCTGAGGAGGCATGCCATGATTTCCACTGAGCCCTGATATTTTTTTGCTAATCATTTTTTGGTGGGGTTTTTTAATTTGTTTGTTTGTTTGTTTTAAGAACAGTTTTGTGGCATCATTCCCTCTGGGCTATACCTGACCTGACTCCAGATAGTTGGCATATACCTCTAATCCATCTTTTGTTTCTTGGTTACCTTTTGTTTTTCTTGTTGCCCTCTATGTGAATCTTGTCTGAGAGTCTCCCAAGGGTACAAGCCTACGGAAAAACTTAGTTCAGGAAAGCCAGAAAACTGATGAATCGAGGCATTTCCACTTGGCTTTGTATTGTGAGCTTCTTTCAGGTTGTTGAACATATGGAAATCAACTGGCTAAAGTGTAAGTATTGAGAAAATAAAAATGCCCTGAGTGAAGGGAAAGTGCTTCAGTCATGAAAGGCTGGATCCCCCTGTATCTGTGAAAGGTAGATTAATTCTTAAGTGTCTCTGAGTTTTCCTTCAGTGGTCCAATCCCAGGTGTACCCACACCCTCACCTTGACAATTGGTGTCCAACATGACATTGACCCCTGTTGTGTGGCTTGAAGAAGGACAAATGATCTGCTGAAGAAGGACAGAGGAGTTGACCATCTTAACAGGAAGCGCCCTCAGGGTAAGGGGACTCGAAGATCTGCAGGTCATGGGGAATTTAAACTCCCCATCTCAGGAGCAACAAAATGTATATTTGCTAAAATGCTTATCAAAAGAAAAAGTGGTAACTATACAATTTTTAAAGCTAGAAATAGAATGATTCCTAAGACAGGAAGTAAATCAGAGAAAAAGACCTTTATCAATAGAGAAAAAGGAAAGAAAGAAAAAAAGAAAATCCTTCCCAATAGAGAAGAGGAAAGGAAAGGAAATAAAAGGAAAGTTCGCAATAGAAAAGGGTGAAATGGTTAATCAAGAGAAAAGGATTTTCCCTGTAAAAAGATGAAAAATATTAAAACTAGGCCTAAAGATTAAAAGGCCCCATAAAAAAAAAATAAAGAAAAAAGCCTCTTCCCAGTAGACAGAGAGGAAGAAATAGCTCTTTCCAATATAAGAAATTGAGGATAGCTAAAACTCTGAGCTCTTTCTGCCTGTCAGCTCTTTCACAGATCTGCCTGCCAGCACAGAGTGGTAGCATCCGAATTACAAAAAATCAACAGATGAGGCTTCACTGCTGCAGCCTGAACAAGCACAGCAAGCCCAGAGCTTAGAATTGTGTTGTCTGTTTGCTTAACTTTGGTTTATATGTTTTTTTTTTATTTTTCTCTCAGACCAGGAATAATTCACTATTAAAGATCCGTTCATGGAAAACGTTTTCTGTTTTTCCTTAATGGTGGGAATAACTCATTATTAGTAGTCCCTTCATGGGAGAAAGAGGAAGTTTAAACGGGCCCAACTTCTGGTGAGAACAGTTGTGGTCAGGACATGGAATGCTAAGTTGATGGTGTTTGTATTCCCAGAGATATTAATCATTCAGTGTATAGAGGATGTTCTCTTCTTTTGATTATCTAATAAGTGTTTGGATGAATGTTTGATTTTCATGGTAGATAAACTAAAAGAACAGGATTCGTAATTTTAAGCTATATATTGGATATGCACTTGTCTGTTTATCATTACTGAGAGTTTGGCTCTTTAAGTTTCTTTCTAGAAATTCTTGGTTAAATTCTTTAAAATATTAAAACCTCAAACAGATTGAGTTGTTAGCTTATTTAATAATGTGGTTGTTAGGATAAAAACTCATAGAAAATAATCTCTTACTGATAAAAAGTTTTTAAAATTATTTATCCACTAAACAAAATACAGGTAAATTGTTTGATCCACACTGTTAATTATTGGCAAGTTGCATTAATGTGTTACTTGGGATCTATAAAAAAAGGATCAGTCTTTTTTTAAGATTTTATAAAAGTACTCCAGACTATTGCCTAAAATTACCTCTTAAAATTCTATAGAGATTGTCTTTAATGCTATTATATATAGCTTGTGTAAAAAAAAAGGACTATGCAGATAAAGACTGGTGATAGAATTGGTCAATTATTATTGCTTCCATATCTTAAAGGCAAAGTGGCAACTATATGTAGAACTGGAGGCTTTGGAAGTACTGGAAAAAAAGGTGTGTTGGCAAACAGTCATCAATGATAAAAGGCCTAAATTAAAAGTAAAATTAAATGGGATTGAAATTGAAGGATTATTGGATTCTGATACTGATGTGTCTGTAATTTCAAAAGAATCCTGGGATCTCAACTGGCCTTTACAAGAAATCTCCACTCAATTTGTAGGCATTACAACCTTATATCAAGTAAAAAAGAGTGTAGAGTGGATTAAATGTGTAGGGCCTGAAGGACAAGTTGAAATGTTAAAGCTTTATGTGGCTGATATAGCCATGAATTTGTTACAACAATGGGAAGCTCAAATTAATATTCCTACACTGAAGTAGCTTTTAAAATGATGTTTAAAATCGGGATATATTCCTGGAAAGAGTATTGGGAAGAATTATAAGTGAAAGTCACAGGCTAAGGAATTCATAAACTGTCCTGCTTGTTCTTTTTACAAGTTCCTTTACCTGCAGGAACTCATCCTAAAGGTACACAAAGGAATGAAATTTGGCAAATGGATGTATTCCATGTAGTAGATTTTTGAAAATTAAAATATGTTCATGATGTCCTTGACACTTTTTCTGGGTTCCAATGGGCATCTCCCTTAAGTTCTGAAAAGGCAGATTCTATAATTACACATTACATACATACATACACAAACATACAGCACAAATTAAGACTGATAATGCCCCAGCTTATTTTTCCAGTAATATAAAACTTTTTTTTGCATGTTACAACATAAACCATGTTACTAGGATACCATATAGGACAAGCAATGGTTGAAAGATCTAATCACACTATAAAATAGATGCTAAACAGAAGGGGAATATGAGGACCATCAGGCATAATGCCTTACTAACTTTAAATGTTTTTAAATGCTAATGAAACAGGAACAACAGTGAGTTATGAAAAGAATTGCTGAATCAAGTAGGCCCATGTATTATAAATGTTTTAACATCAAAATAGTTCAGGGAATGTGAAGGCAATATGAAGGCCTAGACTTGACTATACAGACTCCATCTTAGGGAAGGACCACCATCTTAGACCACCTGGTTATTGGAGGCTGTACTCAGTTCCAGGAAGATTCTCAGGAATGTGCCATGACTGCTTGAACAGAAATCCTAGAAGCATCCAATTAAGAGATTGGTCAGTAAAGTTTAAAAGATCAAGATAGTCCTGCAGATATCCTATCTGCAGTTTATGGCCCTTACAGATACCCAGATAATCCTGTCAACAGATTGTGGTTCCACGCCAAAAGTTTAACCCAATAGTTTCAAATGTGGTTTGTTGTTGAATGTCTAGACCAATAGTTTCAAAAAATCGCCTTGCCCTATATCCCTTTTACCCAATCTCAAAACGCCAAGGCATGTAATTCCCAGCTTGTGGATTTTTCCTTTAAAAACCCTCCTACCCCTGAGCCCCTGGCTGCTGCCTCCATCTGCTGAGTCAGAGCATAGAGTAATGGTCTGTGTTTGAACCTGAAAATAAAAAGACCCATGTGTGCTTGCATCAGAAACCGGCTCCTTGGTGGTCTCTAGGGGATGTGAGACATGGGCACAACATTTGGTTCGTTGTCTGGGAACCCCCCCCATCCCCTGACTCTGGACTGGAGGGTCTGCCTGTCTGTCTTGTCTGTCTGTGTTTAGTTTCGTGCATACCTAAGTCAGTGATTGTGGTTGGGAATGGTTAAGGTCAGATGTGCCAGAGAATTGTGATCACAAGGAGCTAGATGTTCCAGACTCCTACAGTGGGGATAGAGAGCCCCACATCTGTTTGATCTGCATGGCATTTGGATGCACAAGTGTGTCCCTCCCACATGGCAGCAAGCCATCATTCTGTTTGACCCTGCACTTTCAGTCTCATTGGGGCAAGCTTTCCTCTTGTGTCCTTGGTCTCCTGTGGTGTGTGTTTCTATGTATCTGTGTTTCTGACTGCGACAAACGCTATAGGACAGACACTTCTCTGGACTTATTCTTAACTTATTACTGAGATGTTAACACACATGGTCATAATCTTTTGGTTTTGATTAAAAAGTCTAAACTTGTCACCTCTTGCAGATCAGAATGGCACTCAATGTTTGCTGGCCTCCCAAGGGAACCTTCCACCTAGTCCTTATTGGGGCAGTAGAGGAGATTGTCTTCAGACCATGAGTGGGGCACTCCAACCAAGTGCCCTACATAGTGGCCTGGAGGGACTTGCTAGAGGACCCCCCTTCCTAGGTTAAACCATTCCTGCCCCTACAGGTTAAGGTCATGACTGCTGCTGAGAAAGACGTAGCCTCCAAGGCCCCTTCAGCTCCTAAACCGGAGGTCCTTGAAGGAGGCAGCACACAGAAAGAGATCTTTCCTCTGCCCCACCTCCTGTTATGTCCCCAATCCTGGTGCAGCCATCCCACTACCAGTCCTCCCATCCCCCGTCAATCCAGCTGGGTCCTCCTCCTCTGTCCCTGAATGCTCCCTCCCCTGGGGCAAGAAAGGGACCGGCTCACGGGATGCATAGTTGTAGGAGAGATACACCTAATCCTGGCACAACAGTCCTTCACCTTAGGGCAGCAGGACCTCCACACTAGGATGGGAATCATATCACACCACTACTGACATTTTACCACTAGTGATCTTTACAATTGGAGAGCCCCAAATGCAATCTTCTCAGAAAATTCTAAGGAACTGATTACCTTCTTTGAAACAACTCTTTTCACCCACCTCCCCACATGGGACGACTGTAGGCCATTTTTCAGATCCACTTCATGATGGAGGAGAGAGACTGAATACAGACCAAGGCCTGGAAGCTGGTTACAAGTGCTACTGGAGAGCCTACAGCTAACCAAGCTCTCATAGATGTGGCTTTCCCCTTGATTCACCCAGTGTGGGACTATAACATAGCTGGAGATAGGGAGAGACTCCTGGTCTATCGCCAGACTCTGTTGGCAGGTCTCAAGGCAGCCACAAGGTGACTTGCAAATCAGAGTAGGGTCTACAATGTTAGACAGGGAGCAGATGAAAGCCCAGCATTGTTCCTGGAGCGCCTCCAGAAGGCCTTAAGAAGGTATATGCCTTATGATTCTGAGTCCCAGGAAAATGCCCCTGCAATGATCCTGGCCTTCATTAACCAGTCAGCTCCAGATATCATGAGAAAGCTACAGTGGCTGAAACGCCCCAGAGAAAAAAGCATTAGGGATTAAGTAGAGGTGGCTGAGAAAGTGTATAATTGAAGAGATAGTGAGGAGAAGAAGGAAATCAAAAGGGAGTGGTGCAAGAATTGGCACCTCACTGCTGTGCAGCTGGCTGCTACTGCAGAACGAGAAGAGTGCCAAAGGAGACTGCAGTGCCTTACGTTGGAGAGGAGGATATAAAAAACAGAGGTAAGAAAGAAAGGCCCCAGGTGGGAAAGAATCAATGAGCATACTGTAAAGAGGTAGGGCACTGGGCCAAAGAATGCTGCCAAAAGTCAGTAAAATATGGATAGTGATTAGGGAAGACAGGGTTTGGCCCCCTTCCCTGAGCCTAAGGTAACACTTAAGAGTGGAGGGGAGACCAATTGACTTCATGGTGGACACGGGAGTTCAGAACTCAGTGCTGCTGCAGGCTAATGATCCATGACTATAGACAAAATTCTAAATGGTCTTATTAAATAAGAAACAGCCAAATATAGAGTTAAACCCAAAAAGATCAGAGCACTAACCAAGAGCCAAGACTACCTTTAGCTTACGACTCACTACCATCCTTCCTCTGAGAGAGAGAGACCTTCTTCCTTGTGGTATTTTAATTGTGCTGAAATATGATTTTATTTGTATGTTAATAAATAAAGTTTGCCTGGAGATCAGAGGTCATTAGTGAGCCAGGAATAGAAGTCAGGTGGTGCCCATGCCCTTAATCTGATCACATGGCAGGCAGAGTCTCTGTGTGGTCAAGGACACAGCCAAGCATGGTGACCCTTGAGTTTTTAATCCCAGTACCAACCATAGAGACCAGGAGATCTGTATAGACAGGCAGTGATGAGGAAAGTCATGTGGCTGGGCTTACACCCAATGAGAAGGCAGAACAGAAAAGCAATAAAACACAAGACACACAGGAAGAAAGTCTCTCAGGGGAAGGATGACAGCAAGTGGTAAGCTAAAGGTTGTCTTGGCTCTTTGCTAGTGCTCTGATCTCTTGGGCTTTAACTCTGAAAAAAAAAATTCTGGGCTACATGCTGCTTTGATGGAAGCATAAACCCACTGCTTCCTAGAGTTGGTGGGAACATGGTTCCCAGAGCTGGCTGTAAACATAGTTTTGCAATGTTGGGAAGCTAAGATGGGCAGAAATGCTGCAGTTTAAAGCAATAGATTCACAATAAGACAGATTCAGATGGGATAAACCTCTAAACGGTTTACAATGTGTGTAAAAATGTATGTAGGCTTTGAAGAGAAAAAAAAGTAATATATGCAGTTATATATAGAAATAGATAGTTTGAAAAAATAAAGTCTTCAAAGAGAAAGTAAAACTAATATAAAAACTAAGCCACATAAAGATGGATATCACACAGAGAATCTGGATTGTGTTGTCTCTGGGATTTTTAACTATGGAGAGACATTTGATTGTAACGGCTGCTGAGTTAAACCAATATGTATATTTTAAAGATACCTTGACTTCAAAATTTGGATGTAAGGATATATTGCTTTGGAAAGGAGGCTCTGCTTTTGTTTCCACAGAAAGCAAAGGCTATGGATTTGTTCCAGATTAAGATATATCAGGTTTGACCAGCCAAGACCCCCTGAAAGTTCTCTGATGACACCATGGCCCAGATGATCCAACATCCAGAACAGTTTCAAGGCAATTGACTGAGACAATACAGCTTCACGGACTACCTAAAATAAAATCTTAAAATTTTCTTTATGTACCCATAAGAATACAGTGCCCTCATCTAGCAGGAAGTAGTATGAAAAGCTACGCCCAAATTCCCAAATATACCAAGCTGGCTTTGGAGATGGAATTGGCTCACTCCTTCTCTAAACCCAAGCATATTTGCATATAAAAAAAGTTGATCAGAAGAGTGCTCTGGTGTGCAACAGAGGAAAACCAATATTTTTATTTAAAGCAAGGCGATTATAAATGCAATCTCTTTCTAAAGAAGAAAAGGGGATAGTGTAGACGTGGAAGGATGAAAGGTTATATTAACAAACCTACTTTTAGAGAACAGCAACTTGTTCAGAAATGTTTTACATTGCTATGATTTTAGTTTATTGATACAAGTTTAAACTTAATTTTGTTATACTGTATATATATTTCTACTCTTGTTTGAAGTATTATGTTTATGCAACTCATTTAGATTGTAATGGATAGTTTAAAAATACAGATTAATAACTTGTCTTCTAAAATAGTCAAACTTATAGTCATGTTAAGTTTTTTAGGTATACATAGATATAATTCAGTTAGGTAGGTAATCTTCAAACACTTCAAAGACCTACAGAATATGGCATTTAAAATGTTTTAAAAATTTAGACTTTCTGGACGGTGAGACATGTCTGCTCCTGGCTGCAATGATTTACTTCAGAGAGGAGGATGGGCATCGAAGATACTCTATATAGAGTTTATCTTCTTCTTAACAAAAATAGCCATTTGGGCAAGAAACTTATTTTCTGGACTGCTTGATTGATTGGACATGCAGGACTCATAGGAAGGTGACCACTGAACTTTGCTTGACAAAATGGTCCTTCAGGTTCCTGCTTGACAGAGGAAACTGCCAGACATTCTACAGGACACAGAAGTGACTGAAAGACCTGTAGGCTGAAGACAGATGCCCCAACTTTACAGAGGAACTCTGGATGACTGTCCAGGCTACCAGCTGTCTCTCTCTACTCTTGCAAGACTTCCGAAAGTTGTTTGCATCCTTCTCCTGTTTCTCAGGTAATATTATATCCTTCTGAGGTCTTTGATGTAATTGAAGACTAGATAGTTATAATTTCCTTAGTTATGATAAAAGATGTTAGATATGAAACCTTAGACTCACAAATATAAGATAGATAGGATATCTTCTTTAATTTTGCCAAATACAAATAGACTAGGTATTATAACTGTAATTCTTGCTTGATAATTGTTTTGTCATATGTAATTTACTATGTTAAAGTTAAAGCCTTCCTTTTTGAAAAAAAGAAAAGGGGAAGTGCTGTGGGATGTTTGTATGCTCTGAATGTGTTTCTGATTGATTGATAAATAAAATGCTGATTGGCCAGTAGCCAGGCAGGAAGTATAGTGTAAGAGATATAAGGAGAAAGAAAAATTCTGGGAAGTAGAAGGCTGAGTCAGGAGTTGCCAACCAGACACAGAGGAAGCCAGATGTAGAAGTACCGGTAAGCCACAAGCCATGTGGCAACTTAGAGATTAATAGAAACGGGTTAATTTAATATATAAGAACTAGATAACAAAAAGCCTGCCATGGCCATATAGTTTATAAGTAATATAAGTCTCTGTGTGTTTACTTGGGTCCAAGCACCTGCAGGACTGGTGGGTGAGAGGGATTTGTCCTGACTTTGGGCCCGAGCAGGACTGAAGAAAATTCCAGCTACCCATGACAGACAAAAAGACTTGGGTTCTGAGTGCCACCAGAGTCATACCTTATTCATAGACTATCCAAAGAACAGTAGACTTGGGAATGGGCCAGGTAAACCATTCATTCCTGGTAATTCCAGAATGCCTATACACCTTGTTAGGCCATGATTTACTGACCAAAATGAAAGCTCAGATATATTTCTCTAATGAAGGAGCCAAATTGCTTAATGAAAAGGGGAAACCCATGTACTGGTGACCAGTAGTTTGACTGAAGAGTACAGGCTACATCAGGTAGCCACTGAGCCTGACTTATAGCTGGACAAATGGCTACAGGAATTTTTATTGGCCTTGACTGAGTCTGCCCATACCCCATTCCCCTAGAGGTCAAAAAGGGCATCACACTACATAGCAGGAGGCTACTGAACTTAGGTGTCCTCAGGCCTGTGCAGTGAGCCTGGAACACACTCCTATTGCCCATTAAGCAGCCTCATACCAATGATTACAAACCAGTCCAGGACTTGAGGGATATCAACAAGAGGGTGATTGACATACACCCCACAGTGCCTAACTCATACAGCCTACTGAGCTCATTGCCCTCAGACCAGCAATGTTATACTGTCCTGGACTTAAAGATACCTTTTTCAGTCTGCCTCTGGCCCCTAAAAGCCAACAGTTCTTCACCTTTGAATGACATGACCCAGAGGTCGGGATCAGTGGCCAGCTGACATGGACCAGACTGCCACAAGGATTCAAGAACTCCCCCACCATTTTTGATTAAGTTTTGCATGAAGACCTGGGTGAGTACAGGATGCCCCATTGACTGACACAGAAGTGACCTGGTATGCTGACAACAGCAGCTTTATGAAGGATGGTCAGAGGTATGTGGGGGCGGCAGTCACCACTGCACAGGAAGTAATATGGGTGGAACTGATGCTAACTGGGATGTCTGCCCAGTGGGCAGAGCTGATAGACCTAACTAAGGCATTAGAACTGGGGCAAGGGTGGAAGGTTAATGTCTATATTGACAGTCAGTATGCTCTTGCCACAGCACATGTCCCTGGGGCAATATACAAAGAAAGGGGACTACTAACCACAGAAGGAAAAAAATTACTAAAAATATAGACAAGATCCTGGCCCTCCTTAAAGCCCCATGGCTACTCAAGAAACGGGCACTCATTCATTGCCTGGGGCACCAGAAAGGCGATGGACCTACCGCCAGGGGCAACAGTCTGGCTGACAAAACGGCCCAGCAGGTGGCACTCCAGACTGAGATAGTCTTTGCACATGTACTGGTAGACCCAGGAACACCTAATCTGCTGGAAAGTTCTGAGTATACTAAGGAAGACGTTGTCTGGATTAAGACTCTCCCTATGACTCAGTGTCTACATGGGTGGTGGAGGATTGCAGACAGTAAAATCATCCTGCCTAAACATCTGGGAGAGAGGCTATTCAACAAGATCCACTGATCCTCTCATATGGGAAAATGGAGAATGCAGGACTTGGTTAGATAGTTGGGAATAAAAATCAGAGATGCACAACAAAAAATTGTAAATAATGTCACCAACTGCAAGTCTTACCAGCTCACCAACACACTGACCAACCCCCAAAATCCAGGAACCAGGCTCAGGGGCAAGAAACCAGGGGAAATAGACTTCACTGAGGTAAAATCTGCAAAGTATGGCTACAGGTATTTATTAGTGTTTACAGATACATTTTTCTGGATGGACCGAAGCAAACCTCACAAATTATAAAATAGCACAAGTGGTTGCTAAGAACCTCCTAGATGATATTTTACCCAGGTATGTTTTCCTAACTATAATAGGGTCAGACAATGGACTAGCTTTTGTGTCCCAGATACGAGGCGCGGAATTGGGTATATGTGAAAAGGCACTGTCAGGGGCCATTGCAGCTTACGTGGAAGGGACCCTACATTGTTCTGCTGATTATGCCCACTGCCATCAAGGGTGACTGCATGGCTACCTGGATCCATTATACCCACACCAGGCCAGCTGATCCTTTCACACCCAGGGAAGATTACTGGGGCAAAGGATGCGAAGCTTCAAGGGATCCAGACAACCCTCTCAAGCTCTGGGTGTGACACAGGCAGTAACATGGCTCCTGATGATTCTACCCACCAGGACTGATCTGTGGGAAATCCACACATGCCTTGGAATCAGACCTGGATGGTTGTGAATGCTGAGACAGGAGCCATTGCTAACAACATCTCTTCAACACCCCCAACCCAACCCATACACACATAGTTCCTTAGTGGATTTATGTGACCTAGTAGGGGTAAACTGAAACCCATCCAACCAGCAACCATTTCCAGGATACGGTTGCAATTCCCTAAGTCTGCCTACTGTGCCACCTGGGGGTGTGAGTCCATGGGATGGATTAAATGGACACATCCTATATGGGGAGATCTAATTACAGTAGCCTGTGCAGGAGACATGAAAGCACTGGGGACAAGAGTATGCACTGTGGGCCAGCAGCAAGTTGACTGTGGACCATGTTATGAGAAGGAGCACTTCCCAGAATACCCATAGGCCACCAGCAGGGGGCACTGCAACTCATTAGTCATCAAATTCACTGACCAAGGAAAGAAAACAGACTGGACAACCGGTGAAACTTGGGGACTGAGGCTTTACCGCACATTCAAACACCATTATGGGTGGTAATAGGGCCTAATCAGATAATAAACTCACCATCAGCCGCCAAACCTCAAACCCCTGGAAAGTATGGTAAGTCTTGACACCCCACAACCATCAGATATATCAGTGTTTTTGGCCTCCAGGACCCCAGTAACCAGCCCGACTGCAACCAAGGGAGGAGATCCTCTTCAGGAGCTCCTCAATCAGTCATTTCTGGTTCTAAACTCCACCTAACTTGACTGCATCTTGTTGGCTCTACTATGATACAGCCTCCTGCCCTCCCCCATATTATGAAGGAAGGAATTGTCCTTGTGGTTAACTATACCGAAGTCACTGATCCTAACCAGTGCTTCTGTCAGTCCAAGGCATCGCTGACCCTTCAGCAACACATAGGCCAGGGCCTCTGTGTAGAGATAGTCCTCCAAGGGCAACAAACTCTTTGTAACCAAACCCTTGTACTCCCAAACTCCCAGATTTATCTGAATCCCCACAGTGATGCATGGTGGGCTTGTTCCATGGATTTAACACCCTGCATTCATACCCAAGTTCTCAAAAATACAAAAGGCTCTGTTTGATGGTACTGCTTGTCCCAAAGCTAATTTACCATACAGAAGAAGAGCTACTCTACAAGTTAGAAACTGCATCCCCAAAATGTATTAAGAGAGAGCCCATGGCAGCTCTCACTCTGAGTATCCTGCTGGGAGCCAGCCTGGCTAGTTTAGGAACTGGGACAGCACCCCTGATCACTCAGAGCCAGCACTATTCCAGCTTACATTCTGCCATAGATATAGATATAGAGAGATAGAGATAGAGATAGATAGATAGAGATAGAGATAGAGATAGAGATAGAGATAGAAAGGTTAGAAAACTCCATCTCCCATCTCTAAGATTCTCTGACATTCTTAGCTGAGGTTGTAATGCAGAACAGACAGGGCTTAGATTTGATCTTCCTTCAGCAAGGAGGACTGTGCAGCTCTGGGCAAGGAATGCTGCTTCTATGTAGACCATTTAGGAGTAGTCAAGGAATCTATGGCAAACGTAAGAGAAGGACTGGCTAAGAGAAAGGGAGAGAATGAGGCCAGCCAAGTGCTATGGAATGGTCTGTATGTCAAATCTGTTGCTCTGATTGGTCAATAAATAAAACACTGATTGACCAGTGGTCAGGCTGGAGGAAGTATATGCAGGACAAGGAGGAGGAGAATTCTGGGAAGTGGAAGGCTGAGTCAGAGAAACTGCCAGCTGCCACCATGACAAGTCACATGTGAAGACACTGGTAAGCCACAAGCCACGTGGCAAGGTATAGATTTATAGAAATGGATTAATTTAAGCTACAAGAACAGTTAGCAAGAAGCCTGCCACGGCCATACAATTTGTAAGCAATATAAGTCTCTGTGTTTACTTGGTTGGGTCTGAGCAGCTGTGGGACTGGTGGGTGACAGAGATTTGTCCTAACTGTGGGCAAGGCAGGAAAACTCTAGCTACAGCCAAGGATGGTTTGAGTCCTGGTTTAATTCATCTCCATGGTTAACTACCTTGATTTCTACCCGGTTAAGACCCCTCCTCATATTAGTTTTTCTTCTCACCTTTGGGCTTGCATATTGAACAAATTAGTACAATTTATGAAAAAAGTCTAGGAGCTATTAAATTAATGTTAATGAGATCCCAATACTAACTGCTGTTAGTAGAAACCAGGGAGGCCTTGGTGGAGTTATGGGACATGACAGTCACATGATTGGGACCCTCAGGGTCCAGTCAGAGGGGGGAATATGAAGGCAATATGAAAGCCTAGACTTGACTTTACAGACTCCATCTTAGGGAAGGACCACCATCTTAGATCTCCTGGTGACTGGAGGCTGTACTCAGTTCCAGGAAGAATCTCAGAAATGTGCCATAAGTACTCGAACAGATACCCTAGAAGCAGCCAATTAAGAAATAGGGTAGTAAAGTTTAACAAGATCCAGACATTCCTGCAGATATCCTGTCTGTGATTTATGGCCCTTGCAGATATCCAGATAATCTTATCAGCGGGTTACATTTCCACACCAAAAGTCTAACCCAATAGTTTCAAAAAATCACCTTGCCCCATATCCCTTTTACTCAATCTCAAAATGCCAAGGAATGTAATTCCCAGCTTGTAGATTTTTTTTCCCTTTAGAAACCCTCCTACCCCTGAGCCCCTGGCCACTACTGCATTTCCCTCCATCTGCTTAGTTGGAGCATAGGGTGGTGGTCCAGGTTCATACCTGAAAATAAAAAGACCCTTGTGTGCTTGCATGGGAAACTGGCTCCTTGGTAGTCTCTGGGTGATTTGAGACATGGACACAACAGGAAAGTGTTAAGTTAGGGTTGACATTATGATTATGTTTCCACAGGAGATAATAAATTGTGGATCCCATCAAACTTGATAAAAATTCACATGAGCAAGTGACATCTCCAAGATACTTCAGAAGCAGAGATATCTCTGTCAAACTTGATGCACAGGAGACTTTTGGTGCAAACAACTAATCCTCTCACCTGGGGACAGCTTATGAATTTGTGTGACAAAGGAGAGACAATACTTCACATGATTCACAAGCCTCTAAATGCTACAAACTTATTTCTTGCCATGCTCTCCATGGTAATAGTGCAGGTAAAAGGGATGGATCATAATTATTGGGCTTTTATCCCCAATACTTCAATTAACATAGCAGTAAGTTGGGGAGATATGAATATTCCTGTAGTGGTTAATGAATCTTCTTGGCTACCTGGGCCTTATGACAACTGAGGTCCTCCTCAGTCAACAGAGGAGGGTAAAATGATTGACAATTAGACTGTTGGAGTATATTTGCATGAGAAATAGAATTCAGTGCTTAAATATAACCTCTCAAGTATGGCTATCCATAGACAGTACTACCTAAGATTATCTTAATAATCTTATATGCTTTGTGCATCTCATTTTAAAGGACAGGAGATTAATGCTACTAGTTCTGTAAGTCTACTGTCCTGTGAGATGAGGGTTACCAACAAGGTATCTGACTGGGTACATTGGCGACAATGTAAGAGTGAGAAACCTTGAAACCTTGAGTGCTAATTAATATCTCCTGAGGAGACATCATTGACTGGCGTTCTTACGGCTCCCCTCAAGGAAAATATTCCCACATAGAACTAAGATGGAAACCGTATAATTTGAATGGAACGGTGGAAATCAGTGCTTCTGCTAATGAACCTATTTGGTGGCATGGAGTTGGAATGGCAAGTCCTCTTCTGCAGTTTGGCAATAGAATTCAGACTGACCTATGGAAATTGGCAAGTGCTTTCTACCCTCTTAAGGTGTGAGAAAGAAAATGAAACATTAAGGATGATAAGTACACTCTGTCTTTTAGACTAAATCAAAGCCATCCTTTTATGGCATATGTACCATTACTGTAGATGCTAACATGGACCATGAGAGACTAGTTCCCATGATCAGCTTAGAGTAATACAAGGAATGACTCACAGTAGTGAGGAATAGGAAACTCTTTTATCTGAGGGTAATTAGGAATAAGTTTTAATCTATCTACGACTAGTGAAATAAGGAAACATACATGCTTTCTGATGTTAACTTTCTCTTTTACTTGATATTACAATTGGTCTCTGACTCTGTCTCCACACTTCTAAATATATTCACTGTTGAATATAGCTACATATCTTTACATACATACATCTTTTCACATGGCTACACATCTTTCTTCTACATACATTTCTCTTCTACACCTTTTCCATACAGCTTCATTTGTCTTGCCTCCACACAGTTACAAATCTCTACACAGCCACAGATAAACATTTCATTTATGTAGATCTGTCACCATACAGAGCTTTACACAATTCCTCTGCCTAACAGCAGCTCTTACACACAACTCACTCACGCTCACATATCCCTCTTTTACATTATTCACTCATTCTACTCACTCACTCTTTCACCCATTCATTCCTTCACACTTCTCTCATGCTTCTTCATCTTTCACCTCGCACACACACACTTTACTCAGACTCAGCAGCAGCTCTCACACAGCTCTACACTGCCATTTCTCTCCACACCACCACTGCTGCTCTCTCACAGCCAAACTCTGGACAAGTATAAGTTACATTTTCAGGGTTCTACCCATTCTCACAACCCAAGATAATTTCACATAGTTTCTCTTAGACTAGTAATGTCACATTGACCCATGCAGGTAGCTCTAGGTTGGTGAGGGATCCCAGACAGTAAGTCAACATTTGGCTGAACATTGAACCTGTAGCATTAACTGAGGCTGGGACTACATGCAAAAGTCAATTACTGAGAAAGCTATGTCTGTCTGAATTTGCTTCAAGCTCTGAACTTGAATAAGCAAAATAACACCTGGAAAAATGACCTTCTATATTTGTCTGTAGGGGCAACCAGCCTGCTTTGAATCTGCTCTGAAGTCTAAAAGCTGTCTATATAAAAGGCTGTCCTAGTAACTGAAAATCCTGTGTCAGTCTGAGTAATGTAAAATATCCTAGTATTGTTTCTATACATCAAAATTATGCAGCTGAAACAGAAATCATAACCTTATCATCCACAACTATAAGTGTGACCAAAGATGGAATATATTCTTAAGATAAACACACAAGCAGGGAGAAAACACCCATAGCTGTTTTTAGGAAAGAAATGCAGTTGCACATGAGAACAATTACAGACAGGAGCAATAGGTCAAACACATTCAGTAACTCCATGGCTTTGTCAAGTGGGGCTTCCTACTAGGGAGTTATATGTCTGGTGGTTCAACTTGTCAAACAGTAGTTGTCATCTCTTCTATACTCCCATGGTCCTTGGTAAGTTGCTACTGAAAGGGCCTGTACAATGGTACCCTAATAATTACAGCATCACTTGTGAATGATGCACCCTTCACACTTGTGTCAATTCTAGTATGCTTTTAAATTTGACCTTTGAAAGTTTATATATTCTTAGAGTAAGACCAGCAATCTGGATACCAGTGGAGTTGTCAAGGCCATGGCAAGACTCTCCTGTGATGATCCTGGTACAGAAGTGTTAGAATTCTGCCCTCACTCCTGCTGCATGACGGCACATGCACAGTTCAGGAGTTAAGCAAAGGGTCTTGCATCTTACATCACCAGTGTGTACTGGTGACTACGTGAGTGGTCACTCAATTAGTGCATGCATGGTGTAGCTCTGTAGGCCCCCCTGTGCCTTAAAAAGCCATGACTCAGACCCCACCATCTCTCTCTCTCTCTCTCTGTTCTGTTCCCTCTTTCCCCCACCATCTTTCTCCCTCTCTTTCTCTCTCCTTTCTCATGCCTGGTTCTTTTGCCTCCCCCCCCCACCCCCGGTTCCTCCTAATAAAGCTCTGCTACTAAGTAGTCATGGCCATGGCCGTGACCTTCTTGCACAGTAACCAGTGCCATTTATCTCATTCATTTCAGAAAGAATATTAAAGAACATGTTGAATGGTTGGACTGGTTGTTGGAATTATTATGGGAATCATTGCATTGATAGCTACAGCAGCATCAGCTGGAGTGCCACTTCATAAAGAAATCCAAACCACTGAATTCATTCGAGACTGGCGTAAACATTCAGAAGAACTTCAGACTGAAACAAAATAAGACTGATAATGAGATAGTAAATGAATTAGCTGGGTTAAGGCAAGCTGTTGTTTTGTTAGGTGATCAGTTAGAAATTTTGAAGGAGCAGATAAAATTAAAATGTGATTGGAATGTTTCTTATTGTATCACACACTTAAGATTAAATGAAAGCTAGTATGATTGGGATAAGGTTAAGATGTATTTGTTGGGTCACCCTAATTCTTCTCTAATGGTTTGTGATTTACAGAAAGAAATTAAAGAAACTTGCAAAAAAAGTTTCATGATACAGTAAATGGACACTATGGAAAGTGTAGCAGATACCAATGCCTCATTCAATCCTATGAATCGCTTTAATAGATTTCTTATCCTAGCAGGTGTTGCTCTTATTCTAACAATAGTAACTTTATTGGCCTTAATGTGTGTTTTGGTCTACTTATGTAAGGTTGTAAGACAACTAGTTTAAAAAATGTCTATTTACTTTGAGGCTATATAGCCTCCCAAATAATTTTTATAAAGAAAGGAGAATCTGTGGTAGGGTTCCTGCTGGGCTATACCTGACCTGACTCCAGAGAGTTAGCACCTACCTCTAATTCATATTTTTGTTCTCTTGTTGCCCTCTATGTGAATCTTGTCTGAGAGTCTTGCCTAAGCAAAAACTTGGTTCAGGAAAGCCGGAAAACTGGTACCTGATGAACTGAGAAATTTGCACTTGGCATTGTATTGTTGTGAGCTTCTTTCAGGTTGTTTTGAACATATGGAAATCAACTGGCTAAAGTGTAAGTATTGAGAAAAATAAAAATGCCCTGAGTGAAGGGAAAGTGCTTCAGTCCTGAGAGGCTGGATCCCCCAGCAGCTGTGAAAGGCTAGATTCATTCTTAAGGTCTCTGAATTTTCATTCAGTGGTCCAGTCTCATGTGAACCCATACAACTTTGTCCCAACACAGACTCATGAAGTTTAGGCTGACCTTGAACTCATAACCTTTCTGCTTCCACCTCCAATTACTGGGATGACAGCTTTCACTACCATGCTCTGTTTATGCAGAGGCCTTGTGTGTGCTAAGAGTGTATGCTAAGAAGGCATTATATCCAATGAATGCCATCTGATATGAAAACATTGATGTAGCTGAGTTGTTCATATGCAGGTCTACACTGAGACCTTGTCCCAAAAACAAACAAAAAGTGCAGATAAATAAAAAAAATCATTAGAAGAAATTTTGTGTGTATTTTGAGACTGAATCTGTCTCAGTTGCCTAGGCTGGCCTAGAACTAACACTGTAGTCCTTGACTCCTGCCCTTTGGCTTCAGCTGCCTAAGTACCTGGAGAACAGGGCTGGACTAGGGATTGAGCAAGTCAGAGCACAGAGACTTAACTATGTGTTTGGGGACACAGAGGTACATGATAAGATCAGATTGTTTGTAGTGTTAGCTTGGAATCCAGAACCTTCCTTGAAATGTAATGTTATCAGTTCAGTGCTGAAGGATGGGAAGAGGCCCAGGATCTAATCCTCTTTGGAGTCTAAATTTCCTGAGAATCTTATGTGGGCTAGGACCACAAATGCAGTGTGAGGCATTGTTTATGAAGAGAGAGAGAAAAAGAGATACACTACCAAGGCCCACCTAGTCATGGCTCAGCTTCAGCTTCAGTGGCCTCACATAGAGGGTGAGTGAGCATGCCAGGGCCAGAGCTGTGCCCAGGAGTCCCTGGACAAGGACAAGGAGAGTGATGAAAAGGAGGCTTCCCTCCTGCTTACTGTGGGGGCACACCAAGCTGAGATTACACAAAACTGAAGAACCTTCTAGATAGCAAGATATTGTAAAAATCCTACTTCTCACATGAAAAGCTGAGGCACAGAGGAAAGGAGGAGAGTCTTAGCTAGAACAGTTCTGGGTATTGGTGCTCCAACTGGTTATTGTAACCATGGTAACAAGTGTGATTTGCTTACATCTCACTTAATAGACACAGGGAGGTGAAGCCACTCTCACAAAGTCACAAGGCAGTGATTGGATTATAAGGCAGTGTTTGAAGCCAAGTTTCCCATATGTACACTTATAAAGTATTTAAGATTGCATGTATTTGTTAATGTAGGGTTAAGGGCGTGCATGTGTGGAGGCCTGAAGACACCTTACATGAATCCATTTCCTCCTTTAATCATGTGGATCCCAGGGATGGATCTCAGGTACAAAACAGGTTTGGCAGCAAGTGTCTTTACCACCAGAATCATCTCACTGGCTCCCAGGTATTGTGTTTGTGTGTACTCTGTGTGAATGTGCATGTGCACAGGTCACAGGTCAAGGTTGGGCATCCTATAAATTGATATAATCCAAGTTGACTTCATGGGTTATTGGTCATGACAAGGCAACTCCAGTCTCCAGTGCTCCAGAAGATGTGCCAACAGAGACCCTGAGAACAGGGGAGGCATGGTGGCTGTCTATGAATGGCCAAATAGACAAAGTATTTGCTCACAGTGTCTGGTTTCTCTGTGCTGTGGGTAGACAGGGCCTTGGGTCATTAAAACATTATCCTTGTTTTTCATTGCTGCAAAAAATCACATCCTCATAAATTCATGGTTATATTATGCACACACTGCTTTAATTTTTCTATTTGTCATTCTGGCCCTATACACTTGACCCCTTTTGCAGTTTGTTTTATCTGAGATCTAGTTTGACTCCTCAGAAGCTGAATATCTCCCTACTAAAGTGCAAGTGTGGATGCCAAGGTTTGATGAACATCAAAATACTATCTGCAATCCCTTCAAGGGAAAATAATTCTTTCTTTGGATTTTTCCCTTTCCAAGCATTTAATTTTCTAAGGAACAATTTCAGCACCTAGAGTATACAAATGGAAGTTCTGAGTTGGGACTGCTCCTATAGATGAAAATTTCTCTTGTCCTGCCTTCCCAGCAATCCAGACAAATCTCTCCCACCCATGGTCCCACAGCCTCTTATAAAACAATTACTCAGAGGCTTATGTTAACTATAAACTGTATGGCCTATGGCTTTAACTTCTTGCTAGCTAGCTCTTTCATCTTAAATTAACCCATTCCTATTCATCTGTATGTTGCCACATGGTCATGGCATTATAGGACTGCTGGCATCTTGTTGCTTCTTGAGTTGTGGCTGACATATCTTCCAACTCTGTCCTTCTTCTCTCTGTATCTCTGCTCAGATTTCCCACCTGGCTGTAAGCTTTCTTGCCATAGGCCAAACAGCTTTATTTATTATCCAATGGGAGCCACACATATTCACAGCATACAGGAAGACATCCCACAGCAAGCTCCTGTTTCGAATCTGGGTCCCTGGACCATGTTGCCCAGTGAAGAGGTCCCTGGTTTCTCCCTGACTCAGGATGGCCTCTCAAGAAGCCCCTGCCCTTTCCAGATTACAGAACTGTTGCAGGATATTTGATCACACTGTGAGCCTTGAGATTTTATTATTTACTCGAAAACCTTTTTCAAAATGTGGTATGCTTCAGCCCTACCAGACATCTTTAATCCAAGTGCTTTTTGCTTATTGTAAACAGGGATAAATAAAGTCAACAGGAGGTCAAGTCACTGAGTAAGCAACCAGTTGAAAGGAAGTGAACAAGAAAAAAAAACATAGAGTGTGGTGGTATTGTGTTCCCCAAAATATTGTGTACCTTAATAAACTTATCTGGGGTCAGAGAACAGAAAAGCCACTAGTTAGGCAGTGATAGCACACGCCTTTAATCCTCGCATTCCAGAGACAGAAATCCATCTGGATCTCAGTGAGTTTAAGGCCACATTGGAAACAACCAGGCATGGTGACTCATGCCTTTAATCCCAGGAAGCAAGCCTTTAATCCTAGGGAGTGATGGTAGAAAGCAGAAATGTATATAAGGTGTGAGGACCAGAAACTAGTAGCATTTGGCTGGTTAAGCCTGTGGCTGGTTAAGCTTCAGGCTTTCCAGCAGCAGTTCAGCTGAGAGCCATTGGGATGAGGACACAGAAGTTTCCAGTCGGAGGAAACAAAACCAGCTGAGAAGTTGACCAGGTGAGGTTAGCTATGGCTTGTTCTGTCTCTCTGGTCTTCCAGCATTGACCCCGATAACTGGCCTCAGGTTTGATTTTATTAATAAGAACTTTTAAGATTCCTGCTACAATAGAAAGTAAGGGGGAGTCAGGAGGATAGATAGATGCACAGAAGGTAGAAGGGAGGGACATTCAATTTGATGTATTTTGTTTGAGATGTTGGGGGGAGGTAGGTAGAGCTAGTTTTGATTTTGTTTTTGTTTTTTTCCTGAAGAGGAAGGTCAGCTGGGTATTTTCTCTCCATCTGAGCTATCAGGCTTTCACCCCAACATCTGACTCCAGACTCTTTATTGGTAAAATAGAACAATTGCTATTTAGTTAAACAACATAATTGTTGGTGTTTTTGTGTTATAGGCCAATATGGTTTCAAGTTTTTATACCTTCCCTCTACCTCCCAAATTCTGGCATGATATGCCTGTGCTACCACATAAGGCTGGGAAAGTGTTCATGTTTTGGTTATCACTGTGTAACTGAGAGAGGTGTGAACAGTCTTTGATGTACCTTATCTAAATTGCCTATGCCTCTTGAGTATCAATCAGGTGGTTTAGATTTGACTTGGATGCACTGGGTGCCCTTTCCGCAATGAAGTAGATGGATAATTTCACATATGCAATAATGGTCTGTGCATGCTAGAGACAATGTACTCAGGAGGAAGAATCTGAAGTGTCTACTGAGTACAGAAAAACTGTAGAGCTGACTTTTGGAGGCCAGGTGCAAGGTCTAGCACCAATGGGAATCCTTGCAGGTCTAGGAGAGCTCTGTGCCTGGGGTAGAAGTGCTGTGCCCCTTCACAGCACTCTTGTCTTTAAGGAAGCTGCTCCTGTCACTTAGATCTCACTAGTCAAGCAGGCCTCTCAAGTAGAACTTCCTGTTAGAGTGTTGGAGGGCAATGGTCTGCATGCAAAAGTCTGGTCACTTGGGCTGAAGGGTTGCTAGTGATCCTTGTGCGGCTCTGTAATGCACTCAGAGAGGTATAAGTATAGTGTCACCAAGTTTAAAAGTCACTCGATGGTGAGGAAGGCTCCAGAGTTCCCTCAGAGGGAAGTAGCCTCTAGAAAGAGTGTAGGTATACAAACATGGTTTGTAGTAAGCAGCAGGCACAGTCAAAATCAATGAATTAGTGTGAGTTCCAATGAGGACTTATGAGGTGCAGTGAGAGTTTCCATGATAATCGAGAAGGTCCTAAGAGGTTCCTTCAGGTCCGCTGAGGTCCTGTGATTACCAGTGAAGTTTTTTGGGTTCCCCTGAGGTAACATGAAGTCCTTTGATGTAGGTTTTATGTCTTCAATTTGTCAACACCGACTGTATTTTAATTGCGTCTTTATTTCTAAGTTTTCTCTGGGGTTCTTTTGATCTTTTTATTCTTTCCCAAATGGTAACCTTTATTGTAGATAGATGGGAAAATTTTAAGCTAGTTGATGTCACTTAGTGTGCTATTTATTTAATCTTGTGTGGATCATGTGTTTTTCATGGTGATCTTTTGAAATCACTTTTTGATCATTGATAGCATTAATAGTTGACATTTTGTTGGACTTCTGTTGAATCTAGAGTTCAAATGTCTACTGACATAGTATTGATGCTTCTTGTCTAGAGTAATGGAATTCTATCCTTTTATCTAGTTTCTTGATTCTTTTAATTATGAATTTATAGCTTTGCCTACAGATATTCATCACATTTCTATGTGTTTCTGGCTGTTGTGTCAATGGTGATATATAAGAGATATAGGAGTTGTTTATTTAATTTATTGTATTTACTTATTTTATTTCAACTCTATGAGTGTTTTGCATCCCTGTATATATGTTCTCCATGCCATTGATCCAAACCTCTTCTATTTAGTCTCCTTCAGATAGCAGGTCTCAAAGCAGCCACATTCTTCACCAAAATACCACAGCAATGGTCTCTCTGCCATTTACTAATATTCTCTTCTAAAACCTCTTAAGCAGAACTATTATTATCTACATTTCTCTCAACAACACTGCCAACATGCTCTACTAATATGGTCCATTAAGCCTCACTTAAAGCATTTAGCCACTTTTATAATCTAAAGTCTACAATCTACCAATAAGCAGCATGGTCTGGTGCTGTGGGATGTTCGGTATGTCCTGTGAGAGCCTGTTCTCGGGTTCCTCGTGGCTTTACCCAGCAGGTCCGCATAGAGGATGATTAGGACCACGGGCCTGAGTGCAGGTGTTTGAGATGGTCTGCACTTGGCTGTGCTGCAGGATGGTCTGTATGTCAAGTTGCTCTGATTGGTCAATAAATAAAACACTAATTGGCCCGTGGCTAGTCAGGAAGTATAGGCGGGACTAACAGAGAGGAGAAATAGAAGAACAGGAAGGCAGAAGGAGTCACTGCCAGCCGCCACCCTGACAAGCAGCATGAAAAGATGCCGGTAAGCCACGAGCCACATGGCAGGGTATAGATTTGTGGAAATGGATTAATTTAAGCTATAAGTACAGTTAGCAAGAAGCCTGCCACGGCCATATAGTTTGTAAGCAATATAAGTCTCTGTGTTTACTTGATTGGGTCTGAGCAGCTGTGGGATTGGCGGGTGACAAAGATTTGTCCTGACTGTGGGCAAGGCAGGAAAACTCAAGCTACAGTCTGGCCTGTCACAGCTGTACACTGCCCCTGGCACCAATTTCTGTCTTAGCCAGTGTTCTCTTCCTGTGAAGAGACAACATGACTAAGACAAGTGTTTTAAAGGAAAGCATTTAATTACAGTTTCGTATGTTTACTCTATTCTCATCATGGTGGAGATTGTGGCAGGACCAAGACAGACATGGTAGCTGGTAGTTCTACATCCAGATCCACATGCAGCAGGAAGACAGAAAGGCATTGGGCCTGACTTGGGCCCTTGAAACCTCAATGTTTACCCCCTGTGATATACTTGCTCCACCAAGACAACACCTCACCCCCTAATTTCTCCTTAGTAGCATCACTCCCTGTTGAGTAAGCTTTCAAACATATGGGTAATGGAGGCTATTCTCATTCAAAACACAACATTATCTCTTTTTTTTAATTTCATTTTTGTACATAGGTCACTAATGTTTATTTCCTTCCATTTCTGAATATCTCCCAGTCATTAAGTACTTTTTAAAAGTTTTCCACAAATGGTTGCTATTTCTTTTTAGAGCAATTGTCAGGTAGGTGTCTTAGTTTTGGTTTCTTTTGCTGTGATGAAACACCTTGACATAAAAACAAGTTATGAAGGAAACAGTTTATTTGGCTTACACTTCCATATCACTGTTCATCTGTAGTGGGTAGCCATTTCAGCTTTGATCTGAAAGTTCCAACCCCCATTAAGGCTTTGGTTAACTGTCATGCCTACAAGGTGGAGCCTGAAGACCCTGAAGAACCGAGATCCAGATGTGCTGGCTCTCTTGGTTCCTGGACCCAGGACGTTGAAGGTAGACCGAGCAGGGTTCTCCAGAGAACACCGCCGGACTGTGCTACACCTTCCCCAGACCCTGCAACCTATCCCTTTACTTGTAAGTTACCCCACAAAATAAACCTTCCTTTTAACTACGTGGAGTTAAATAATTTCACCAATATTCATCATCAAAGGAAGTCAGGACAGGAACTTACACAGGGCAGAGACCTGGAGGAAGGAGCTGATGCAGAGGCCATGGAGGAGTGCTGCTTATTGTATTCCTCCCCATGACCTGCCCAGGCTACTTTTGAGAGAGCAAGACACACTCCATTTAAAAACAAAAAACAAAAAACAAAAAACTTCATTTCTAGCAATGCTAAGATAAAAGTTGATCTAAGTCCCAGAGACATGAACAAACAGCTAAGACTCCAGTCAAGGCAACCCTCCCCCAGGATGGGTAGGCTGCTGGCCAAGAAATAGCTAAAACAAAGGCTTATTCCATCAAAGTCTCCAATAGTACTGGGAGAGTCTCCAAATGTATTTTGTCTTCTGTAGTTCTCTTGTCTAAATGTTCCTGTTAACTGAAGTATGACCCTGAAATGCAAAGGCTTGTAGCCCCTAGCTTGCAGATTTTGCCTTTAAAACCCTTCACTCTGAGAGGTCAGGGCCATCCTCCTTTACCTGGCTAGCCAGTGTGTTGGCTGCAGACCAAGCCTATGCTTGCTTGTTTTATTAAACCTCTTTATATTTGCATTAGATATTGGCTCTGTGGTGGTCTTGCTTGGGGGGGGGTCTCTTGACACAGGGACAACACTTTCATATAGAACCCAGGAACACTAGGTTTGAAATGGCCCCACTGAATGAATTTGGCTGTTCCCAATCAACCATTAATTAAGAAAATGCCTTATAACCCAGCTTATTACTTGATCATTTAGAGGCACCTTTTCAATTGAGGTTCCCTCGGATGATTTCAGCCTGTATCAAGTTGTCACCAAACAACCCAGCCCAGTAGGCCAGAACTGCCTTGTACTATTTCACTGAGTATTGCTTTGAACATCTATAACTGCTTGTGCCACTCAGTGCTGGGAACACAGGAATGCAACTCAGCAAGAAGGAGAAGGAGACAAGGGAATGAATGTCCTCATAAAGCCCTGGCTTTTGTTGTGGAGTTGCAGATGCATAGGGACCTGTGTAAGAATCACAGTCCATTGTCTACTTGCAAGCTGGTATAGTGAACAAAATTAATTTTTGATGAAAAACTTCAAAATAATCTAATTTTTTAATTGAATTTTTGGTTTAACTCCTTTTGGCCTCCCAGGAGATTTAAGAAACATGCAATTGTGTTTGCAGTTTTTTGGCCATCATATTATCCAGAAGAAATATTTAAAATTTTTCTTGATTTTTATTTACTCCTATTTTTAGAAATATACCCTAAACTTGTTTAAGTTGCTATCACTCACTTTTGTTATGTTGTACAAAAATGCAAACTTCAAAACAATGTTTGAATAATAAAAGACAAGATAAAATGTCTTTTTAAAAAAGATTATTTATTTAGATAAAATTTCCTATTGAATTATTTGATAGATACATAATTTGTTCAAGCAACTAGCTATTAAATATATCTTATTTAGAGCAAACTTCTTTTGTTTTTAGTTAATTTCTTTAGGCTTAAATTTGTCAACAGATATAGAAGAGCAAATCTTATCTTTTAAAATGAAATATATTTGTACTCAATATGACTCCAAACCTAGTTTTGAGCATATTAAAGGATTTGATCTTTTTTGTTGTTGTTGTTGTTGTTTTGTTCTGTTTTTTTTTCAAGACAGGGTTTCTCTGTTCAGCTTTGCACCTTTCCTGGGACTCACTTTGTAGACCAGGCTGGCCTCAAACTCAGAGATCCGCCTGCCTCTGCTACCACCACCCAGCAAAGATTTGATCTTTATATGTTGATTGGCCATTAATTTATATGTCTTAATTGTCTTTAACTGTTTACAAGTTAATTGCTCATATAGGATTAGGATTTTTCAGTTTTAGACATACATCTCTAAGTTAATTTTTGTTAGCTTGAGTATCACTTTGTAACCTTAGGAATTTATCTTTGTACAAAAATCCATTCTAATCTGAAGTATTTTGGAGATTTACTATTGCTTCAGAAATTTTAAAAGAAGATAGAACATTAAGCAGAGGATTCAGCCAGGCAATGATGGCACACACCTTTAATCCCAGCTCTTGGGAGGCAGAGGCAGGCAGATCTCTGTGAGTTTGAGGCCAGCCTGGTCTGCAGAGCGAGATTCAGGAAAGGTACAAAGCTACATAGAGAAACCCTGTCTCAAAAACACCCAAAAAAAGAGAGAGTGATGTTTTTAGTGATTTGTTATTTATTTTATGTATATGAATGCTCTATTTACATGTATACCTTTATTCCAGAAGAGGGCATCAGAATCCACTACACTACAGATGTTTTTGAGTTACTATTTGGTTGCTGGAAATGGAACTTAGGACAACTGGAAGAGCTACCAATGCTCTTAACTGCTGAGCCACCTCTCCAGCCCCATAAACTGATTTCCTTGATAATACAGTCTGTGGCATGGTTATCACTAGAAAGTCTTTCCTTTATTTCTGTCTTGACCCATTATCTATCACTAGAGAGGTATCACTAGATTCCATGAATTTGCCAGCTTTCTGATGCTTCTGCTGTTGTTGATGTCCTGCTTTAATCTGTGGTGGTCTGATAGGATGCAGGGAGTTATTTCAATTTTCTTGTATCTCTTGAGATGTACTTTGTGTCTGAGTGTGTGGTCAGTTTTGGAAAAAGTTCTGTGAGGTGCCTCTGTGGGGTATTCACCAGAGAAGACTACTTGGACTTGGGTTTAAGCCACTTGAAAGTCTTTACAATATGTCTGAAACTATACTGGATGTTCTGGATCCTGGAGTAGCCCTGAGTCTTTTTCAGGATGAGATTTTTAAGCACAAAAACCATGTTCTGGGTTGACAGACTTCAGTTAACAAGAACAGTATGGTTAGTACAATTTAATGCAATTTGATGGATTAGAGCTTGTTTTCTTTTTGGCTGGTAGTACTTTCTATGTCATGAGTTTTACAGCCTGAATGGCACTTCCATCTTGGAGTCAGTTGTGCTAAGGTCTGGGGGCCTACTAAGGACTTAGGCCTTTTATATTCCCCACTGGATTTAGTGAATGAGTCACATCATGGGTTCATGCTGTTTTAGTTAAGATGCAGGGTCTCACCACTAATATAATCAGAATAATAACTAAAGGACCAGTCAGTACTGATAGTAGAGAAGTTAGCCAGTGGGACAAGGAGAACAGAGACTGGTATTGATTATATCCCCAACACCATGAAAATATTTTTAATTAGTCCTCATCAATTAACATAGAACAAGTTTTTTTTTTCCAAAGCCATATGCAGTTTCCTTTTCCTGAAGAGAGGTAAGTCTAAGTCTGTCAGTTTTGTAGGATCTTTTTGGTAAGGGAATCTAACTGTTGTTTTAATTCGGAAATGGAAGCATTTTAATATCAGATGGTCCTGATCAACCTGTCTGCTTAGGTTTGAAAGCATCAGAAAAGGCACATTTAATCAAACCATTGGTACATGCTCACCAAGTAGACTCAGGGCTTGGTAATATTGTTATCCAGTTGAATTAACCCATAGAGCAGAACATTAATTTGGACTGCCCCTAGTCACATCAAGTTTTGTCAATCAATGTGTTGACAGTCTATTTCTGGCTGCAAATGATTAAGTCTACCCTCAGTGTCCCTTCTTGTTGCATACAGTCTGATTCTGCAAGAATTTCCTGTTTCCCATAGGCCAAAATCTTTTTAGTGAAGTTTTCAGAAGCCGCAGTTTCATAAACCCAGTTTTCGCAATTGAAACTCTGTTTCCTGCAATGAGAGGGCCAAGCCACAGGGCATGCACAGAATTGTAAACTCTATATTTCTATCTCAAAAGCTAGCCCCCCCATATCTTTTGTTTTTCTAAAACAAACAGATACTTAAAATGAATATAGGATGCAGGTCTGCAGTTACTGTCAATCTGACTGACAGGTAGGGCAGAGGAAGGACTGGTCCAGCCTGTCTCTCCCTGAGGCTGAGTCAGATGGTGAATATTGATGGCTCAGACCTCACCATTCCACTGGAGAGAAGCACACTGAGCCAGGAGCCTTGTCAAAGCAGGAAATCACTTTATTGCATCAGGAGTGGACTTTTATAGCTTGGGGGTATAGGGGGATGGGGTAAGGATAACGAGCCAATGAGATGATGCTATCTCAGCAGTTACTAGACAGAGGCAATTCTAGGTTGGGTAGAACTGAGTCACTTGTATGCAGAAGTCATGTCTGAATACAGGTCGCCAAATTTGAGCTAGGCTCAAGAAGTTACACTGGGTCTCATGCCCAGACCTTATGGAACCCAACAGTTACTTAACTGGCATGACTGTAAGTTTGATTATCATAGATGACTAATTATTAATATGTATTTCTTAATTATCCATTACAATTTAAATGAGTTACATAAATATAATACCTTAAATGAGAGTGTATATATATATATATATATATACACACATATATATGCATATAACAAAATTAACTTTAAATTTGTAGTAAACTAAAATCTATAGCAATTTAAAACAAGTTGCTCTTTAAAAGTAGATTCAATAATCTACCCTTTTATCCTATCATATCAGTATCCTATATTTCTATATCATATCCCCTTTCTTCTTTTAGAAAGAGATTGACTATGACCAATAACAATTTGTAATCAACAACCTAAACAAAGACAAACATCCATAGTC
The DNA here is from genome assembly GCF_049852395.1 of Peromyscus maniculatus bairdii. NCBI lineage: Eukaryota > Metazoa > Chordata > Mammalia > Rodentia > Cricetidae > Peromyscus > Peromyscus maniculatus. The sequence continues at coordinate 6,408,200 of NC_134873.1, read as the reverse complement.
CAGTTTTTGGGAATGTGGGTGTAGTTTTCTAGGCTACTTCCTGCTGATAGGGGGCTCTGGTAATCTTAAGGGGATCCTGAGAAAATTCAAGATAATGTTCAAGTCCTGGGAAGACCGGCTATAACCTTTGTTGATAGGTACCATCTGTTAAGGTTCAGGAGGTCTGGCTTGATCAGATTTGATCCATCTTTTTTTTTTTTTTTTTTTTTTTTGGTTTTTTCGAGACAGGGTTTCTCTGTGTAGCTTTGCGCCTTTCCTGGAGCTCACTTGGTAGCCCAGGCTGGCCTCGAACTCACAAAGATCCGCCTGCCTCTGCCTCCTGAGTGCTGGGATTAAAGGCGTGCGCCACCACGCCCGCCAGATTTGATCCATCTTAACCTGGAACAAATCCATAGCTTCTTGCTTCCTGTGGAAACAAAACCAGAGCCTTCTTTCCAAAGCAACATATCCTTAGATCCAAATTTTGAAGTCAAGATATCCTTAAAATATACATATTGGTTTTACTGAGGAGCTCTTACATTCAAATGTCTCTCTGTAGTTAAAAATCCCAAAGACAATATAATCCAGACTCTCTATGATTTCCATCTTTACATGGCTTATTTTTTTATATTACTTTTACTTTCTCTTTAAAGATTTTATTTTTTTAAACTTTCTATTTCTTTATATAGCTGTCTATCCTTTTTTTCCCTCTCTCTTCCAAGCCTATGTACATTTTTACACATAATGTAAACCATTTAGAGGTTTATTTCATCTGAATCTATCTTTTTGTGAATCTATTAATTTGAACTGCAGCATGACTAGGACTGAAATAGCAGCTTTGGCTGCTGACCCCACCCACCTCAGCTTCCCAACATGGCAGAACTATGGTTACCACCAGCTCTGGGGAACCATGCTCTCCACTGACTCTGGGAGGCAGTGGGTCTATGCTTCCATTAATGCAGTGTATAGCCCAGAAACCTCCTTTTTTTGGTACTAGCAAAAGCTAAATCTGCCACACAGTGCACTGTGCAGCTTGGAAACACCACTATGTACTGTGGCAGGAATCCCCCATGCTAACTCAAGCCCAAATGCTGTGAATCTGCCATACCGTAGCTCAAGCCTACATGCCATGGTGTCTCTGTATCACAGCTTTCCTGAGAAACACAACTAGGAAGCTGCTTTTGGCTCCATTTTAGCATCTTTTTTAAAAGCTTTCTCAGGTTTTGGGTAGAAATTCTTGCCCCACATTTTGGCACCACGTAACTGAAGTTTTCTCTGATCCTACCCAGCCCCATGGACCCCAGAGCCACTTAGAAAATAATCACTCAGAAGCTTATATTAATTAAAACTGCTTGGCCATTAGCTTAGGCCTACCACTGACTAGCTCTTACATTTAAACTCAGCCCATTTCTGTTAATCTATATGTTGCCACATGTTCTGTGGCTTTACCTGTGTGCCATTGCATGCTGCTCCCTGAACAGTGGGCTGGTGTCTCCTGTCTCAGCCTTCCTTTTCCAAGAATTCTTCTTCTCTGCTTGCCCCACCTATACTTCCTGCCTGGCTACTGGCCAATCAGTATTATATTAAACCAGTTTACAAAGGTATTATCCCACAGCAATTCCCAATGTATAGTTTTGTCTACAGATATTTTTCATATTTCTCTGTATTTCTGGCTATTTTATCCATGGTGAGATATAAGAGATATGGGGAGGTGTGTTTTTAATTGACTATATTTAATTGTTTTATTTCAACGGTATGAGTGTTTTGCATCCATGTATGTATGTTCCCCATGAGTGTGTTTGGTCCCTATAGAAGACAGAAGCGGGCATCAGATCCCCTGAAACTGGATCTAGGCACAATTGTGCAAATCAATGTTATGTCAGGGGATGAAACTCATGTCTTCTTCAAGAGCAATTGTAGACAACTTTCTAAACAGTCTTATTAATAGAAAACACAGAGCCAGATATCAGGGTAAAAACCTGGGAGAGATCAGAGGAATAGGAATAGCACATGCTAACCTCACCTCACCCACTCCACAGCTTCCAAAAGCAAGATACTTCCTGTTTACCCATACCTATATTGTCTTGCTGTTCTGCCATCTGATTTGCTCTCTCTGTCTAGCTATACCACTTCCTCTTCCTGCCCAGCTCTGTCACTTCCTGTATGTACAGACCTCCAGACATCCATGGTTAACTAGTATTGGAATTTAAGGCATGTGTCACCACACCTGGCTCTGTTCCCAGGGTGGCCTTGAACTCACATAGATCTAGACAGATCGCTGCCTCCCAAGTGATAGGATTAAAGGCACGTGCTAACATTGCATGACTTTTATGTTTACTTATGATGGCTGGCTTTTTTCTCTGATCTCCAGGCAAGCTTTATTTATTAGAGCACAAATAAAATATCACCACATTTTCCCTTTTTTGTCTAATAAAAAATAAAAGTTATAACTAATATAAGAAAAACTATATATAATAAGTACCATAACTATATGCAATATATAAAAGCAATAAATACATCAATAAAGTCTAGTACATTTGCATTTGACAAACACAGAGAAAATATTCCATTATCTATTCTATTTTAGTAAGTCCAAAATCTACCTAATTCACTTTCTATCCTAACTTATATTACCAACAGAAGATTATCTTATGATGTCTATCAATCTTACATACTTAACACCTCTTAGTGAGTTTCTTTTCTGAATTTCTTTTTCTTTTTAAAGATTTATTTATTTATTATATATACAGTGTTCTGCCTGTATGTATTCATGCATACCAGAAGAGGGCACTGCATCTCATTACATATGGTTGTGAGCCACCATATGGTTTCGGGGAATTGAACTCAGGACCTCTGGAAGAGCAGCCAGTGCTCTTAACCTCTGAGCCATCTCTCCAACCCCAAACCTTTATTTCTTTTTCTTTTTCTTTTTCTTTTATTTAACTTTATTTAATGTGCATTTGTGTGAAGAGATCAGATCCCCTGCATCGGGGGTTATAGACAGTTTTAAGCTGCCATGTGAGTGTTGGGAATTGAACCTCTAGATCTTTTTGAAGAACAAGCGGTGCTTTTAACCATTGAGCCATCTCTCCAGCCCCTCTTTTCTAAATTTCTTAACAAGGAAAATTATACCTACAACTATCCAATCTTCAACTCCCTCAGAGACCCAACAAGGAAATATTACCTAGTAAAACAGGAAGTCCAAACAAGTGACTTCCAAAAAATGTGAGTTATGACAGAAACACAACCAGCTTCCTGAACAGTCACTCAAGGTTTCTCTGCAACATTGGGGAATCATCTTTGGCCTACAGGCTTAGCATATCTGATAGACGTATTTGTGGAGCAGGATGTATGCAAGGCGTACAGCTCAACCCCACAATCAGTGCAAGTATTCCATGTACCAGATAAACTTGAATCCTGCCAGTGTCATGTCATGATTCAGGATTTTAAATTCTGGAAATTGCTGGCATTTTTGGAATTTGGCTTCCCATTCTTCTTGGCTTGTGGGTGGCTTCATCTCCTTTATTAAAGGACAGTCTGCCATTGAGAAGCCAGATCCATCAGCCTAGTTACTCCAGTTATGCCAAAAATAACTATTCTAGCTACTATTCCTCTGCACACCAGGAGCCATCTGCTCCCTGCCTGTCCTGCTGCAAAAGGGCATTGTATCCTTTCCAGATTGCAAAGCCACTTCAGCAATGATGCCATATTGCCCTGGTCTCAGAGGATGCCTGTTGCCAAAGCTGCTACCACACTTGTCTTGGCAAGGATCAGTAGTCCTTTGTTTCATGTCCTGCTTGTCCATTTTGGACAGCATACTGTCAGCAGTCAATGCAAGGGCACTTTCTTGCCCAGTGACTAACTTTTGCCACAGTCAAAGTTAACTCCATGTGGAGGTTCTTTAATGCCCATATCTTCTCTGAAGTAGATTGGTGCTGCCAGGAGCAGATATGTATCATACTCATAAAAAAAGAAAAAAATTGTTATTAAAAATATCTTAGATACAAAATTCTGTAGATCTCTGAAGGGTTTGAAGATGACCTGTCTATCTAAAATATATCTCTGCTTGACCTTGAACACATATCTAATATGATTACAAATTTGATTGTAATGACTAACTGCTAACTTTTATTTCTTTATATCCTAATATTTGGTAATAATAACTTTCAAGGATTAGCAAATTGCATTACATTGTTAAATGAACTGTATAGGTACAATATCTTGAACAAGATTAGAAATATATGTTCAGAATTTTCTAACAAAATCAATCTCAAATTTGAATCAATATATATATAATTTGTATACAATGTATACAAATCCAATCTGATGTAAAAATATTTAAAACTACTATTGCCTTTTAAAAGTAGATTTAATTATCTACCTTTTTATCTATATCATATCTATATCCTCTCTTTTTTTTTCAGAGTAGATTTGATAATCTACCCTTTATTCTATCATTTCTCTATCCTTTTTTTCCAGAGTAGAATCAATAATCTACCTCTTATGTATATCCTCTTTTTTCTTTTTCTTTTTTTCAAACAAGAACCTTAAATCTAATCTCCTTTGTTTAGTCTTTTTCCTAACCATTAATAATAACAACTTATAACCAACAATCCTAAACAAAGACAATTATCCAAAATCCATTGAAAAACCAAAAACCACCAGCCCAACCTCTTGGGAATGTGGGCATCATGTTCTTAAATTGCTTCCTGCTCTTTGTGGACAAAGGCATCTTTAGGAGATCCTGAAAAGAAAACTTGGGTTAATTGTCAAGTCTTGTGAGAAGTAGCTGTATCATTTGTTGTCCAGTCTCTGCATAATGCAAAAGTGATGGGCTTACCTCAAGTCTTAGTTCAAATAGTCTGTGAGGCTGGATCATCTCAGCTAGCCATCTTGAATTTGTTCTGAGCAGTTTTTAGTGATCTTGGGTGATGTTTGTCAGTTTACTAGTATTATTGTTGACCATATGGAATCATTGTTAGGGACCCCATCATCCTATTGGAGACTTCAAAGATGCTGTTAGGCATGGACATGATTCCCTGCAGAAAACTGATATAGACTCTAACACAAAAACATGTATAGGTGGGTGATGGTGACACATATTTTTAATCCCAGCACTCAGGAGGCAAAGGCAGGTGAATCTCTGTGAGTTCAAGGCCAGACTGGTCTACAGAGTGAGTTCCAGGAAAGGTTCCAAAGCTACACAGAGAAACCCTGTCTCAATAAACCAAAATAAATAAACAAACAAACAAATAAATAATTTTTTAAAAAGTCCCCCCATCTTTTTGTCAGGCGGTGTTGGCATACACCTTTAATCCCAGCACTTAGGAGGCAGAGCCAGGCAGATCTCTGTGAATCTGAGGCCAGCCTGTTCTACAGAGTGAGACCCAGGATAGGCACCAAAACTACACAGAGAAACCCTTTCTCAAAAAGCCAAGAAAACAAACAAACAAACAAACAAAAATGTATAGGCAGATAAATGAAGCCTTTTTTCTAGAATTAGTTAGTACTCCATATGAACATTAATGTCATAACAAGCACTTAAACTTTATATATAAATAAATATATATATATATATATATATATATATATATATATATATATATATATATATATATATATGAAGTTTGATATAAAATTCATACCTTAAGAAAAGTTTAAAGAATCAAAATAGAACCAAAAAATTGGGATTGGTGACAATAGAATAGTCCCTTAATTTTGGTTTTCTTCTGTCCCATATCAGATGTCTCTTTTGGCATGATACAGAGATTTTGCATATTCCTTTTAACAAACATGCTTGAGTTTAGAGAAGGAGAGAGCCATTCTCCAACTACAGAGCCAGCTTTAATTTTTAATTGAACTGGGACTGTATAAAGACCATTTGTGTTAAGTGTCTGTAGAGAAGAGCAGAAACAAACATTTAGGAGGACTTGTGAAATTTTATATGTGCTATACCAATAGGCCAATTTACTCTTTTTCTTGGGACTTTTTTTTCTGGATGATTTTGTCCTTTTTCTTCAGATGTCTCATTTGTCAAGTATTTTTTAGATTCCTTAGCCTTTATTTTCCTGAAACACAAAAACAAAAACCCTTCTCAAAGCCTAACTTTGGGGAGGTTCCCTTTTGGCAAGTTATATCTGATTAAATGAAAAGCATTTGTTAGTGGTGTAGGTTAGTTTGAAATTGGATGTTCATGCTGATTGATGAACTATCACCTCTTCTAATTAAGAGGTCTTTCTTGTTCAAATCGAGCCTTTTTCAATTTTGATGGTAGCCATAGATTTTCTTCTCCTGTAGAAACAAAAGCAAAACCTTGTCCCCAATGTAATACATATCCTGGTTTCCATTCTGAGGTCAGCACATCTTTAAAGTATATAGGCTGATTTAATTCTGTAGGTTTTTTTAATATATAATATTATCCAATGTCTCTCCGCAGCTGTTGTTCCTTTCTCATTAGCACTGAGAAGATTTAAAGTTAATATAGCATTATGCAATCTATTTCTGGGTTTTTTTGTTACCCCTTTCTGTTTACTTAGCATATCTTTTAGAGATTGATTTAATCTTTTTATGACTGATGGCCTGTAGGGTTATATGGTATACCTATAATATACTTTATATTGTAATAAGAAAAAAACTGTTTAATTATACCAGAGACATATACTGGACTATTGTCAGTTTTAATTTGTGCAGGTATATCTACAATGGCCATAACTTCTAGCAAATGCATAATTACCAAATCAGCCTTTTCAGAACTCAGAGCCCATTGAAATCCTGAATAGGTATCAATGATATGGTGTACATATTTCAATTTTCTAAATTATGCAAAATGAAACACATCCATCTTCCAGATTTCATTCCTCTGAGTGCCCTTTGGGTTGCATCCTGCTGGTAGTGGAGTCTGATTGTAATAAGAACAAGTAGGATATTTCCTTATAATTTCCTTGGCTTGTTAACAGGTTATAGAAAAATCCTTTTTAAACCTTTACTATTGACATGATTTTTTATGAAATTCTGAGGCCTCCAGCACATTTCCTAGTTTACTGATATTGTCATTATCTTGTGTTAGAGGGCCCGGCAGACCCAGATGGGATTGGATGTCAGTGATATATAGGGATGCTTCCTATTCTTGATTATATCTTGTAACTGAATAGTGAAGTCAATTCTGACTCATCAGGGATAAATTCTGCAGTCTCAATATGTAATACCATCCCTTCAGCATACTGAGAGTCAGTAACTATGTTGAGAGGTATTACAATTTCTGGTGGATCTATTCCTGCTAATTGACTAAGTCTCAATTTTTCTTTTAAAATCACGTCAGAGATCTTTTCCACACAAGTTTTTAATTTTTTACTCTGTTTATTTGGTAGAAATATCCATTCCAATATAATCTCTTCCCTCTGCATTAAAATTCCTGTAGGAGAAAGCTTAGAGTGTAAAATAACCAAAATGAAAACAAACTTAGAATCCACATGATCCATATGTCCTTCTTGTACTTTCTTTTCCACCAAGGCCAAATCTTTCTCAGCTTCAGCTGATAATTCTCTTGGACTATTTAAGTCCTTGTCATCTTCTAAGCTTTTGAACAAATTACTCAGTTCATCATTTTCTACCCCAACAATAGTTCATAGAAAGGAAATGTCTCTAAATAATCTTTGAAAGTCATTAAGAGTCCATAATTGATCTCTCCTAATTTGCACCTTTTTAGGGTCTAATTTTTTGTATACCTATTTTATATACTAATTAACTAGTAGAATCTCCTCTTTGTATCTTTTCAGGAGCAATTTGTAATTCCCAACAAGGCAAACTTTTCTTTACATCTTCAAACATTCTAAGTTATCTGCATTTGAATCAGCTAGTAAAATACCATCCGTGTAATGATAAATTATAGATTTAGGAAATTATTTACATATTACTTCCAATGGCTATCATACAAAATATTGGCAGAGGGTTGGGCTATTTAACATTCCCTGTGGGAAACCCTTCATTGATATCTCTTAACTGACTAAGAATTATTTTAAGTAGGTACCATGAAGGAAAATCTTTCTCTGTCTTTTTTCTTGTAAAGGTATTGAGAAGAAACAGTCTTTTAAATTGATAACTATAAGAAGCCATCCTTTAGGTAACAGAGTAGGCGAAGCAATTCCAGATTGTAGAGAGTCCACTGACTGAATTACCTTGTTAATTGCTCTTAGGTCTGTTACCATTCTCCATTTATGAGACTTATTTTTAATAACAAATACAGGAGAATTCCAAGGGCTGGTTGATTCTTTAACATGCTGAGCTTTTAACTGCTCTTGTATCAGCTATTCTAAAGCCTACAGTTTCTCTGTTGTTAAAGGTCATTGCTGAACCCATACTGGCTTGTCTGTTAACCATTTTAAAGGTAAAGCTGTTGGTGTCCTTAAAAGATCAGCAGTTGTTGTACCCTGTTCTTGTAAATTTGGATGGCTGATGACTGCTCTTTATAATAATACCTTCTAATATTTCTCTCAGAAACATGTGCTAGTTTATGCTTTGTTTCTGGGGTTGGTGGAATGTTAATCTGGGTATTCCATTGTTGTAATTGATCACAGCCCCATAAATCCATAGGTATATTAGCCACATATGGCTTTAATTTTCCTCTCTGTCCTTGTCCTTCTGGCCCTATATATTTGAGCCATCTTGTATTCTGTTTCACTTGAGATAATGTTCCAATCTAACAGCTAAAGATTTACCTCCTGAAGAGGCCAATTTGGATGCAAAAATTCTGGTGCAATTATTGTAACATCCACACCTGTGTCTACCAGACCTTCTAAGAGAATGTCATTTATTTGTATTTTTAATTTTGGTCTTTGTTCATTTATAGAAGTGTGCCAGAATATTTGCTTTATGGTTTCTCCTGAATTTCCTGTTCTCTCTGCTACAGCTGTTCTATCACCCCAAGCAGTATGGTTTATTCCAATAGGCATTTTGTTATTTAATTGCTCTGAGAATGGGTTTCTTCTATGATGGCAGGAAAAGTCTGAACTGAATTTTCTGTGAGGGCCTACATGAGGCTCCTCAGGGTATTTCTCGGTGGCAGAGGCAAAGGATTACCTTGTTGGTCCCTTTTCGATCTACATTCACTAGTCCAATATTTACCTTTACCATACGTTCTACATGTTTCAGAAGGGAGGGGTATTCTGTTGGGATTATTCCTTGAACAAACATTGTTTCTAGGAATGCCCTATTTACAATCCCTTTTTTGGTGACCTTGTTTAAATCATTTGAAACATCTGACATTACTATTTTTCTTCAAAGCTTTTGATATCACCTCTCCTATCCACATATCATCATGGTCATGAGACTCAATATTAATTGTGTCCCTGATCCAATCCTCCAAAGGTGCTGATCTAGCCTCTAACAGCCTGATCAACCTCCTGCATGGTGCATTAGTGTTCTTAAAAGCCAAAAATTCAATTATTATCTGTCTAGCTTCTGAATTTGGTTTCATTTTATTTACTGCTGAAGACAACCTTTATGAGAAATCCATGTTGGCTTCTCTCAGGCCTTGTATAACTCTTGGGAATGATTCAATTTTCTTCCCGCTTCCTCAGTTCTGTACCATGCATTCATGGCAGCTATGTGGCATAGAATTAGGGTTTGGTTATCATATAAACATTGTCTTTGTATATATATATCAGTATAATCACCTTCTCCAAGAAGTTGATCCTGGGACATTTCCACATCTTTAGTCCTACATCATTGTTCTATTGTTTTAGCCTCCTCTTTAAACTCTGTTCTCCACTGTAATTGTGCATGGCCTCTAGGACAGCTGTAATTAATTCTTTCCAGTCCTGAGGGATAAGTCTATTACAAATTGACCACGAGTTTAATATCTGCTTTACAAATGGAGAATGCATGTCATATGATACTGTAGTGTCTTTGAATCTCCTTAAATCTAACATTTCCCCTGGAGTCCAGTTAGCTTGTACATGCCCTTGAGTATTAGGCAGTTCCTGTAAGGTAACCAGGTAGATTAAAGTTTTTTTTTCTGGTAACCTGAAGCAGTTTCTCTGTAACCATATAATTCAATCCTGAGATAAGTTCACCTATAAATTCTTCTGTCTGGGTCTGAATTTCTCTATCATTCATTTTAACAGGTTTTTCTAAAGCTTTTATCTTGGCACTTAAATTGACCAACCTCTTAATGCTAAAATAAAAATGATCAAACAAATAATATTCATAATTGATGTTACATACATCCTATCAACATTAATTATCCTCTCATTTAATATTTTATTTTCAGACTGCCTAATGTGTTATCAAACAGAGACCAAATTTCTTCCATTGCAAAAATTGTTTTCCATTTTTTATGTGGGGAAAAATTCTCTTTTAACTAATTTCTCCCTTTAAGATATCTTAATTGACTTACCAAGTCTGTTGACTGTGTAGAACAGTAGAAGTCTGAGGGAATTTTAAAGCAGCTACCTAGTGTTGTAGTAGTCCAAGATGGGAATCCAGAGAGAGCCCACCAGTCACCAGGAGAAGAAAAGCCAAAGAGACTCTGGCCATGTGCTCCGGCCTGAGCCATGCAACTAGGCTTGGGCTAGGGGCCCTGTAAGCCCACAAGTGGCTTTTTAATGAATTTTTTGCCACGTTGGATTGCCAATTGTAGATGAATTTCTAAACAGCCTTATTAATAGAAAGCACAGAGCCAGATGTAGGGGTGAAAACCTGAGAGAGATCAGAGGAATAGGAACAGCCACATTCTAACCTCACCTCACCCACAAGCTCCAGATTTGTATTTTCCTTGGTTGTTTTCTGAGTATAAATTTAAAAGTGCTTCTCATTGTAGTAAAACAGCCATATAATCTATTATATACACACAGTCTTCTGGATATAGGCAAGAGGCCTTGCTCTCATCACCTGTATTTATACTTAAAATCAAGATCAAGTGACCTGCTGGCCTTTCTGCTCCATAGAAGATTTCTGTCCTCTCTGAGATGGCCTTAAAGAGCATTCATGCCATTTAGTATAACACAGAGTCATGAGTGTACTGCTCTTTCTACAATGTGGATTTCAGTACAGATTATAAACAATGGCAATGCTAACATATCTAAAACTTATATTTCTTTTTATAAACTTAAAACAAATATTGTAAGCTTTAGGGAATGGAATTGTATACACTGCTCACATGTCAAATGGACTTCAAATATATACTCCTGCCAATCAACAAGTTGTTTTCCCACTTGCCTGTTTTTGAGGGAGGAATTTCTTCCCCTTTCCCTGGTCTTGGAATTCCCTGCCCCCAGCTACCAGGACCATGGGCCTAAATGTTTCAAATGTACATATATGAAAGAAAATCTCCCCCTCAACTCCTTATCTTTATGTTCTGATCTATCTATCTATCTATCTATCTATCTATCTATCTATCTATCTATCTATCAATCAATCTATCTATCTATCATCTATCTATCTATCTATATTTGATCATATTTCCAATCAATTAAAGACTGCAATGTCTTCCAACTGATGCCTGTACGTCCATAGCTACAGATGCTCTTGCAGAGCCTGTACAATAAATGAAACAGCCTGCTTTTCCCAGATTCAGCCAACATTCCAGGTTTTGGGGTCCCTAACTATGATACTCCAGTGCCAGGAGTGGGTAGTTGTAGATTACTCTGATGGTTTGAAAGAATGGGACTATTAGGAGGTATAGCTTTGTTGGATTAGGTGTGGTCTTGTTGGAGCAAGTGTATAACTGGAGAGCCAGGATTGAGGTCTCGTATAGTCAAGATACATCCCAGTGTCTGAGACCATTTTTTGTTTCCTTCTGATCTAGATGTAGCCAGCACCATGTGAACCCACATGTTACCAGGCTCTTTGCCATGATGATAATGGATAGAATCTTTGAATTGTAAATAGCCACCTCAATTAAATGTTTTCCTTTATGAGAGGTTCCATGGTCATGGTGTCTCTTCACAGAAATAGACAATTACATCACCACTTATCATTAATTTATTATCAAGCCTGGGACAAATGTCTGAGGTACCTATTGAATAAACATATTAAAGCTGTATCTGGTGACCAGGTTCTCCCAGCATCCCGTAGTCATTACCTGTTACAGGGTATGGCTGCCATACCCTACCCTCTACCAGGAACTTCTCCAGCCCAAAGGCTCAGCTGCCCTTCCCCCAGAAGGCTTTCCCTATATAATAAAGACATGTTGGTCACCTGCCCTTTTTGTGCCTTTGGCCCCCTGGCTGCCGCACCTGGTTTCCCACTATCCTCTCTCCCTTCCTCCCACAACATGACTCAGGTCAGTCTGTTCATGTCCACTCTGTAATCCCCAGATGTCCCTGCTTCTGACTATGCTCTACAACATATCTACAGTAAAGTTCTTCCCTACCATACCTACCTAGGAGCAGTCCTGTCCTTTCCTGTCCTTTTCGTTTCTTTTTTTTTTTTTACTCAAGCACACCCAGTGCTACAATTCAAAATTATGAATTTTGCTCTGTTAGTTTATTTACTATGAAAATTAAGCATTCATTTAAGCATTAGCTAAAAGATCAGGAGAAGACATCATTCACCATATAATGAATGACTAATACCTCTGGAAATTCAAACTGCATTGGCTTAGTACTTTAAGTCCTGGTTGTGATTGGTTTGTACTAGAAAGTGCGCTTGTTTTCATTTTTCCCCCTCCTATTTAGCTATTCCTGATATTAGGGGAAAATCATTTTCTATCAAGGGACCTTAATTTTTGAGTTATTCCCACTATGAGGGAAACAGAAAAAAAAAAAAAACATTTGAATGAAAATCAAGTGAATATACAACAAGGAAATTCTAAGTTCTGGACCATATGAGCTAGTTCATGCTGTAGCAGGGGAGCCCTGCCAGCTCTGGTAGGCCGTGAGCAGACTGGGTGAGGGGGATGGGTGTGTGTGTGTCGGGTGACAGGCAGTTCATAGCCTGAGAGTTTTGAATTCCAGGCAGATTCTGTGTAAGGTTAAGTCCCAAACGAACATGGTTGGACTGGAAGCCTGAAGGCTCTGGAGTCCATTCTGCCTGCCCTGCCATGATGTGTACAGCAGAGAATTCTCTCTCTCTCTCTCCATTAAAAACAAGCAAACAAAAAACCAAAACCAAACAAACAAAAAGAAACCCCCACGATTTGACAGAAACTTTATTGGTAGATGTCCAGCTCCAGCATGGTTCAGGTCTAAAACAGGTGTGGAGTTGGGGAGGAAGGAGACTGACAGAATCTGAGGGTGAATCAGGAAGGCTGCTGCTTTATAACAGAAGGCTACACATTTTATATCCTTCAATTGCACAAAGGAGTAAATGGGAATAGAAGGAAGGGAACTCCTGAGCTGGCTTGGGGCTTGTGAGCAGGGATTGAGGGAGGTAGCATTGACATGTTAATAGTTACCACAGTCATATGCTAATGGAGGACCACTTGTTCCTCTTGCCAGAGATAAGAATGGCTCCCCTTTTAGCAAGCAGGAACTTTCTCTAAGCTCTTGAGGAAATGGGGGCTTTTGTTTGAATGATTGACCTTGGGGAAAAAAATTCTCAGGGGACCAAACACTCCATTATAGAATACTGTGTAGTTTATTCAAGTAGCTAAAGCTTAAAGTGAGCAAAAATGAAGCTAGACAAACATTACTGTGAACCCGAATATACCTTAGGAAATTATAAATCGTGATTGTCAAATACACCTTACTTATCAAAGCAATCGTTTTTATCAAACATATCTTATTTATAAAGTATATGTTACTTATCTAAATTTTCTAGCAGTTTGGAGTTAACTTGTGTAGGAGTAGCCAGAGTTATCATTCTAAATGGTTCCACTATTGGAGTTTCTAAAGAATTATTTTGTTTAAAGAGGCTCCAATTGTATACTTCTTCATCCTCTAATTAATCCCACACAAAATTTCCTAAAGGAAAAGGTATGAGGGAACTCACATAACACACAGTGCAAAATATTAAAAATGAAAGTAAAAAAAGTGCTGGAGAATTGTGATCCACAATGTTGAAATGCTGGAAGTGTGTCAAGCAGCAGTGGTCCCCATGTGGTCCACTCCACTTTATTATCCCCCTTTCCACGGGCTTTCTTTGATTTAGTTCCTATGCATTCTAAAGTATGTAGACATGTAGCTTTGAATATTTTGTTCCTTTTGGTTCTCAAAATATTTCAATAATTGTACAAAATGCTTTTTTTCAGAAAACTGAGAAGAGCCCATATTCAGACTGACTCCCTCAATTTAAGGTCAGAACCCCTTATTAGTGAGAGGACCCTAACTTCTCTTTAAAGAAAGCTCTTCTTACCTTCTCTAAGGGTCATGTACCCCACATTGGACACCAGTTGTGGGGGTGCCTGCAGGATGAGAATGAATATCTGGTGCAGACTGACTTCATCAACCTGGATCAGACTTTGGGGAGACTATTATCAGGCAGATTCTTGTCTGAATTTAAAACACAGTACAATTTGGGAAAAGGTTTCCAGACAACAATCACACCAATTCCAGGTACACAATAAAGCCTAAAGTGTGATTACATAGAGGGTAGACTCTAATGAGTGTATTTCACCCAAAGTCCGATGTCCCCAAAGACCACCAAGAGACCGATCCAAATTCAAAAGCAAAAAGTCTTTAATTTGAGAGTTTAAACTCAAGCCTCTCATCCATCTGTGATAGAGGTGGAGTGAGAGGGGCCCCAACCAGTAACAGGACAGGATTTTTATAGTGGTCAGGGTTGGGGACCTAGGGGAATTCCAACTCTATATAGTTACAAGCTCAGGATTGGTGTTTACTTCATGTTAGAGTGCTGTGGATATTGCTCTATATATAAATAAAACACTGGTTGGCAAGTGGCCAGGCAGGAAGTAGGTGGGACAAGGAGAGAGGAGAATTCTGGGAAGCGGAAGGCTGAGGGAGAGACACTACAGCCACCGCCAGGAGAAGAGCATGTAAAGACGCTGAGAAGCCACCAGCCACGTGGCAAGGTATAGACTTATAAAAATGGGTTAATTTAAGATGAAAGAACAGTTAGCAAGAAGCCTGCCACGGCCATACAGTTTATAAGTGATATAAGCGTCTGAGTGATTATTTTATAAGTGGATTGTGGGACTGCGGGGCTTGGGGAACCTGGAGAGAAGCCCTCCAGCTACAAATGGCGCCCAACGGCTCGAATTTCTACCTTAAGCCTTAAAATATTTAATAACCAATTCTAAACAGAGCCAAAACCAGGTTCCTGCTTCTTGTCTCATATGGGCAGCTAGAAGCTGCAAACCGCAGGTTTGAACACTGGCGGGTTCCTGGCGTGTGCGTTTGACCGGTAGTATGGCGGAAATGAGGAGTCTGCCAGCGGCACATTACGCTGTGTAGTAGATTTAGTCTTTACTAGTATTTAAAAAAAAAAAAAAAAAAAAAAAAGGTTTCTGGGCTACACGCTGCTTTGATAAAAGCTTAGACCCACTATTTCTGAGACTTGATGACTCCCAGAGCTGGCGGAAAACGTACCACTGCTATGTTGGAAAGCTAAAGTGGGCGGAGCCAGCAGCCACACCGCAGTTTCAGTCTTAAAATGGTGCAGTTTAAACCAATAAGCTCAAGGTAATATAAAAAATAAGCCACGTAAAGATGGCTACCACACAGAGAATCTGGATTATGTTCTCTTTGATATTCGTAACTGAAGAAAAACATTTGATTACAAAAGCTGTTGAGTTATGCCAAAATGTATATTTTAAAGGTACCTTGACTTCAAAATTTGGATTTAAGGATATGTTACTTTGGAAAAGAGGTTTTGCTTTTGTTTCCACAGAAAGCCAGAGGCTGTGGATTTGTTCCAGATTAAGATACATCAGGTTTCACCAGCCAAGACCCCCTGAAAGGTCTCCGATGACACCATGACCCAGATGATCCGACATCCAGAGCGGTTTCAAGGCAACTGGTTCACACAATACAGCCTCACGGACTACCCCATAGGCCTAAAATTTTCTTTGCTTCCCCATAAGATACAGCTCCCCCCTCCAGCAGGAAGTAGTAAGAGATACTACGCCCAAATTCCCAAATATACCAAGCTGGCTTTAGAGGTGGAATTGGCTCACTCCCCCTCTAAACCCAGACATACTGCTTTAAAAAAAAAAATGGTTAAGAGATTCTTGTGTCCCAAATCAGAAGAGCCCTCTGATGTGGGACAGAGAAAAAACATTATTTTTATTTAAAACAGGTTGATTATAAATGTGATCTCTTTCTAAAAAAGAAAAGGGGATATGATATAGATATATAGGAGAATGTGGAGATGATGAGATAAAAGGGTAGATTAATGAACCTGCTTTTAAAGAAAACTTGTTTGAAATGTCTTACATTGGTATAGATTTTAGTTCATGTTTAAAATGTTTTACATTGGTATAAATTTTAGTTTATTGATACAAACTTTAAGTTAATTTTGTTATACTATATATATATGTTTCTATTCTTGTTTGAGGTATTATGTTTATGTAACTCATTTAAAATTGTAATGGATAATTAAGAAATAGATTAATAATTAGTCATCTATGATAATCATATTTGTAGCCATGTTAGTTAAGTCTTCTAGGTATACATAGATATATTTCAGATAGATAGGTAATCTTCGAACACTTCATAGACCTAGAGAATATGGCATTTAAATAACTTAGAATTCTGTTGACGTGAGACACAATTGCTCCTGGCTGCACCATTTGATCCCGAGAGAATGTTGGGCTTCTAAGACATTTCCATTGGGAAGTTTGTCTTCTTGGCACAAAATGGCCTACTGGGCAAAGAACTGCCCTTGCCTTGATGGCTGACAGTACAAATGCAATGCTGTCCTTTCTGGACAAGCGGGACACAAGGAAAGCGACCACTGTACTCTGCCAAGACAGGGTAAGATGGTCTTTCAGAAATCCTGCTTCTGAAAATGGTCTGTCAGATACTCTAGGCCTATAGCCAATTTGAATGCACCAACAATGCTGAGAAACATTAGGTGACTGTCCAGGCTGCCAGCTGTCTTGGTCTACTCTTGCAAGATTCCCGAAAGTTGCTTGCATCCATCTACCATTTCTCAGGGACCATTATGTTCCTTCTCAGGTCTTTGATGTGGTTGAAAACTAGATAGTTGTAATTTCCTCAGTTATGATAAAAGATAACCTTAAACTCACAAATATAAGATAGATAGGACATCTTCTTTAATATTGTAACTATAATTCTTGCTCGGTAATTGTCTTGTTATATGTAATTTTACCATGTTAAAGTTAAAACCTTCCTTTTTAAAAAAAGAAGAAAAGGGGAAGTGCTGTGGATATTGCTCTATATATAAATAAAACACTGGTTGGCAAGTGGCCAGGCAGGAAGTAGGTGGGACAAGGAGAGAGGAGAATTCTGGGAAGCGGAAGGCTGAGGGAGAGACACTACAGCCACCGCCAGGAGAAGAGCATGTAAAGACGCTGAGAAGCCACCAGCCACGTGGCAAGGTATAGACTTATAAAAATGGGTTAATTTAAGATAAAAGAACAGTTAGCAAGAAGCCTGCCACGGCCATACAGTTTATAAGTGATATAAGCGTCTGAGTGATTATTTTATAAGTGGATTGTGGGACTGCGGGGCTTGGGGAACCTGGAGAGAAGCCCTCCAGCTACATTAGAGACTCTTGGTTTTGAACTGATTGAAGAGTTGTAGCTGCAAGGAAATTGCCATATCCTCTAGCAGTTTATGTCATCAGATCTATATCACCAGCAGACCCATTTCCTCTGGTGGTTAGACATCCCATTTTTATCTGCAGGAAACTCATCCCCTCTGGCAGCTGTGGTATACAATCTACAACAGTAGAAAACATCTTACAGGATATATCAGGTGCTTTGTTTTATTATGCCAGTTATGTTGTATCATATCCTTTAGGTTATGGCAGGAAATGTCTGGAACTCATTTTTGTATAGCTGCTAATTGTCTGGGTCCAGGGGTGGAGGGGCAGCACATCCTCCAGTGGGTCTAGAGGTAGAGAGGCAGCAAATCCTCTGGTGGGTTTTTTTTTTTTAGAATAATTTGTTCAAAGGCCTGTTGCCCCTTGTGTTGATTATGCTGCGGCGCTGCCCCTTGTGGCTGATCGCTGCCAGCGGCAGCCATGCCGGTGGAGGAGTGTGCTGATTAAAAGAATCATAGCCATGGTTACCTTTTTAGAGCTTTATTTGTGTGGGGGGGGCAGAGAGACACAGAAGGGGGAGGGGGAGAGAGGGGGAGGCTGACGGAAGGAAGGAGCAGAAAGGAGAGGGGACAGAGAGCCCACAGAGGGAGCACCCACTTTTTAGGCTGGGAAGCCAGAGAAGGTTGATGATGTAATTAAGGACGTAATTAAGAACCAAATCCTTACACCTTGCCCATTCTCTAAGATGGCTGCAACTCTGTCATCCTCTCAAGTGTTTTGTTAAACTTTTTTTTTATGTCCTGTTTATTCTTTTTACCGGGTCACAACTCTGAGGTATGTATGTACAATGAACTTTTCAATCTATGGGTAAACCTAAACACATTACAAAATGGAATATAGCCAGTGGTAAACTCAGCACAAGATCAGAGGAAGCTAAGCTTCTACTTTGTAAAAAGGAATTAAAGAACAGCTTCAGTCCAGGCATGGTGGTGCATGCCTTTAATCCTCTTACCCAGAAGGCAGGGGTTGGCCAATCCAGGCTAGCCTGGTCTACAAAATGAATTTCAGGACAAACAAGCTTGGGCAGTGTAGGGAAGCATGGAAAACAGAAAGCTGGTGAAGATGTAATTGAATGAGGGGTCCATGTTGTAGCCCTGGGAAGCAGCAGAACTTGGCAGCTTCAGCCACATGGTTCTGGCTTTAGAGTGAAGGATAGAAGAAAGGTTTTACAGAAACTCCTTCCATTTCTGAGGCCAGGCATGTGTTGGGGTGCTTTGGTCCAGTATTTCCTTACTATGCCTCTTTTCTCCCTTTTGGAATAGTAGCCTACTTTCTGTGCCATTGTATATTTAAGTATGTGTTCTACTTTTTGATTTTGGTTTTATGGGGAATTACAGTTAAAAGAATACACAAATCTCAGAAGAAACTTTGAACTTTGGCCTTTTAAACAAGTTTGAGACTGTTAGAGACTTTAGGGACTTTTGAAGTTGGACTGAAGGAATTTCTACATTATGGTATGGCTACAAGCCTATGGGGACCAGGGGTTAGAATATGATGGTTTGAATTGGAATGGCCCCCTTAGACTAATGTGTTTGAATGCTTGGCTCATAGGAACTGGCACTACTAGGAGGTGTGGCCATGTTGCAGTAGATGTTGCCTTGGTGGAGGACATGAGTCACTGTGGAGCCACTGCACTCCTCTTCCCTCCAAGGGGCTAGGTGACCCCTGGTGTCCTTAAGTCTAGTCAAAGAAGACTGCTCAGGCATAGTTTTAAGGCAATAAAATGTCCTTAGTAGTCAGCTGGGACTGCTCTGAATGTTAAGGATCCCAGTATAGCCCCATGCCTCTTTTATGATGAGCTTTTAAACACAAAAACCACATTTTGGGTTGACATACTTTAGTTAACAAGAAATGTTAGTATGAAGTGGAACTGCAGGAGGTAAAAAGCAGGGTTAGTACATTTAGAGACTTTCCTATAACTATGGACTTTGAAGTATTAGGCCTTTGTTTTTAATTTTGGCATGTGGTGCAGTTTATATGCTGAATTTTACATCCTGAATGGCAATTCCATCATGGAGTCAGTTGTGCTAAGCTCTGGGGACCTTTTACAATGCTGATATGAAGGTGTGTTCTTTTGTTTTTTGGTGAAATGTTCTTAAATATCACTTAGATACATTTGGTGTATAATGTCTGGCAGTTTCAGTATTTCTCTGTTTAGCTTTTATCTGGATGGCCTGTCCATGGGTGAGAGTTGGATATTGACATCTTCCACTATCAGTGTGTGAGGTGAATATTCGATTTAAGCTGTAGTAGTGTTTCTTTTGCAAATGAAGGTGGCCTTGTTTTGGAGGAAGAGATGATAGATATTAATCTGTCATCATGATGGATTTTACCTTTGATAAATATATAGTGTCCTTCCTCATCACTTTTGACTGATTTTTGCTTGAAGAGCTTCAAATACATTTTATATACTTATGGATGTATTGGATGAGCAACGAAGCCACATTAATTATTTATTTCCCGTTGTGATCTAGGGATCAAACCCATGCACTTCCCATGTGATAGACAAATAATCTGCCATCGTGTCCAATTTTATATGGAGTTTTCATCAGCCATTCATGGGGACTCACAACTATACTCCCAGCATTTGAAAAGCTGAAGCAGGAGGTCACTAATTTGAGGCCAGACCAGAGCACAGAATGAGACATTGTTCCAAATACATGAAACAGTTTCTTCATATAGGACCAATATCTCACCAGGACATATGCTGTGCAAATTCTACAGTGTGTTATTGAGAAATAAATACAAAGTTTACTTAGGCCAATAAGAGACTAAGTGGTTCCATGGTTAGCTTTTCCATTAACAAGAGTTAGAAGATTTTAAAACTACTCTGTCTCTTTCACTTTATTTTTGTCCTTCTTAAAGAAGTTGCCATATATCTTTCATATTTTGATTTAATCAGCACATTTAAGTAGCTGAGCATGAGACTTGAAATTGCTTCTTATTCTAAAAATATCCAAATAGTCCATAAACATCCAGTCTTCTGGATAGAGGGAAGAGGCCCTGCTTTTTTCCATATTTAAAATCAAGATCAAGTGAGTTATTGCCCTTCTGCTCTACAGAATGTTTCTGTCCTCTTTAGGCATGCCTTAAAGACTGTTCATGCTTTTAACCCAGAATCATTTTTGGTTCTCCAAGCTTTTTTTTTTTTTTTTTGGTTTTCCAAGACAGGGTTTCTCTGTGTAGCTTTGCACCTTTCCTGGAACTCACTTGGTAGCCCAGGCTGGCCTCGAATTCACAGAGATCCGCCTGGCTCTGCCTCCCGAGTGCTGGGATTAAAGGCATGCTCCACCACCGCCTGGCTCCCCAAGCTTTTAACATGACACAAAAACATGAGTCTACTGCTCTTTCAACAATGTGGATTTCAGTATAGATTACAAACAGTGGTAATGCTAACGTATCTAAAACTTGTACCTCTTTTTATAAACTTAAATTTTTTTTATAAACTTCAGGCCATCGACTCTGATCTACCTCTCACAGGTCAAATGGATTCCAGGAATATACTCCTGTCAATCAACAGCCTGTTTTCCCACCTTACTATTCCAAAGGATGGAATCTTCCCCTGTCCCTGGTCTTGGAACTCCCCTCCCAGAGTGACCAGGACCATGAGCCTAAAGGTTTCAAATGTACACATAAGAAAAAACTTCCCCCTAACCTACTCAACTTTATGTTCTGCCCCTGATATACATCTCTTCCAGCAGATTTCCCAGCAGTTAAGGGCTGCAGACTGCTCTAACTGCTGCCTGCATGTCTGTAGCCACAGATGGTCCTGCGCTGCCTAGAAATGAGTGAAACAGTCTGCTCTTCACAGATTCCGCCAACATTCCAGATTTTTGGGTTGCCACGTAAGATGCCCCAATGCCAGGAGGAGATATTCATAAAGGATAGCTGTAGTGGTTTGAAAGAAAATGGCCTCAAAGGGAGTGGCAATATATTAGGAGATATTGCTTTGCTGGAGTAAATGTGGTCTTGTTGGAGGAAGTGTGTAACTGTGGAAGCAGACTTGAGGTCTCATATATACTCAAGATATAGCCCAGTATCTGAGACCATTTCCTATTGCCTTCTGATCATGATGAAGCCAGCACCAAAGAAATAGAAACCTTAACTACAATAATTATTTCACCCCTTATTATTCATTATCAACAAAAGGCTGGGATGTTAAATTTCAAGCCTGCTGCAAATGGCTGAGGTGTCCATTTAGCATAAAAGTCTGGACTTAGACACCAGTTTCTCCCAGAATACCTCAGTCCCTACCTGTTACAGGGTATGGCTGGCATACTGAACCCCCCACCCTGAACTCTCCTGCCCAGGGGCTGGGCTGTCCTTCCCCCAGAGACTCTTTCATATACAGTTCAGACATTTTGGTCTCCTGCCCCTTTTGTATCTTTGGCTTCCTGAATGCTCCACCTGGTTCCCATTTCTTCCCTTCCCTCCCACTCTCTCCACATGATCCAGCTCAGTCTGTTTATGTTCACTTTGGACTCCCCCAGATATCCTCCTCTCTGACTATGCTCTCCCACACATCTACAATAAACTTTCTCCTCTACCATACTTAGCAGCACTCGTGTCCTTTGCCTCTTTATTTCTTTTTTTCCAATTCAAGCACACCCAATGATATATTTTAAAATTATGAAGTTTGCTTCAATAGTTCATTTACTATGAAAATTAAGCATCCATTTAGGCATTAAATAAAAGATCGGGGAAAGAGTTCTGAGTTCCAGTCAGATCTTGAGAAAGGTCAAGTCCGAAAGGTCTGTGGCTGGCCTGGAAGTATGAAGGCTCTGGAGTCCTTTCTGCCTTCTTGGCCAACATGTGTCCAGGATAAAATTCTCTCTCTCTGCCTTTTAAAAACCATTTGATGGGGACTTTATTGCCAGAGTCCTGACATGCTGTTGAAGTTCAGGTCCAAAAGTGGAAGTGTGGAGTTGGTGAGGGCAGGAGGCTGACAGGATCTGAGGGGGGATCTGAACAGCTGCTGCTTTATTAAAGGAGGATACACTCTCATACTCTACAATTGCACAAAGGAGTAACTGGGAATGGGAGGAAGAGGGCTTGTGTGCTGGGTTGGGGCTTGTGAGCAGGGATTGAGGGAACTAGCATGGACCATGACAAGTTAATAGACACCATGGTCATGTGTTAAAGGAAGGGCAGCTAGTTCCTCTTGCCATTCTTGAGCCATATTAAATGGCTCCCTTTATAGCAAGCAGGAACTTTCTCCAAGCCCTTGTAGAAATGTTGGCTTTTGTTTAAATGTCTGATCTTGGGAAAAGGACTTTTTGTGGGACCAGATCCTCTATTATAGAATATTGCTTAGTTTATCCAATAGCTAATGCTTAACGTTAGCAAAGATAAGCTACACAAATATTCCTGTGAACCTCAGTAAACCTTAGCTATTTATAAATCTTGATTATCAAATATACCTTATTTATAAAAAAATCTCGTCAAATAGACCTTATTTATCAAGCATATGTTACTCATCTAACTTTTCTAGTAGTTTGGTGTTAACTTGTGCAGGTATAGGCAGAGTTATCATGGTATATGTTTTCACACTGGCAGGGATTTTTATCCAAAGAATTATTTTCTTTAAAGCAGCTCACATTGTATACATCTTCATCCTCCACTGAAGCCCACCCAAAATTTCCCAAAGGAAAAGGCATAAGGAAACTCCCATAAGACACAGTGAGAATTATTAAAAATGAAAGTTAAAAGGCACTGGAGGATTTTGATAAACAATATCAAAATGCTAGAAAATTGTCAAACAGTAGTGGTTGCCATGCAGTCTAGGCCACATTATTATCCCCTTTTCATGGTCTCTCTTTGCTTCAGTTCCAATGCATTCTAAAGTGTGTAGACCTGTAGCTCTGAATATTTTGTTCCTCTGGAGCTTAACAAATATTTCAATAATTGTACAAAATTCTTAGTTGTAGATAACGGAGAAGAGCCCATATTTAGTCCCACTCTCTCACTTTAAGATCACGACCCCTTATCAGGGAAAGGATCCCTTATTTCTACTAACCGTAAACTCTTCTTACTCTCTCCAGGGGTTATGGGCACCACATTGGGCACCTGTTGTGGGAGTCCCTGCAGGATAAGAATGAATACTTAGTGCAGATTGACTTCCTCAACCTGGATCAGAGAATATTACCAGGTAGATCATTGTCAGCAAATTTAAAACACAGTACAATTTGTGAAAAAGGTTTCTGTAATGTCCACGTCTCAAGACCCCTGAACAAGACCACCACAGAGCTGATATATCCGATGCAAGCACAAAGGGGTTTATTAATAGCAAGCAAGCCAAAATAAATTAAAAAAATAAAAAATGAATGAATGAATGAATGAATGAATAAATAAATAAATAAATAAATAAATAAATAAATAAATAAATAAATAAATAAAATAGCAAGCAGGCCCAGGCTTGGTCCATGTCCAACACTCAACACAGTGGGTGGAGGAGAATGACCCTAAGCTCTCAGAATGAGGGGTTTTTTAAGGAAAAAACTGCAAGCTGGGAGGTACAAGCCTTTGAATTACAAGATTGGGTTACTGGTTGGGGTCCAGGGGAATTTCCATCAACAACAGCTGTTGAAGGATGTTTGGAGCCCGCAGACATTGTCCAAGGACATTTGGGTGCAGCAGATGTTGTTTTTCATAACTAATCCTTGGCCAACAGCCTTCCCACCCTGGTGGGGTCACCTTGACTGGGGTCCTAGATGGTTGTTTATTTCTCTAGGGACTATTTTGAAGGCTATTTTAAAGTTTTGCTGGAACTTAGTTCAGCTTCTATCTTAGTACTATTAGAAATTTTTCTTTAAAATGGTGTTTGTCTTGCTCTCTCAGTTTCCAGGAAACAATCAGTCTAGTTCCAGGTACAAAATAAAGTTTAAGATGTGATGACATAGAGTCTTTACAAAGCACATGTGACCATAGGGTAGGTTCTATAGTAAAAAGGCCTAGAATCTAATGTGATTTCTGACCAATGTAGCATAGAGGTTAGCAAACCATAGAGTACATGTGACATCTCCCCTCAAATGGAGTGGACTGTTATGTCCAGATCACGGGAACCCCCAAAAGACCACCACTGAGATCGAATTCCATATGTAAAAGCAAAGAGCCTTTATTTTCAAGCTCCGGGGCTTGGTCTGTCTGTCCCATGCAGAGGTGAGAGCCCAGGCAGGATAGAAGTTTTATTATAGCAGAGGTTGGGGTGAGAGCATTTCCAGGGTTCAGAACCCTGCTTGGCTAACATTTGTCTAGGGGTATCTATGAAACAAAAATAGGTGTGTGCTAGACTCAGGGACATCTGGCCACCTTATGTAATGGTTAGGATATTTGGGATGTTAGGTACTTCCCCATCCCTGGGTAAGATCTGTGGATGGTGTCAGGTTAGGGCTTTTCCTGGATCTGGGTGTTGCCTGCCAGTAAGCCTGTCACAGAAGCTGTGTCTTGGCCCCTGAGCTTGTCATGGCAGCTGTGTGGTCAAGCTGTTTTGGGGGGGCCCTTCCACATGGACTAGAAAGGGAAGACTCTGGAATAATTATTTGGGGGAATATTGGTGAGGTCTGCCTCTGTAGCAAAAGGTGCATGAAGTCTATTGCATAGACAGCAAAAAGTTCACCAGGTCATTAACAAAATCCAGTCTTAGCTTTCTGGATGGAATGAAGTTATTTTATTTGTATCTTCTCCATTGTGCAGACCCCGCTGGGTGATTAACTTCCTTTTTCTGTTACTGATTCTTTGTGAGTACAGAGACCTCTGTGATCCCAACTACCCAGCCATTCCCTAATAAGCATTAGTATATGACTCCACATGCTGTTTTCCAAGTTCAGGTAGAAATGAGTAGCCCTGGGAAAGTAGATTATTGAGCCAGAAATCATATGGTGAGCCAGACTGAACATGCCAGTCAAGTGTTCTTGTGGCTTTAAAGAACCCTCAGCGGAAGGCCTGCAGGCAGGACACAGGATAAAATTCCTCCACAGAGCAGTGGAGCACAGCAGTAAAGCAGCTGGACAGGGATTCTTCATGCCATTGCCACTGCTGCTGGCTGCTGCTTCAGCACCGTCACAGATGCCAGACAGGGTGTCAAAAAGTGGACAGTGGACTTGGGGGCAAAGTCCAGGGTGCCATAGAACCACATGGACTCCAGGACAAAGACTGACACTAATGGTCCAAATTGTTTGGGTGTCAGAGGCTGCACAAGTTTGCCTTTTGCTCTTTTGAGATAGGGTCTCCCTTACAACCCATACTTGCCGCATTCTCTTAGTGGTCTCCCTGTAACAGTGTCCTCAGTGCATAGTATAATTGCGTGCCACACTTAGCTTCTGGTTATTTCATTAGTAAATGTGAAGAATTCGTAGAAGTCAGGCAAGGTTGTGCAGGCCTTTAATCTTAGCACTCTGCAGCAGAGGCAAACTGACCTTTATGATATGAGGCTAGTCTGTTGTGCATAGTGACCTTCTGTCCAGCCAGGGCTGCAGAGTAAGACCCTGACAAAGAAAATGAAACAACAGGAGCATGATGTAAAAATAAGTATTCTTAATTTGTTTTACTTATTTTCAATAATGATGCAGAATTGGCAGAAAAACCAATCTGTAGACTCCTATGTCAAGTGGACAGTAAAATATGTACAATTTAGTCATCAGAGTATTGAGGCTCTCTAGGAAATATAGATATAAGTAAAAAGCTCACTCTGATCCCATAGGGTTTACTTCTCTAAATCCAGTATTTACATTGATGGGCCTTTTTCTACAGAATAACAGTTTAAGAGAGTGCATATTAGTGAATAGTTTTTTAAATGAAACTTTCTTTTTCCATAACTCACCTAAGGTATTGCTAGCCCAGACCTGTTAGGTTTCCTTTGTCCTTTCTCAGTTTCATAGCAAAACCTGACTAATTCCCCAGAAAAGAGTCCTACTGAGTGCAGGAATAGTTCAGGGAAGACTTTGCAGTCCAGCCCCAAGTTCTGCAGCAATGTCAATCTTTGCAAGTCTGGGGCAGTTCTGTGCCCGGGGTGAAAGCCAGGGCTGCCAATCATTGTTCTCCCTGACTTCACAGCACTCTTTCTCTAAGGGAGTTGTTCAGATCACTCAGGCCTCAGTAGCCAATTAGGACCTCGAGATGGACTGCCAGTCAGAATGGGGAGGGCACTTCCGGTCCATTATGCTACAGGCTCTGAGCTTCCACGCTTGAGGGCGGGTCTCCTATTCTGTGTGCTAGGCTGTGACACCGTTGCTGGCAGCCCTGAGGAGAGCAGGCGAGCTCCTTATTCGCCATGGTGAGTGAGGGGCCGCTGTCCACACAGGGAGAGGAGCCGCGGGAGCCAGTGTGGGGTCCCTCCGGAGCTGTGGACATGGCGTCCGGTCGCGGTGTCTGGAGTGATTCCCTTTAGTCCCCTGAGGTCCCTGCAACTTCCAGGCAGAAGCGGGACCTGTGAGCGAGTTATCGCTGGGGTTTGCGCCTTCACAGAGCTTGGGGGAGTGTGAGCCTTTGTGTGGAAACATGCTTGTCACTGTTCAGGGCTAGGGTATGCGCTGTTTTTACTGTCGCCAGGGATGGCAGATTTGTTAACTCCCAGAGCCCTGGTAACTCTCATGCCTTCCAGAAGTTCTGCACTTGGCACCGAACATTCAGGTGTGGAATCCGTCTGCATTTAATTCTGTGCAGGGCGTCAAGTCTGTGTCATTAACATATTTGCTTGTAGATGCCAGGGTGATGCAGTCACATAAGTCGGTAAGGCCACCCTTCCTGGGTTTTCTGGCCTCGTGTCACATTTGACTCTATTGTGTTTTTATTTCTAAGTTGGCTCTCATGGTCTGTTGATCTCTTTATTCTTTTCCAGACAGTACAGTCTTTCTCTTCCCCCGCCCCCAGGTTTTCTCTGTGTAGCCCTGTGCTGGAACTCACTCTGTAGACCAGGCTTCCTCAAAATCCCAAGTGCTGGGTTTAAAGGTGTGTGTCACCACCACTACCGCCCAGTTCAGTACAGTCTTTATTGCAGTTTTATTCAAAGTTAGAAGTCAGATGGTGTCACAGTGTGTACTGTTTATTCCACATGTATTGATACATTTTTCATTCACGATTACCTTTTGTCATGTGATTTCTGTGTGTAGCATAAATTGTTAGACTTTATTAGACTTTTATTGTATATATGGCTCAAGTTCTGTATTGTTGAAATATAATATTGACATAATAGACACATGGTTGCTTTCTACTCAAGGTTAGTCCAGCTCCCTGCTACGGAAGCCCATCCTCCATTAGGCACAGTTCCCAGTAGGAGCCATACCTCTCCAAAGTTAAATGTGCACTGTTACACCCTTTCTTAAAAAGACTCTTTAGGTTTGCATGAATATAGGAGGAGATGGTCCCTCTGGCCTAGGCAGGTAGGCCCCATGCAGCTAGGGAACAGAGAATTCCATGATCCCAACCAGAGACAGTTGAGTCCATTGACATGTTTCACCAACTGACTGTAACTATTGAAGCCAATTGTCATCCAGGTCTTTCACTCTCTCCTCAGTCTCCAAACACAAGATGTTGCTTGGCCCCATTTTATCTCAGTTTGAGTCTGGGCTGGGCTGTGATCAGACAGATTTGTGACTCTCCATATTTGCTGGACTGAAGACTTTTGGGTTTAATTTATTAAAATGGTGGTGGGTGGTACATGCTTTTAAACCAGGGACTTGGGAGACAGATGTCAGCCTGGTATGTAGAGCGAGTTACAGAGCAGCCAGGGCTACAGAGAGAAATTCTGTCTGGAAAAAATAAGTTAAATAAAATTTAAAACTTTTGTAGCCTTGTGTGGCACATCTACCTAGTTGGAATGCATATTCCAGATGAGATCATCTACAACAGTCACACTACAGTCCACCAAGAGACTTCCTTTATTGCTTCCACCAGACCTGATCCAAGGTTTCCCAGATTCTGCAAGGAAACTTGGTAGAGAACGAAACAAGGGATAATGGCATGCATTCAGAGAAAAGGTAGGGACTTAAACCTAAGTTTGGAGACCTTGAATTGTTTAATCTCTTCTTAGATGGGGTAGGGAAGGTTATATTAAGGAAGCCTATAATCTAGCCAGAGGAGTTGGCTCCCTCTATTTGGAGGAAATATTTTTCCCTTTTGTTTCTCTCTCTGTCTCTCCTTTTCTCTGTCTTCCCCTGTTCCCATCTCTCTGTTTTCCTTATTATCTTTCACTCTTTTGCTTTAGAACTCTTTCTTCTTAGGTTGTATTCCTGTCATCTTTTATATTTTTTTACAGCTTCAGGCTCCTGTCTTTGAATGGTTGGCCCCAATTAGTGGAAGTAAATGTATAAATAAGGAGATACGCCCTTGTGGGAGTAGGTGTGTCTTGTTTGTATAGGTGTGTCACTATAGGCGGGCTTTGAGGTTTCAGTAGGCTGGTGCAAAGCAAGTGTTTCTTTTGTCCTGCTGGCCTGTGTATCAAGAAGTAACTAACACTCAGACCCATTCAGAAATGGAACCTTTTAATACCATCAGGTCCTGATCAACTTGTCTGCTTAGTTTGGAAAGCATCAGAAGAGGCAAATTTAGTCAAACCATTGGTACATGCCTACCAAGTAGTCTCAGGGCTTTGGAAATATTGTTGTTATCCAGATGAATTAATCCATAAAGTAAAAAATTCATTTGGGCTGACCCCTAGTCATAGCAAGTCTGTCAGTCAATGGGCTGACAGTCTGGTTAATTCTTATTCCAAGTAGTATGACAGGGGCAAGGTATCTAAACATAACCAGCAATCCTGGTCTATTTCTGGCTAGGAATGATTTAGTTCATCCTCAGGGTCCCTTCCTGTCGCTAGAGTCTAATTCTGTAAATATTTCCTATTTCCCAAAGGCCAGACTCTTTTTGATGAAAATTTCCAGGAAGCATTAGTTTCACAAACCCAGTTTTTGTAATGGAAACTCCCCCCTACCTTTTTTTTCCCTGGCAACCATGGGGCTTAACACAAAAGTATGCATAGCATTGTAAACTGTATTTCTTTCTCAATAGATAAACTCCAACATCTTTCCTTTCTCTGGACATTCAAAGATAGCATCAGTGAGCAGAGGTCAAATGAATATGGGTTGGTGCTCTGTACTTACATTAGGTAATACCTTCCGTGTATCTGTCCTTCTTAGTTCCCAGGTCCAGGCCTAAGGGTAGTGGGGGTTGCAGCATGACCCTGTATTCATACAAAAGACTCCAGAGAAGGTAGAGGGATGAGGAGTAGAACGGCTTTGGGATCAATGAAACCTAATTTTAATGGGTCCATAGTCCAGAGACAGTCTATGTGTCAGTATCTGTGGCCTCGGCTTTCTTGACCTGGGTGTAGTGGATCCATGGTGTAATGCTAGCTATCTTCACTGCCATATTAGTGGAGAGAATCACTTTTTTAGGTCCTTTCCAGGTTAGTTCCAATGTGGCTTTGTCTACTTGCTTGACCCAGACAGTATCATTGAAATGGAAAAAGGGTAAACTGGTGATGGACTTCATGGTCAGTTACATCTCTAGGACTGGAGTGCCTGTAGTGACAAGAAATTAATGATTAGATTGTTCTGTGAACTATTGGTTTCTGAGCCTGGGAAGCATTGGAGAAGGTTTTTCAAGCATAATCTCAATAGGGGAGCAAATCCCTCCTTATGTTGTGTGCAGTTTGCCAAAGCAAAGAAAGGTAAGGAGGCCTATCCATTCCTTGGTAGACTCTAATGAGAATTTTGTTAATTTTTTTTTCAATTTATGTCCTGTTTATTCTTTTTACCTGGCCAGAACTCTGAAGTCTGTATGCACAATGATATTTTCAATCTACGTGTAAACCTTTGGCTGTTAATAGCTAGAGCTTTGGCTGTGAAAGACTGGCCATTGTTGGACCCTATTGCTAGGGGGATCCCAAATCTTGGGACCAGTTCCTGGAGGAGATTTTTAAGCTACTATTTGAGTTGTTTTAGTCTGGTTGGGGAACACTTTTACCGATCAGGAAGGGGTATCTATAAAAACTAGTAAGTACCATTATCCTCCCCGGGCAGGACAGATCTTGATTAAGTCATTTTCCCAGAGTTCTTCGGTGTCTTGCTCTATCATTTGAATGCTTTTCTGGGTAAGGGCTCTCTGTTTTGAATTGACTTGAGTACAGAACTGGCATCTGGCTGAGACATCCCTTGCTAGGGTACACTAGTCTAGGTATACTGGACCTTGGTCTGATTCAACTCTGAAAGTTTTGTGAATGCCACATGAGTAGTTTGGTGAAGGTTAGTTACCAACAGTCTTGTCAGTTGTTTTTGGGAGAAAGAATCTTCCCTCTGGTGTCCTCCATAATTCTGTAGTTTGAACTGTCAGTTTTATCTTACCATGGAGTCTCAGACAGTAAGAAGTCATGGTACGTCATCAGAATATCATTTGACTTCCCAGGTTCCAAACTATCAAGAGACTCCACTGGTCTGGTGTGTAGCCAGAAGCCCAGCAGTAGAAGACAATTTATAGGGGAAGTCAAATAGCTTCTAGGTTGGGCAGGATTTTTTTTTTTTTAAAGACCTTTTTCTACATCATGAAAAGCCCTCTTTATAGATCATACTGTGGACATGCTTGACAGTATAAACATAGTGATTGTCCATGTGTATGGTGGAGGACTTTCCTTTTCCCCACCTGAGACCCTAGGTCAGATCTATCAGTTCTGCACTCTGGGCTGAGGTACCTGGTGTGGTTGCTAATTTTTTCAGTTAATGGAACTGCTACAGCTCCCATGTACCTGGTTTCATCTTCCATCTCTTGACAGTCATGGATGAGCACCTTTGTCAACACAGAAGAGGGTTGCCTCACACATGTCTTGGTGTGCTGTGAGTGTAAGATCTTCACACAAAGTTTACTTGTTTGTTTTGTTTCATTAAACTAGCATTAGCCTTGATTCCTGTTAGACAGATGGGCCAACCTGTAGCTACAGGCTCCAGTCATTTGAACAGGTACATCACGGAACATTTCCATACCATCAAAGTTTGGGTTAAAACACCCTTTGTTTTGTGCTTTGTAGACAAACAGATGAAAAGGTTTTGAGACATCTGGAAAATCTATGGCTGGAGCAGAAATCACAGCTGTTTTTAAAGCCTTCAACGGCTTTTGTTTGGTCTCAGTCCACATTAGGGCCTCAGGCCCCCCTTTGTGTTGGTGTATAGAGGCCTTGCCATTTCCAGAAACACTGGTATCCAGTTATACCTAGGAACTCTTGAACCTGCCTCTTAGTCTTTTGTGTTGGGATCTGAAGGATGGCAGCATTACTACTCTGAGACAGGCTTCTTTTGCCTCCCGGCAGCTGGTAGTTAAGATAGTCTTCTAGCAATACTGGAGAGGGTGTCTGAAATACCCATTCCTGTAATCAGATTTGTCATTACCCTAATGATGCTAAGACCCATAGCCAAGCACTAGCCCGAGTTCCTGGAGTTCAGTTGAAGAGAGGGAGGAGGGATTATAGGAGAAAGTGGGCATCAAGATCATGATGGGGGAAACACAGAGACAGCTGACTTGAGCTGGTGGGAGCTCATGAACTCTGGAATAACAGCTGGGGAACCTGCATGGAACAAAACTAGGACCTCTGAGTATAGGTGACAGTTATGTGCAATTTCTACAGTGTGTGATTTAGAAATGAAATACGAATTTGTCCTGGGCCAATAGGAGACCAAGTGGTGATGCCTGTTACATGGTTAGCTTTTCCACTGGCAAGAGTTAACAGATTTTAAAACTAATTTGTCACTTTTACTTTCTTTTGGATCTCTTTCAAGAAGTTTCCCTATATCTCTGTATTATACTTTGATTTAATCAGTACATTCATTTAACTGAGTATGAAGTCTCACACCTGTTATCCTAATATTTTGGAGGGAGATGCAGAAAGTTCAAGACTAACCTGGTCCAAATAGTAATACATAACTCAATGTATGAGTGGATATTATTAAATAGATAATTTGTAAATTAAAATGAAGTGCTTTTACTTGAAACTATTTCTCCAAGAGCTCATTTTAATCATTTGGGATCTTTATGTGTTACTTAGAGACACTTTTTGAGATAGGATCTCACTGTGCTAAGACTGACTTTGAACTTCTGATTCTCTTGTTTCCTCCTCTCAGCAGGTAAGATCACAGGTGTCAAGTCTCCATGCCTATCTGACAAAGACCTTTCACTAAAGGCTTAATTTAGTGAGAGCTGTTCTACAGGCTGCAGTCTTTAGCTTCATACTCAATGTTTTATTTTCAGAGCCATATATAATTATATAGGGATGTGATGGCTGTAACATGACAAGGAAGGACTGTTCATTTGATCCTATGGACTCTTGCTTGTAGAAGGAAATTCCTGATTCCTTTAGGTATAGCCATTGCTGGGGCTTTCTGTAAGTATTCTTACACTAAGGTAAACACGTGCATGTCTTCTACTGATAATAACACTCAGAAACTGAAGCTACATTGTAGTTGTACTTAAGCAGTTTACAGAGGCTGGAAAGATGGCCAAGCTCTGAGTGTGCATATGGAGTTTCCTGAAGACAGAGATCAGTTCCCAAGTCCAGGATGACAATTTGACTATGAAAGAATCTATACCTGTTTCAGACTTGTGGCCTTTCATAACTCTTTTGTGACAGGGATCCCAAGTGCTTTGTTCTTCTTTCTCCTGGGATATTCTTGTGTGAATCTTTTTGTGTTCTTGTTTCTTGAGGCAAGGTCTCATTGCACAGGTTATCCAAAAACTCCCTGTTTACCCATGAATGACCTTGAGCTTCTGATCCTTCTACCTTCACCTCTCAAGTGCTGGGATGACAGGCATTCCAGTCTGTCTTAGTTAGGGTTTCTAGTGCTGTGAAGAGACACCACGAACATGGTAATCCTTATAAAGGAAATCATCTAATTGGAGTGGCTCATTTATAAGACAGAGGTTTATTCCATTATCATCATGGTGGGACATGGCATCATGCAGGCTGACATGGTGCTGGAGAAGTAGCTGAGTCCTACATCTTGCAGGGAACAGAATGTGGTCTGAGATACTTAGTGGTAATTTGAGCATATATGACATACCAAAGCTCACCTCCACAGTGACACACATCTTTCAACAATGTCACACCTACTGCAACAACACCATACCTCCTAATAGTACCACTCCCTTTGGGGGACATTTTCTTTCTAACCACCACATTGTCCTTGTCCCCTTTATAGAACAGGATTGAACCGAGAGATTCATGCATGCTAGGCAAATATGCTTCCAACTGAGCTACATCTCAGATCCTATAATCCTTTTCTATTTAATAGGGTTTTAATTTTAATTTTGTTATCTATGGATGTTTTTCCTCCTTATATGCCTGTGTACAGAGTGTATTCCTGGTGCCATGTAGACCAGGAAATATTTTGATCACCTTGAACTGGAATTATAGGTGGTCCTGAGCTACCATTTGCATGCTGGGAAACAAACCCAGGTCCTTTGGAGGAGCATCAAGTGCTGGTAACCACTGAGCCCTGCAGTGACCCTAAGTGATCTGATTCTACTCATCCCTCAAATCTCTAGTTTTCCAAAACATTTATGCTTTAGGTCAGCAGTTAGATCTTTTATTTCATTTTTCTTCAAATTATTGTTTGATGGTATGGGTATCGTGTTTTTCTTGAATGTATTTCCATGTACCATGTGCATGTCTGCAGTCTCAGAATGCCAGAAGAGGATATTAAATTATCTGGAACTGGAGTTACTGATTGTTGAGTCTCCATGGGGTTGCAAGGAATCAAACCTGGCTCTTCTTGAAAAGCTGGCAGTACTCTTTAATCACTGAGCCATCTGTAAACTGCCAGAGATCTAAACAACAAAGTAGGTCATGTTGCTATACACATTATTTATATTCTCAAAACCTAAAACCTGACAGTAAAGTTCCTTGTAAAATCAACTGCTCCCAAGTCCACTGTTTTTCCTTTCTCTATTGATATTGCTATAACCATGTTTAGGTGCTGTGGGTTGTCAAGTACATTATCACCTCAGGACATTGCACCTCATTTTCCCTTTGCCATTAATGGTCACCTCCCATGTGTCCCTTATTTCCTTTGTGTCACTGAATGAGGAAGCCCAGCTCTTCTTACCACTCTAAAATCTGCAGCCATAAAACCCAGAGTGGTAGATTGTGTCTATAATCCTAGTATGCTGTGGATATCACTCTATATAAATAAAACACTGATGGCCAATGACCAGACAGGAAGTATAGGCGGGACAAGGAGAGAGGAGAATTGGGGAGAAAGGAAGGAGGGAGAGACACTGCAGCCACCGCCAGGACAAGTGACATGTAAAGATGCCAGTAAGCCACCAGCCACGTGGCAAGGTATAGATTTATAGAAATGGGTTAATTTAAGATAAAAGAACAGTTAGCAAGAAGCCTGCCATGGCCATACAGTTTATACGTAATATAAGCGTCTGAGTGATTATTTTATACGTGGATTGTGGGACTGCGGGGCTTGGTGGAACCTGGAGAGAAGCTCTCCAGCAACACTAGCACTTAGAAATTAAGGCAGGAGTATCAAGTGAAGGGCTATCAAGATTACAAATGTCAGTTAAGGTCACTTGGGGCTACAAGTACACCATGTGTTAAATATAATAATAACCTGCAGCCTTAGTGTTGGGTCTAGAGCTCATGGGGCCCAATGAAGAGACTGTAAGACTTTATTGCATGAAGCCATGAGATGAAGCCTCAGTTTCACTTTGGGATAACAATATGTTGAGATACCCAAGCTTTTAGACACATGCCATGAATAGCTGTATGTAGGAAGTGGAAATAGTGAAAGAGAGAGATATATGAGAAGTTGCAGAAAGAAAGAGTTGAGTAAACCCTTTGAAACTGAAGCCCCAGGTGCCTGACCCAGAGCTGCAGGATTTGGTGTTTGCCCTGCATGGCTTCAGACTTGGCCTGGTCCAGTCTTTCCTTAATTCCATGAAAGGGAAATGTATATTCTATGCCACTGTGTGTTGGGTTGATAGGATTCTTGTTTTGATATTACATGAGGTCATAGTCAAAGATTGCCTTGTGTGTCAGAAGAAACTGGACATTCAAATGGTATTGGGACCATTACATAGTATGGGAATCTTTGAAATCAGACTAAATGCATTTTGCATCATTGCTTGACTGTGAGCCTGTCATGACCTGTGTCAAAATGTTGAGGGTTGAATGCAAAGCCTTTCAGGTATTGTGCTGAGTTTGAGCATTTGTCTTTGGTGTGGGCCTTCATTGGTGACTTACAAAACCCTTATGAGGAGGAGCCTTTCCGGAGGAATATAGTCTCACCACATTCCTTTGTTTTGGTGAAAGTGAGTAGCCCCCTTCCTTCTCATGTAGGCACGCCATCACCACCAATAGAGACTCTATTCTTAACTAATGTAAGAGAAAGTAGAAGCAATTGCTTTTCCTGCCTAATCCATGTTTCTTTCCTGATATTTTTGTGTTTATATTTTTGGTAGATCAAGTCAGGTTTTTGTACATATCAAGCATTTGCTCTTGTGCTTAATTTTGCCCACTTGATGACTTTTGAATGTTGGCGTGTTTGTAATTTTGCAGAGGGAGAATGTGTGCATTCATGAAATTAATAGTGATCTCTTGAGTCACTGAATTGCAGGTGTGTAACATTGTCCCTATGTTTTTATATTGTTTTGAAATGTCTGAAATTCTTGAAGAGATAGATAGATAGATAGATAGATAGATAGATAGATAGATAGATAGATAGATAGACAGACAGATAGACAGATAGAGATAGATAGATAGGTAGATGTGTACCATTTGTCTTCCTGGCATTTAATGAAGCCAGAGGAGAGCATTGGATTCTCTTGATCTGGAGTTAAGAATAGTTGCTAAAAACCTGTGAATGCTGGGAACTGATCTAGGACCTCTTCAAAAGCAACATTTGATTTTTTTTTTCTGAGACAAGGTTTCTGTGTGTAACAATCCTAGCTGCTCAGGAACTTGCTTTGTAGACCAGGCTGGCCTGGAACTCACAAAGATCCACCTGCCTCTGCCTCCCAAGTGTTAGAATTAAAGGAGTGCCAGTAGCACCCAGTATAACAGGTGATCTTATCTGTTGACCCATCTGTCTATACTCCATCCCTTTTGTTGTTTGTTTTACTGTTTTAGGATCAGTATTTACTTTACTAATGTTCTTGAGAACTCATTGATCTGTCAGTCAATAACTTCTTAAAAATGCTTTCCTTCCTGGGAATTATTAGCCTTACAGTTCAATAGGGGTCACTCCAGTTTATGATAGACAAGTGTAGAACTGGTGTGAATGTTTAACTCTAAGGAGGAATTTTGAGTGAGGCCTGAGTGCTTTCTGTTTTTTAGTTTGAGACAGGGTCTCACTATGTACCTTTGGCTGTCCTGGAAATCTCTACCTAGACTAGGCAGGCTTGAAAAATCACAAGGTTTCACCTGTCTCTGCCTCCCAAGGTTTGGGATTAGAGGTGTGCACCACTATACCCTTATTGTCTATCCTTTCTTGAAGTTGATAATTTTGATAAAATTCTGCTGATATATGCCAGTGTTACTCTATTTACTTGTCTCTCTGTGTATATTTCTAGGCATTTCTCCTGATGTACCGTATTCTACTCTGTGGGCACTAGAATGGAAGGGTCATTCTCTTTTGATGTTTCCCTTTAAAATGAGTTGGTGACTGCATTTGATATTTACTGACCCATGTCATAGAATGTTTTGAATACACAAAATTGTGTAAATATATTCTCAATGAAGTGTACATTTGCAATCAGTCAGTCTCACCATTTCAATTACAAACATATATGGGACATTTCAGGATGCGGTGACCTATGAGGATGTGCATGTGAACTTCACTCATGAAGAATGGGCTTTGCTGGATCCTTCCCAGAAGAGTCTCTACAAAGATGTGATGCTGGAAACCTACTGGAACCTCATTTCTACAGGTAAGAATGTGAGCTTTCTGTCAGTTTTTAACTTAAGGGGACAAGCTTTTCTTGGATATTGATGCTCTTCTGTGATTTTTGAATATGAAAGGGGAACAGTCGTGAATAAATCAGGCATGATACTAAGATTCATGATAGTAATTTCAAATGTGCTTAATTTTTAGTAATGTATCACATACACTTTCTGGTACTATGTTTTAGGATACAAATGGGAAGACCATAATATTGAAGAACATTGTCAGAGCTCTAGAAGAAATAAAAGGTAACTTTCAATGCAAAGTGATATATACATATGTCTGAAGAAATGTTAATGTACCGTGAACTTTCAATGAAAAGCCACTATGTAAATAAGCATAGCTTTGTGATGATTATTAAATTAACACCACACCATGTACTCCAGTGTCAGGTAGCTGATCATTGTTTGCAAAGCATTCCATTAAGGACAAGACAAGGAAATAATGCCATAATAGATGTCACAGGTTCAATCATAGCCATGTGAGAGGCATGTTGTAGGACTGTCCATCCACTTACTGTCATGCCTTCTAATTATTATATAAGGTATACACATTGATGAGGGGATTAGTGTGTGTCTTAAGACCTTTTATAAGCAAAGCTTCCATACTAAGCTAGTGTTCCTCATATACTTGTAGTGAGTGACTTAACATAGTTTAGTAAGAGAAGCACTTTATTAGAGACAGGAGGTTGTCTTGGTGTAGAAACATGAATCCCTATTCCACATCTGTATGACACACAAAATGTTACTATGTGAATGCAATGTGAAAACCTTTGTTATCTCCCTTTACCAGGGATGTCATCTGTCACTCTGGATACAAGGCATGTGACCATAAGGGATATGGAAAGAAGCATTGTACTTCTGTCTTTGTCAGAAAAATTAAAAGATATGTAGTAGTTTCCACTATGAGAAGACATGATGACTGTGATACAGGTTTACAATTAATTGGTTTTCCAACTTCAGTGGGAATACATCAACAAAATCTCATTGGAGAAAAACCCTTTGAGTACCAGGAATATGGAAATTCATCTCTCTCTACTGGTTCACTGTGCACATATAGTGTGGCTCACAGTATAAGAAAATGTTATGAATGCAATCAGTGTGATCAAACTCTGAGTTCTTCAAATTCTCTTCAAAGATGTGAAAAAGCTCATGTGGGAAGAGAAAATAATAAATGTGAGTCATCTACTAAAGGCTTTAGCCACTACAGGCATCTTCAAACACACCAACCAACCAATAATGAAGAGGTTCTCTATGAATGTAAGCAATGTGATAAAGCCTTTATATCTGATTGCTATTTAAAAGTACACCAAAGAACTCATTTGGAAGGAAAACCCTATGAATCTAATCAAAGTTATAAAGCCTCTGAATGTCACAGTCTTCATCAAGTACATAGAATACAAACTAGACGGAAAGGGTATAAATATCATCAATGTGATAAAGCCTTTGCATGTCCCACTTATCTTCAAGTACATAATAGAAGTTATACTGAAGAGAAATCCTATGAATGTAATCAATGTGGCAAAGCCTTTACACGTAACAGTCATCTTCTCACACATCTAAGATGTCACACTGGAGAGAAACCCTATGAATGTAATCAATGTGGTAAAGCCTTTGCTCGGAAGAGTAGTCTTCACATTCATGGAAGAAGTCATAGTGGAGAGAAACCCTATGAATGTAATCAATGTGGTAAAGCCTTTGCACGGAGGAAGAATCTTCTCTCTCATCAGAGAAGTCATACTGGAGACAAACCCTATAAATGTCATGAATGTGCTAAAGCCTTTGCAGAGAAATATAAGCTACTCAGTCATGAAAGAATTCATACTGGAGAAAAACCCTATGAATGTAATGAATGTGGTAAAGCCTTTGCAGGAAAGAGTAATCTTCTCAGTCATGAAAGAATTCACACCGGAGAGAAACCCTATGAATGTAATGAGTGTGGTAAAGCCTTTGCAAGGAAGAGCCATCTTCTCTGTCATGAAAGAAGTCACAATGGAGAGAAACCCTATGAATGTAGTGAATGTGGTAAAGCCTTTGCACAGAAGAGTTATCTTCTCAGCCATGAAAGAAGTCATAGTGGAGAGAAGCCCTATGAATGTAATCAATGTGGTAAAGCCTTTGCACAGAAGAGTAGTCTTCTCAGCCATGAAAGAAGTCATACTGGAGAGAAACCCTATGAATGTAATCAATGTGGTAAAGTCTTTACACAGAAGAGTAGTCTTCACAGTCATCAACGAATTCATACTGGAGAGAAACCCTATGAATGTAAGCAATGTGGAAAAGCCTTTACACAGAAGAGTAGTCTTCACAGTCATGAAAGAAGTCATAGTGGAGAGAAACCCTATGAATGTAATCAATGTGGTAAAACCTTTGCAGGGAAAAGTAGTCTTCGCAGTCATGAAAGAATCCATACTGGAGAAAAACCCTATGAATGTAATCAGTGTGGTAAAGCCTTTACCCAGAAGTGTAGTCTTCACAGTCATGAAAGAAGTCATAGTGGAGAGAAAGCCTATGAATGTAATCAATGTGGTAAAGCCTTTGCACTGAAGAAGTATCTTCTCAGTCATGAAAGATTTCATACTGGAGAGAAACCCTATGAATGTAATCAGTGTGGTAAAGCCTTTGCAACAAAGAGTAATCTTCTTAGTCATGAAAGAATTCATACTGGAGAGAAACCCTATGAATGTAATCAGTGTGGTAAAGCCTTTGCAACAAAGAGTAATCTTCTTAGTCATGATAAAATTCATACTGGACAGTATCATATGGATCTAATCAATGTGGTAATTTCAGAAGCAAGCTGCCATGTGGGTGCTGGAAGCTGAACTTTGTTTTCTACAAGAGGTACTTGCTGGAGTCCAGCTCCATAGGTGTTAATGTTTCAAAGACAATATTGGGCATCAGCAAGGGAAGGAGACTGCTATGATTTGAGGGTGAATCAGGATAACTGCTGCTTTATTGAAAAAAGGACTACACCTTTATACTCTATTAGTTTCAGCTCAAGCAAGATTTAAAGCACACTTAATGATTCCATGAAAGCAGCCATCAACCTCATCCCAGCATTTTTCCTGGGGCAAAAAGCAATAAATTCAGCAAGTATCTAAATTCCTTTCTGGATGTGAGCCCATTTTTTCTTTTCATAGTGTGCGTTCATTCTTGGGACCAGGTGTATCCAGTTAAGTTCTGTAATCTTGGTGTAATCAGTGGGATACTATGGGGATTCTTGTATGGGAGTAGTCATAGTTATCACACTATGATTTCATGGTGGTGGGGATTTTTTTCCATGAATTTTGCTTAAAGAGACTGCCATTGTATACATTCCCCTTCTCCACTGTTTTAGCCCACAAAAAAATTCCCACAGGAAAAGGCATAAGGAAACTTCATAACATATTTGTGAGAATTATTAAAATGAAAGTAAAAAGATGCTGGAGAATTACGATCTGCAATGTTGAAATGCTGGAACTTTGTCAAGCAGCAATAGTCATGGTGCAGTCCATTCCAGGTACTAAACTGCTAAACCATCTCTTATTTCTTTTTATTTCTTTTAAGATTTAATTTATTCTTATCTTTGTAAGTGTACTTACACAGTGTAGTTTGAAATCAGATGGTAGCCAGTGGGACTCAGTCCTTCCTTTCTGCCATTTGGGTACTAAGGACCAAACCATGCCCATCAGTCTTGACTGCAAGCACCTTTACCTGCCAAGCCATGCCAGGACATCTACTGAGCCCCCCCACCCCCAACCCCCCTTTTTCTTGTTAATCATTGTTTTGGGTTTCTTTTTTTAAAAATTTATTTATTATGTATATAGTATTCTGCCTACATGCCAGAAGAGGGCACCAGATTGAATTGTAGATGGTTGTGAGCTACCATGTGGTTGCTGGGAATTGAACTCAGGACCTCTGGAAGAGCAGCCAGTGCTCTTACCCTCTGAGTCATCTCTCCAACCCATGTTTTGGGGTTTTTTAAAAAATAGGCTCATGAAGTTCAGGCTGACCTTTAACTCATGACCTTTCTGCTCACAATTCCAATTATTGGGGTGGCAGGTTTCACCATCATGCCTTGTTTATGCATAGGACTTATGAATGTTGAACAAGCATTCTATCCAATGACAGCCATCTGATATGAAAATATTGATGTAGCTGAGTTGTTCATACACAGGTCCACACTAAGACTGTCTCCCAAAACTAAACAAAAGCTGCAAACACACACATTTGTTAAAAGAAATTGTGTTTGTGTTTTGGGACAGTCTGTCTCAGTTGCCTAGGCTTGCCTAGAACTCACACTATAGCCCTTGAATCCTGACCCTTGGCCTTGGCTAAGTACCTAGAGAACAGGATTGGGCTACTGAATGAACAAGCCAGAGCACAGAGAGACGTAACTATCTGTCTGGGGATACACAGCTAGTAGCCTGAGGTACATGACAAGATCAGAATGTTCCTAGGGTCAGGTTGGAATCAAGAACCTTTCTTGAGGTGGAGTGCCACCAGTTCAGCATGGAAGGATGGGAAGAGGCCCAGGATCTAATCCTCTTTGGGGTCTAAATGTCCTGAGAGTCTTACATGGGCTATGGCCACAAATGCAGTGTGAGGCATTGCTTATGAAGAAAGAGATAAATACTATGGAAGCCATGGTTATAGCTCTGCTGCAGCTTTAGTGGCCCCATATAGAGGGCAAGTGAGCATGCCAGGGCCAGAGCTGTGCCCAGGAGTCCCTGGACATGTACAAAGAGAATGATGAAAAGGAAGCTTCCCTCCTGCTCATTGTCGGGGCACACTAAGCTGAGATTGCACGAAACTGAAGAATCTCTTAGATGGGAAGATTTCACTTCTCACATGGGAAACTGAGGAACAGAGAATAAAGACAATCTTGGCAGGAGCAATTCTGAGTATTGATGCTCCAACTGGTTATTGTAACCATGGTAACAAGTGTGCACTTCTGTCCCTCTGGATAACTGACAGAGGGAGGTGAAGCAACTCACACGAAGTCACAAGGTAATAAATGAATCATAAGCCAGGGTTTTAATCTAGTTTCCCATGTGTACCTTTATAATGTTTTGTAGATTGCATGTATTTATTAATGGAGGGGTGAGCTCATGCGTGTGTGGAGGTCAGAGGACTACTTACAGAGTAGAATGTAACAGAGTGAGAGGCTGGCTCCCAGTCTGCTCTAGGGTAGCAAAAGAATACCTTAGAGTAGCCAGGTCTCAGGAAAGAATTCTTACATATGTAAAAAAGTCGTTAGGAAAAAACAGGCTCGCATGTTCTGAATGTAACTTTATTACTGTCTCTTGTAATAATTCTTCTCTACAGGAAATATAAGTACAAGAGCTACATATTGAAGGTTATACTACATCCTTTAAGTAAACAATAGACAGAGCCCTTCTATAAACACATAAGAAATCACAAGGTTTTTCTCTCAGGTGAAAAAGTTTCACTGACCAAAACCAAGACAATGCTTGGGTGTCAGCCAGATTCCCTGATGTATGTCTTTGAAGGTGGTACAGAGGCACAAGATAAGAGACAGTGACCTAGAAAGCATTCCAAATCTTAAAGATATATTCTTCTACTTTATACAAAAGTAGCTATATCTAGCTGCTATATAGCTAGACCTTGAATTTTATAATGTAAAAAATGAGGTTAGAAATCCGTGCAGAAAGTCAATTATTGAAACTCAGTTTTGTCTTTAAATGTTATCTACCAGGCTTTTGTTGCAAGCACAAAAACTGGCACTGAAGTCGTTCCATGCCAGACCTTGTTAGCCACTTGGAAACTTGTCCTCGAGCACTTTGTCTCTGGGGCAACTAGTCTGCTTTGAATTTGCTGAGTTCTTTAGCTAAAGGCCTGGCTATGAAGATAGATTTTATTCACCAAAATTACATAATTTTGCCCCCAAAGTGTAATACACACCACCAAAGAGCTGTGGAAA
The DNA here is from genome assembly GCF_049852395.1 of Peromyscus maniculatus bairdii. NCBI lineage: Eukaryota > Metazoa > Chordata > Mammalia > Rodentia > Cricetidae > Peromyscus > Peromyscus maniculatus. The sequence continues at coordinate 6,364,689 of NC_134873.1, read as the reverse complement.
GAACTCCATAGCTCTTACTTTACGAATGTATAGTAGTGGCACATGAAAAAGTTACAGACAGAAACAACCAGTCTTTTACAGTCAGTAACCCCATGGCTCTGCCAAATGGGGCTCCCCAACAGGGAGTTATACATCTAGTGGGTCGACTTGTTAAATACTAGTTGTCATAGCTGTATATTCTTTTAGTGGCTCCTGTCATTACCGGAATCCATTTTCTCCTTCAACCATGTGTGTCCCAGGGATGGAACTCATGTAAAAACAGGCTTGACAGCAAGTGTCTTTACCCCCAGAATCATCTCACTGGCCCCCAGTTGTTTCATTTTATGTATGTTCTTTGTGTGAATGTGCATGTGTGGAGGTCTAAGCTCAAAGTGGGGCATCCCATAAATTGATATTGTAGCATGAACCTTGAAAGTTTTTATTAATAAAATAAAACCTGAGGCCAGTTATTGGGGTGAATGCTGAAAGGTCAGAGAAGCAGAACAAGCCACAACTACCTCACCTCGCCAGTTCCTCATCTGATCATGTTTCCTCAGACCGGAAGCCTCTGAGTTCTTATCCAAATAAATGTCAGCTGAACTGCTTCTCGAAAGCCTGAAAGTTTAACCAGCTTTAGTTCCTGGTCCTCATGCCTTATATACCTTTCTGCTTTCTGCCATCACTTCCTGGGATTAAAGGCTCATTTCCTGGGATTGAAGGCCTGGGTCACCATGCCTGGCTGCTTCCAATATGGCCTTGAACTCACGAGATCCATACGGATTTCTGCCTGTGGAATGCTAGGATTAAACGCATGAGTGCCACCATTTTCTAGCCTCTGCATGTAGTGGCTGTTCTGTTCTCTGACCCCAGATAAGTTTATTAGGGTGCACAATATTTTGGGAAACACAATGCCACCACAAAATATTATAATCCAAGTTGACTTTATGGGTTATTGAGCATGGCAAGTCAACTCTAGACTCTAGAGTTCCCTAAGATGTGCCAATAGAGACCCTAAGGACAGGGAAAGCATGGTGGCTGTCTATGAATGGCCAAATAGACAAAGTATTTGCTGACCTGAAGGCCAGACAGTGTCTGGTTTCTCTGTGCTGTAAGTAGACAGGGCCTTGAGTCATTAAAACATAATCTGTGTTTTTGATTGTGGTAACAAATCACATCCCCATAAATTCATGGCTGTATTGTCTGCATATGCTTTAATTTTCCTGTTTGTCCTTCTGGTCCTATACACTTGACCCCTTTTATACTTTGTTTTACCTGAGTCACATTTGAATCCTTAGAAGCTGAATATTTCTCTCCTAAAGAAGCCAATCTGGATGCTAAGATTTGATGAACATCAAAATATGATTTGGAATCCCTTCAAGGGTCACAAAATATTTCTTTCTTTGGAACTTTTTTACTTTCCAAACATTTAAATTCATGATGAACATTTTCAGCCCCTGGGGTATAAAATAGAAGTTCTGAGTTGGGTCAGCTCCCGTCCTTCATCTAGGACCCTGTACCAAGTTGCATAGTGAAGAGGTCCCTGGTTTTGTCCTAGCTCGGGGTGGCCACACATGAAGCCCCTGACCTCTCCAGATTATAGAACTTCCCAAGGAAGCCTTTATGCTAAAGGAGACTTTGAAGTTGCAGCAGAGTATCCTGGCTAGTGAGGAGGAGGAAGTGCTGAGAGGCCAAATAACAGTCTTGCTGCAGAGAACTGAGGTACTACTGAATCTATGGAGCATGGTCAGGTGATGAGACATAGAGACAGAGCAGTTGCTATACAGAGAGGGTTAGCTAGCTGGATCCAGCCTGGGTGAAGTGCCTCAGGGACATGTCCCTACTTCACCTATCTATGACCACTGAAATGGGGTTTGGATTTAGGTGCAGAGGTACATGTTTGTGTCTTGCTATAGATGTAGCTGATATAAGTGCAGGATTTTGAAGACTCGGTGCTGATGTTCAGTCTCCATCATTCACCTCTGCAAACTGAAGCCTAAGGAACCACCTTCCCTAGCCAGCAGGGTGATAACAGGATTCACCATGCACTGGGAAATCAGTCTGGGACCTTACCAATGGTACTTAACTGTCCTCATCAAACCATGACTCCCCACACTCTGCCTGTGATTCCTATTACTCTGCAGTACTTCACATTTTACAACTTCCGATATGCCACCTACATCACAAGTATCCACCTGGGAGTATAAGCTCACTGTGAAAGGGAAACAACCACTGTGGAACATGGACTGATGGCAGGAATGTGGCAGATGGGCTCAGAAAATAGTTTGAGATTCTGGATCAAAAACTCAGTTATGGCAATAAACACAGGCACAACAAAATATTTAAGAATATAGGGAATGTTGTTGCTCAGGGGTAAAGCCCCTTCATAGAAAAGCCCATGATTTTTTCTAGAGATAGTTCAAAATAAGGTCCCAGCCTTCTGGAGTACACAGAAGGTGTGGCAAAGGCTGGCATTGTACTGCTGAATTCAGAAAATGAAGGGACAGACAAGGTAATGCTTTGTCATTGGGAAATGCCTGGAGTGGGCCTGCTGGAAGCCCTGATATCATATTTGATCCAATTATTCCTTGTCAGCATCTAGACTTGCAGAGTTAGATTACACAATGCTTTATTAATTTAAATTTTTTAACTGCTAATGAGAACAGATAATAGCTGCAGAGAGATATTGCATTGTACAAAAAAACTTCTGAATTAAATCAGTTTCTATATTTTAAAGATGTGTTGACCTCAGAATGAAAACTGGAATATATGTTGAATTGAAGAGATTTTGCCTTTGTTTTCACAGGAGAAGAAAATCAGTGGATACCATCTAGATTCATAAAGATTAGATTTGAACAGGAGGGACCTGCTGAGTAAGGAGAGGTGATAGTTCATCAGATAGCTTGGTCATTCAATCCAAACTAAAATATAAAAACTAATGAATGCCTTTCATTTGATCAGGCAAGAAAAAATTAAAAAAAAAATAGTTTTGAATGAGGATAATTTACCAAAGGCACACCTTACTTACTGGCATGAAATGAAACATGTTTTCTTATACCACATGTCTTAATTCCATGTTACAATATTAGACTGTAGATTGTCACATGGCCCATGCCATTTTGAACATCAGCTTTTGAGTTTTCTTCTTAATTAAAAAGGATTTAAGAGATTAAATTTTTTAAAGTAAATTCAAAAGGTTACTACAGTTCAAGCTTTTTTCTTAAATCTCTTAGAGTCAAAGTGATTTGGACCTAAGATAAGATATTTGAGCAGAGCAGTGTTAGCCCATGCTTTTCATCCCTGTAGAGACATACTTCTCTGTAACTTGTTTTCTAAAATCTCTTTATTTTTTTATTTAAGAAAAATTTCCACTCATTCTACATATCAACCACTGATCCTCCTCCTATCCTTTCTCCTGCTTTCCCCCAACTCCCCTCCAACACACGCCCCATCTCCCCCTCCAAAAGGGTAAGGGCTCCCATGGGGAATCAATAAAGGCTGGTACATTCAGTTGAGGCAGGATCAAGCTACTCCCCCTGCAACAAGGCTGAGCAATGTGCCTCACCATAGGTAATGGACTCCAGAAAGCCAGCTCATGCAGTAGGGATAGATCCTGATCCCACTGCCAGGGGCCCCTCAACAGAACAAGCTACACAACAGTCTCCCACATTCAGAGAGACTAGTCTGGTCCCATGCAGGTTCCACAGCTTTCAGTCTAAGGTTTGTGAGTTCCTACAAACTTGGTTCAGTTGTCTCCATAGATTTCCCCATCATAATCTTGACTCCCTCCCCCCTTGCTCATATAATCTCTCTTCTGCTGTGGGATGTTCTGTATGGCAAATGTGTTGCTCTGATTGGTTAGTAAATAAAACACTGATTGGCCCATGGCTAGGCAGGAAGTATAGGCGGGACTAACAGAGAGGAGAAAAGAAAGAACAGGAAGGCAGAAGGAGTCAGTGCCAGCTGTCACCAGGACAAGCTGCATGTGAAGATGCCGGTAAGCCATGAGCCACGTGGCAAGGTATAGATTTATGGAAATGGCTTAATTTAAGCTATAAGAACAGTTAGTAAGAAACCTGCCACGGCCATACAGTTTGTAAGCAATATAAGTCTCTGTGTTTACTTGGTTGGTCCTGAGCGGCTGTGGGACTGGTGGGTGACAGAGATTTGTCCTGACTGTGGGCAAGGCAGGAAAACTCTAGCTACACTCTTCCTTCTCTTCAACTAGAAACCTGGAGCTTGCTCTGGTGGTTGGCTGTGTATCTCTGTATCTGCTTCCATCAGCTACTATATGAAGGCTCTATGATGACAAAATATTCAACAATCTGATTACCAGGGTAGGCCAGTTCAGGTACCCTTATTCACCACTGTTGCTAGTAGTCTAATCTGGGGTCATCCTTGGGGATGCCTGGGAATTTCCCTAGCATGAGGTTTCTCCCTAACCCCACAATGTCTTCTTCCATCAAAATATCTTTTTCATTGCTCTCCCAGTCCATTGCTCCCCCAGCTCAACCATCCAGTTCCCTCATGTTCTCACTCCCATTACCTCCCCTCTATTGCATCCCCCCCCAGCCAATTTACTCATGGAGGTCTTATCTATTTCCTCTTCAAATGGGTATCCATGCATTCCTCTTAGGGTCCTCCTTGTTATTTAGTTTTTTATGGAGCTGTGGATTGTAGTCTGGTTATACTTTGCTTTACATCTAGTATCCACTTGGGGGAGTACATACCATGTTTGTCCTTCTGAGTCTGGGTTACCTCACTCAGGATGATATTTTCTAGTTCCATCTATTTGTCTGAAAATTTCATGATGTCATTGTTTTTTACTAGTGAGTAGTACTCCATTTTGTATATGTGCCACATTTTCTTTATCCATTGTTTGGTTGAGGGGCATCTAGGTTGTTTCCAGGTTCTGACAATTATGAATAATGCTGCTCTGAACATAGTTGAGCAAGTATCCCTGTGGGATGATTAATCATCCCTTGGGATATATGCCCAAGAATGATATCATTGGGTCCTGAGATCAATTGATTCCCAATTTTCTGAGAAACCACGATACTGATTTCCAAAGTGGCTGTACAAGTTTGTACTCCCACCAACGGTGGAGGAGTGTTCTCCTTGCTCCGCATCCTCTCCAAAATAAGCTGTCATCTGTTTTTGAACTTAGCCATTGTGACAGGTGTAAGATGGTATCTCAGAGTCATTTTATTTGCATTTCCCTGATGACTAAGGAGGTGGAGTAATTCCTGAAATGTCTTTGGGCCATTTGGGATTCTTTATTGAGAATTCTCTGTTTAGTTCTGTACCAATCAATTTTTTTAAACTTGGATTGCTTGATATTTTGATGTCTATTTTCTTGAGTTCTTTTTCTTTCTTTCTTCCTTTCTTTCCTTTTTTTTTTTTTTTTTTTTTTTGAGACAGGGTTTCTCTGTATAGCTTTGCGCATTTCCTGGATCTTGCTCTGTAGACCAGGCTGGCCTTGAACTCACAAGATCTGCCTGGCTCTACCTCCCAAGTGCTGGGATTAAAAGCATGCACCACCACTGCCCGGCTGAGTTCTTTATATATTTTTGAGATAAGCCCTCTGTCAGATGTGGGGTTGGTGAAGATCTTTTCCCATTTTATATGGTGTCATTTTGTCTTATTTACTATGTCCTTTCCCTTACAGAGGCTTCTTGGTTTCAGGAAGTCCCATTTATTAGTTGTTGATCTCAGTGCCTGTGCTACTATGGTTATATTTAGGAAGTAGTCTCCTGTGCCAATGTATTCAAGGCTACTTCTTACTTTCTCTTCTATCAGGTTCATTGTGGCTGGATTTACATTGAGGTCTTCGATCTACTTGGACTTGAGTTTTGAGCATTGCAATATATGTGGATCTATTTGCAATTATCTACATGTTGATATTCAGTTATGCCAGCACCATTTGTTGATGATGCATTTTTTTTCATTGTATATTTTTGGCTTCTTTTTCAAAAATCAGGTGTTCATAGGTACATACCTATTAATTCTAATTAATATCAGAATCTTCAATTTGATTCCATAGGTCTACATGTTGACTTTTATGCCAATACCAAGCTGTTTTTATTACTATAGCTCTATAGTAGAGCTTGAAGTCAGGGATGGTAATGTCTGTAGAAGTTGCTTTATTGTAAAGGATTGTTTTAGATTTCCTGGATTTTTTTTGTTTTTTACATATAAAGTTGAGTATTGTTCTTTTGAGGTCTGTGAAGAGTTGTGTTGGGATTTTGATGGGGATTACATTGAATCTGTAGATTGCTTTTAGTAAGATTGCCATTTTATTATGTTGATTCTACCTATCCATGAGCATGAGTGATCTTTCCATTTTCTGCTATCTTCTTTAATTTCTTTCTTCAGAGACTTAAAGTTCTTGTCATATAGGCCTTTCACTTGCTTGGTTAGAGTTATCCCAAGGTATTTTATATTATTTGGGGATATTGTAAATGGTGATGTTTCTCTGATTTCTTCTTCAGCCCGTTTATCATTTATATACAGGACGGCTACTGATTTTTTTGAGTTAATCTTGTATCTTGCCACATTGCTGAAGATGTTAATCAGCTGTAGGTAGAATATTTGGGGTCACTTATGTAGACTATCACATCATCTGCAAATAGGAAAGGTTGACTTCTTTATTTCCAATTTGTATCTCCAGGGTCTCCTTTTGTTTTCTTATTGCTTTAGGTTTGACTTCAAGTACTATATTGAATAGATATGGGGAGAGTGCACAGCCTTGTCTTGTTCCTGATTTTAGTGGAATCACTTTGAGTTTTCCTCCATTTAGTTTGATGTTGGCTATTGTCTTACTGTACATTGTTTTTTAGCTATGTTCCTTTTTTTCTGATTTCTCCAATACCTTTATCATGAAGGAGTGTTGGGTTTTGTCAAAGGCTTTTTTCTAATGAGATGATCATGTTTTTTTTTCTTTCAGTTTGTTTATATGATGGATTAGATTGACAGGTTTTCATATGTTGAACCATCCCTGCATCTCTGGGATGAAGTCTACTTGATCATGGTGGATGATTTTTTATGTGTTCTTGAAATTGCTTTTCCAGTATTTTATTGAGTATTTTTGCATAAAAGTTCATGAGAGAGATTGGTCTGTAATTCTCTTTCTTTGTATGGTTTGGGTGTCAGGGTAACTGTAGCCTCATAGAAAGAGTTTGGAATATTCCTTCTGCTTCTGTTGTGTGGAACAATATGAGGAGTATTGGTATTAGCTCTTTGAAATTCTGATAGAATTCTGCACAGAAACCATCAGGCCCTGGGCTTATTTTTTTGGTTGGGAGACTTTTAATGAGTGCTTCTATTTCCTTAGGGGTTATAGGTCTATTTAAATTGTTTATATCTGATCTTGAGTTAATTTGGGTATGTCGCACCTAACCAGAAAACTGTTTATTTCTTTTAGATTTTTTCCAATTTTCTAGAGTAAAATTTTTTGAAATATGACCTGATAATTCTCTGGATTTCCTCATTGTCTGTTGTTATATCTCCCTTTTGATTTTTGAATTTGTTAATTTCCATATTCTCTCTCTGCCTTTTGGTTAGTTTGGATAAGGGTTTGTCTATTTTGTTATTTACTCAAAGGACCAACTCTTTGTTTCACTGATTATTTGTATTGTTTTCTTTGTTCCTATGTTATTGATTTCAGCCCTCAATTTGATTATTTCCTGTCATCTATTTCTCCTGGGTGAGTTTGCTTCTTTTTGTTCTAGAGCTTTCAGGTATGCTGTTATGTCACTACAGTAGGATTTCTTCAACTTCTTTATGTGGGAATAAACAGTACCATAAACTTTCCTTTTAGTACTGCTTCCATAGTGTCCAATAAACTTGTGTATGTTATACATTCATTTTCATTGAATTCTAGAAATCCTTTAATTTCTTTATTTCTTCCTTGACCCAGTGATGATTCAGTTGAGCTCTGTCTATGGCTCTAATAGCTCTGACCTCTGGGTAACTTTATTTATTAACATACAATTAAAATCATATTTCAGTACAATTAGAATACTACCACACCTAGGTTCTCATTTGCAAGCCCTGGAGGAAACTCTCAATAAACATGACAAGGGACCTAATAAGCAGAAGGGCAAGACCATACAGGTTGTAACATCTCCAAATGGCTCTCATACAATGGCTTATCCTGTTATCACCCATGAGAAGCCAGCAGATGACACACACCCCGAGCCATATATGACATATACATTACAACCAATTTAAACAAGGGCCTTTAAAAATATAAAGGAAGCAGTAGTTACCTATGGGATACACTCCACATATGTAAAACAGATGTTAAATTTGTGGTCTACCTCACATAGAATCATTCCAGATGACTGGCATCAGTTAATTTCAGCTGTTCTAGAATATAGCCAGCAGTTCCAGTGGACAAGCTGGTTGAGAGAAGAGGCAAAAAAATTAGAACAACAAGGTAAACTCAGAGGTTTTGTGATCTCCCATGAGAGAGTCCTTGGTGTTCGACAATGCTAATGCAGAATGCAGAAGAATACTTATACCATTAAAGATCAGATCAGCTCCTTTGGAAGAATGGATTCAATATACTAATGGTATTGAGTCCTTTAACTACAGTAATGAGGATTGGATAGGAGAGACAAATCCCAGAGGTGAAAGAAGGCCCTGTAATACCAAATGTTTTAAATGTGGTACACAAAGGTCATATTTGTAAGAACTGTACATGGGGTACTCCTAGAAGTAATACTCCTTCTAGGAATAGCCTAAACAGAAGACCCCAACCACCTCCTGGATTATGTAGAAGATGTGGCAAAGGCCAATATTGAACCAGTGAGTGCAGATCAAAAATATATATACAAGGCAACCCTTTACTGGCGAGAAACACCTCAGGGGGCCTCTTGCAGGCCCCTAAATCAAACAGTATGAACATTCCCAGCCACTGTGGAAGAAATTTCTCTCCAGGACAACTGAATAAACGAATGCCTAATGTAAAAACTGATACTGCAATGGATGATAAAACAGCTCTGATAGATGAATCACAGTTTACAAAGAACACAATAAAACAAATATTTTGCCAGACTTCCATAAATGAATAAAGACCAGAGCTTAGAATTCGAATTAATGGCCTGGTTCTGTAGGGCCTGGTAGACACAGGTGCGGATGTGACTGTAATTACACCAAAATCATGGCATCCAAATTGGCCTCTTCAAGGGGTAGATGTCCAACTTTTAGGGATTGGCATCCTATTTCAGATAAAACAGAGTTCGAGATGGGTTGAATGCATAGGGCCAGAAGGATAGAGAGGAAGGTTGAAGACATATGTAGCAAATGTAGCAGTAAATCTTTGGGGCCAAGATCTGTTACAACAGTGGAATACCCAGATTAAAATTCCTACACTCTCAGAAAAGGAATACAGACCAATGCATGTGTCTAGGAATAATATCATAACATGCGATTAAAAACAGTCACCAACCATTCTGGCTATATACAAACAGAGCATAACTGCTGCTGAACTCTCAGAAGTATCAACTGCCTTACCTTTAAAATGGCTAACTAATAAACCTGTCTGGGTTGGACAATGGCCTTTGACAAAAGAAAAACTACAAGCTTTAGAACAGCTGGTTCAAGAGCAGTTAAATGCTCAACACATTGAAGAATCTACCAGCCCTTGGAATTCTCCTGTATTTGTTATTAAAAAAAAAGTCTGGTAATTGGAGAATGCTGACAGATCTGAGAGCTATTAATAAAGTAACTCAGCCAATGGGCTCCCCACAGCCTGGGATGCCCTTGCCCTCTCTGCTATGCAAAGAATGACCTATAATAGTTATTGACTTAAAAGACTGTTTCTTTACCATACCCTTACAAGAAAATGATAGAGAAAAATTTGCCTTCACAGTACCTAATTATAACAATTCTCAGCCAGTCAAGAGATATCAATGGAAGGTCCTCCCACAGGGAATGTTAAACAGCCCTACTTGTGCCAATACTTTGTGCAAAAACCATTGGAGATAATTCGTGTAAAGTTTCCACAATCCATAATTTATCACTATGTGGATGATATCCTATTAGCTGATCCAAAGTTAGACACATTAGAAAGCATGTTTGAAGAACTGAAAAAAATTTTGCTTCACTGGGAACTGCAAATTGCTCCTGAAAAAAAAATGCAAAGAGAAGATTCTATTAATTACTTAGGATATAAGATAGAGCTACAAAAAATTAGACCCCAAAAGGTACAACTAAGGAGAGATCGGTTGAAGACTCTTAATGATTTTCAAAAGTTATTAGGAAGCATTTCCAACTTACTGGGTATCATGGGAATACCCAAAGATGGACTAAAAAATTTGGCTAATACTCTAGAAGGGGACAAAGAATTAAATAGTCCAAGAGAATTATCAGCCAAAGCTGAGAAGGAATTGGCTCTAATAGAAAAGTCAATTTGAGAAGTACATGTGGATCGTGTGGATCATGTGGATCCAGAACTTAAATGCATTCTTGTCATATTCCCTTCCAGACATTCCCGAACAGGTATTTTGATGCAGAGGGAAGATATTATATTGGAATGGATATTCCTACCACGTAACCCAAATAAGAAATTAAAGACTTATATAGAAAAGATCTCTGATTTGATTCAAAAAGGTAAATTAAGACTTCACCAGTTGACAGGAATGAACTCAGCAGAAATTGCAGTACCTTTGACTACTAAGGAAATTTCATCACTTTGGAAAGATAATGAATACTGGCAGAGAGCCTGAAGTAACTTTTTGGGAGAGATTAACAATCACTATCCCAAAAGTAAGAGAATAGAATTCATAAAGAAGACTGAATGGGTCCTTCCTCACATTGTATGACAAAAGTTAATTTCTGGAGTCCTCACATTCTATACTGATGCAAATAAATCAGGGAAAGCAGGATCTAAATTAAGAAACTTAAGTAAAGTGGTGCAAAGTCCATACAGCTCTGTACAAAAGGCAGAACTGTATGCCATTCTTATGGTACTGATGGACTTTACAGAACCCCTCAGTATAGTCACTGACTCTCAATATGTAGAGAGAGTTGTTTTACATATTGAAACTGCTGAATTTATTCCTGATAACACAGAATTAACTTCATTATTCATACACTTGCAGGAAATCATCAGAAAAAGGGAACATCCTATATATATATATATAACACATATGAGGTCCCATACAGGTCTGCCAGGACCTCTCGCACAAGGTAGTGATGAGATTGATCAGTTATTAATAGGTAATGTGCTAGAAGCCTCAGAATTTCATAAGAAATACCATGTAAATAGCAAAGGTTTGAAGAAGGATTTCTCCATCACTTGGCAACAAGCTAAGGATATTGTGAAAAAAAATGTCCTACTTGTTCCATCTATAACCAAACTCCATTACCTGCAGGGAGCAATCCAAATGGTATACAAAGAAATGAAATTTGGCAGATGGATGTGTTTCATTTTGCAGAATTTGGAAGATTAAAGTATGTACATCATACCATTCACACCTATTCATGATTTCAATGGGCAACTCCTATGAGTTCTGAAATGCTGATTCTGTGATTACACACCTATTAGAAGTTATGGGCATCATGGAAATACCTGTACGAATTAAGACAGACAATGTCCCAGCATATGTCTCCAATAAAATGAAACAATTCTTTGTTTATTACAATATAAGGCATGTTACAGGTATAACACACAATCCCACAGGCCAAGCAGTCATAGAAAGATCCAATCAAACTTTAAAGGATATGATAAATAAACAGCAACTGGTAGCAATGACTTCTAGAAATAGATTGCATAGTGCTTTATTAACTTTGAATTTTCTCAATGCTGATGAGAAAGGAACAATGGCTGCAGAGAGACATTGGAAGACAGACAAAACTCCTGAGCTAAACCAACTGGTTTAATTCAAGGATGTGATGACCTCAGCATGGAAACCTGGATGTGTTCTACATTGTGGAAGGAGTTTTGATTTTGTTTCTCCAAGAGAAGAAAAGCTATGGATACCAACAAAATTAATAAAAATGGGGACAAAATGGCTAACTATAATGCCCATTAACATACCAGGAAAAATAGGTCCAGAATTGTCAGTTGATAGATTCATTAACTAAAATGGTTCTGCAATAAGATAAAAGACACTTGACTTTTTTTTAATGTAGAACCAAAGAGGTATTATATGGCCTTAAAAACTCATATTTCTATATAAATTATTCAGGAATATAATCTGATTATACTCAAAGATCAGAACTACAGAGCTTTAAGAATGGCAATAGATGCAAACATCACTGCCCTAGAAAAATCTATTAGGTAATGATTCTTAGGTCCCAATACCCTTGAAGCCCTGGACAGGCAGGACCCATGATTGGGTCTTGTCATTGGTACTTGTGAAGGGGGAAATGTAGGGGGCCCAAAACAGCTTAACCACATGCTTAGGGGCCCAGACACAGTTGCCATGACAGGCTTACTGGCAGCTACCACCTGGTCCCCAAGGAAAGCCATAAACTGACCCTACCCAGGGAGGGTCAGCATCTAAGGGGAAATGCCTGACATTCCAAAAATTCCCAGCACACACCTATACCCCTATACAAATGTCAGCAAATCAGGGTTCTGAATCCTGGAAATCCCCTCACCCCAATCTCCAATTTGATAAAACAAAACAAAACAAAACCTACCCCACCTGGGCTTGGGACTCTCTGCTCTCTGGTCATGCTCAAGCTTAAATAAAGGCTCTTTGCTTTTGCATATGGTTAGTCTCCATGGTGGTCTTTTGTGGGGTCCCTGCGATCTGAGCACAACAGGACTTTCATTGCTTTAGTTCCTATGCATTCTAAAGTTTCTAGACATGCAGCTCTCAATATTTTGTTTTTCTGGATCTTAACAAATATTTCAAGAATTATACAAAATCTTTGTCTCAGAAAATCAAAAAGATCCCATATTTATATTCACTCTCTCACTTTTATGTCACAACCCCTTATCAGTGAAAGGACCCCTAATTTCTATTTAAAGAAAACTCTTCTTAACTTCTCTAAGAGTCATGTACCCTAATTTGACACCAGCTGTGGGGGGTCCCTGCAGGATTAGAATGAATACCAAGTGCAGATTGACTTCATCAACCTGGATTACACTTTGGGGAGACTATTACCAGACAGATCATTATCAGCATATTTAAAACACCGTGCAATTTTGAAAAAGGTTCCTAGGCAACAATCAGTCCAGTTCCAGGTGCACAATAATGCTCAAGGTGTGATTACATAGAGACTCTTTTTTTTTTTTTGTTTGTTTGGTTTTTCAAGACAGGGTTTCTCTGTGTAGCTTTGTGCCTTTCCTGGAACTCACTTGGTAGCCCAGGCTGGCCTCGAACTCACAAATATCCGCCTGCCTCTGCCTCCCGAGTGCTGGGATTAAAGGCATGCGCCACCACCACCCGGCTACATAGAGACTCTTTTACAAAGTACATGTGACCATGAGGGTGGGTTCTATATCCAAAAGGCCCAGAATCTAGTATGATCTCTGACCATTTGTCTCTCTCTCTTTTTCTCTGTCCTCCCCTCCTTTCCTTTAGGGCTCTTTCTTCTTAGGTTGTACTCCTGTCATGGTTTATATTTGCTCACAGCCTTGGGATCCTATCTTTGAAGGCTTGGTCCCCAATTAGTGGAAGTAATTGTGTAAAATAAGGAGATATGCCCTTGTGGGAGTAGATGTGTCTTGTTTTTATAGGTGTGTCAATGTGAGTTGGCTTTGAAGTTTCAAAAGACCAGTGCAAGGCAAGTGTTTATTTTGTCCTGCCTGTCTCTGTAACAGGATGTAACATTCAGAACCTGCCCATTGTGATTCTTTCTTTCAAGATGAGAATGGACTAACCCTCTGTCACTATAATCAATTCCCAAATTAAAAGCCTTCGATTATAAGAGATGCCTTGCTCATAGTGCTTCTTCACCGCAAGAGAAGAATTGGTAAGACAGGTTGTGTAATATTTTCTTATATTATCTCTCTCTATTCTGTACATGTCCTAGGAAATAAATAAGGCTAAATGAAAGAGTAATGGACTAATCATATTTTGGGGGATGCTTGATTTGAGAAACAGTAATTTTTAAAAAAAAAAAATGATTAGTTATTTATGTATATGAATACTCTATCTACATGTATGCCTTTACTCCAGGCATAGTTAGGGCACCAGGTCTAACTACAGATAATTGTGCCCCACTATGCAGTTGCTGGAAATGGAACTCAGGATCTTGGGAGGAGCCACCACTGTTCTTAAGTTCTGAGCCATCTGGCTAGCGCTGTAGATCGATTCCCTGAGAAAGCATTCAGTCTGTGGCATGATTATCACTAGAATGTCTTTCATTTCTTTCTATCTTGACTCATTATTCATCATTAGGAATGTGTTCAGATTCCAGGAGTTTGTAAGCTTTCTGATGTTGAGGTAACGCTTTAATCTGTGGTGGTCTGATAGGATGCAGGAAGTTATTTCAATTTTCTTGTATCTGTTGAGACTTGCTGGTGTCTGAGTATGTGGTCAATTATGGAGAAAGTTCTGTGAGGTGCTTATTGTGGGTATTCACCAGAGAAGACTGCTTGCACATAGATTTAAGCCAATAGAAAGTCTTTATTATCTGCCTTCAACTACACTGGGTATTCTGGACTCCAGTGTAGCCCTGAGCCTTTTTCAGGATAAGCTTTTAATCCCCAAAAAACATGCTCTTGGTTGACATACTTCAGTTAACAGTAACAGTTAGTCAGAAGCAGAACAACAGTCTAAAAAAGCAAGGTTAATTCATTTAGAGACTTCCTATAAATATGCAGTTTGATGGATTAGACCTTGTTTTCCTTTTTGCTGGTGATACCTTCCTTGTGCTGAGTTTTACAGCCTGAATGGCACTTCCATCTTGGAGTCAGTTGTGCTAAGGTCTGGGATCCTACTAAGAACTTGGGCCTGTTACATGCCCCCTGGACTTAGTGAGTCAAATCATGGACTCATTCTGTTTTAGTCAAGATTCAGGGCCCCACTATTAATCCAATCAGAATGAGAATTAAAGGCCCAGTCAGTACTAAAAACAGAGTAGTTATCCAGTGGAACAAGGAGAACAGAGACTGGAATAAATTATTCTCCTAACCAATGTTGTGCCCAGATCGTGACCCCCAGAGAGACCACCAAAGACGAGCATGCCGGAATGCAAAAGCAAGGTTTAATTCTGGATATCCAAAAGCAATACAAGCCTAGGCAGGGACTTCGTCCAATACATCCAACGCAGTGGAGGCTGGAGGAAGCACCCACCTGTCTGCAAGCTCAGTTTTTAAAGGGAAAAGTCACAAGGTTACATCATTTAGGGGTGCTAGTACAGGTACAATTCTGATTGGCTCGCTTCTAGGGACTTCTAGAAATTACTTCTAAGGGAGTGGTTGCCCGCCACCATTTCTCATTGGCTGCCCTCAGGTGGAGGCATTTCTGTGATCAGTTACCCTGGAAACCAGGGAGAGGACATTCCATAGTCTGGCAGGCATTACCTCGTGACTATCTTGTGGCTCTGTACTTTTACACTTCCTGGTTTCTGGAATCTGAACTGACTGGTCTCAGTAACTTCTGGCCTGTTCCAGTAACTTCTGGCCTGTAGCTAAAAGGAGCAGTCTTAGGCCTTTAGTTTTGGGGTGAGAGCCTTTTGGTCTTATTTTGGTTCCACATTTCCCCCTTCTCATATGCCTAATGGAACCCAATCATGGGTTTGGGACAGTTAGTTCCTAAGTATCCCTCTTTAATAATGGCCATGTATAGTTAGCCATCTTGTCTCTATGCCAGGGAGTTTTCTTTTGACCCAGCATTTCAGCCTTTTCTGAACAGGGAATATGGGTGACGTTCTCTTCTGGAACTGCTTCGAGCTGGCATTGGGGCGCTGATATCGGGGGCCCCAAAAGGCTGAAAAGCTAGTCAAAGACTGGGCAAGGGGGCATTTGTCAGAAGCATGTAGCTGCCTGACCCCATAGGGACAGGGAAGAACCATGTTAGCTGGGCTGGTCCACGTCAGCTTTTAGCAAGTCTGGAGCTCACAGTCGTCTGGAGCAGTGGAGTCAGCAACTGAAACCTGGAGGTGACTGCCAGCTGAGTAGAAATCTGTTGAGACAAATTTAAACTAGGAACAGAAGTTAAAATTTATGAACTTATTTGGAACCCTTAGGTCCATACCCTTAGTAATGGGAAAAGCAGTAGTTCCAAGACCAGGAAAGAGGAAAAATACCATCTTTAGGAATACTTATCTGGGGTCCTTTCAACCTCTGTGAAGTGGGTCTAGGTTTTTATGACTCTTTTGATCCTTTGAGGCCTACTTACAAAATGACATAAAAGTTTTAGATACATTAGTATTACCAATCTGCACTGAAATCCATATTGTAAACAAAGCAGGTAATGGGTATCTGTAAAACAGCAGAAGTGGACTCATGCCTTTGAGTCCCAACAAGAACTACAGATTTGGGTTAAAAGCTTGTGCATTTTACTTCTGTCCAGAAAGCCAGGTATAAATTGGACAGAGATTTTTGACCTGATGAGAAGCACTTTTAGGTTTACATTTAGACATCCAAAATGTTGAGCTTGTGACTGAATAGTAAGTAGTCATTGCTCTACCAGCTCATCAGGGCTCCTAAATGTTAAGCTCTGAACCATAGAACAAGAGAGTAATCTGAAACATATCTCAATTTTAGACTCATATCTGAACCTTTATGACTTAGAACATTTTCCTAAAAGTGAGCTAAGGAGCTAGCTATGGCCTTGCACAAGGATCTGGTTGATGCTGCCATGCTGACAAAGTTAGAGCTAGCCCAGCCATCAGTACTATCAGAAATCTGAGAAGGATAAACTATATCTGAGTGCAGACCAAGAAGCTTCCAATCCTATAAATTACAGGGATCAATCCCTACCCAGGTCTCCATATGTTGGAGGCACCAGTCAGAACAGCATCAATCTTCTTCCACCATCAGGTCCATAAGGCAGAGTATTTTTCCTGTGGAATCGGGACACGGAAGACTGACCTTGATCAGGCAAAAGGGTGCAATCAATTCCAGTGTCCTACTGCTTGTCCACAGTCTGGGCTGGGTCCTGGCGGCAGGCATTGCATTGGGGCATCTTGCCCTGTGGTCAGCGTTGTCATATTTCAGGCAGAGACGTTGTGGTGCCTCGTACGTAATCTTCTTTGGAGACCTTGGGTCACTGCTAGGATCTGGAAGCCTGTCTGATATAGTAAGCTTTTAGATCAACATTTAAATGCCATATTCTGCAGATCTCTGAAGTATGAGGGCTGTCCAGGTATATCTGAATAGACAAACTTTGTTTCTAATTACTTGTTTCAAGCTCAACCCTAAAAACATATGCAAGAGACTGAGTAAATGAGTAAACTTACATCAGTACTTACTTACCCTGACTACAATTAAAAAACTTGATTACTTATGACTGATTATTTATGTTCTCTAACAGTCTACAAAAGTAGCCTAAAAACAATGCTTTTAAGTTGAAGCTCTTCTAGCATCAAATACAGGTTCAGTAAAGAAACCAATACAAAATATTATTATACAACATTTTTAAGCCTGAATGTACCTTGGGTAAGAAGAAACATTTTTTAAAAGCTATTGGTTTTTAACTATAAAAACTGTTCTTAAAAGACTGATATCTCTCAAATGTCTTCCACCACTGCAACTAGACTCTTTTTGGAACTCTAGTCCTGCCATACATTTGCAAACCTCAGCTGTTTCCTATGATTCCTTTATGTTACAAAGTTTTGCTGCCAGAGCAAGGTATATTCCTGTGTATAAAAGCATTGATGTGCAGCTTTAATATTAATCAAATACCTTATTTATTAAACATATGTTGCCATCTATTTAAATTCTCTAGAAACTTGCTGTTGAACATTTGGTAAAGACATAAGTATTAGGTGTTAACCCGAGTAGATCTTTATAACCTTAGTAAAAGATGGCTACCAGCCACATGGCTGCCCATGAGGTCACCAGCCAAGATGGAGGGAGCCACGTGGTTGCTGTTTAAAGCTCACTTGCACACATACACACAGTTGGATCCAAGTTACACACATACATACATACAGTTAAAGCTTGCTTACATTTTCAAGTCACATGCCTGTATACATACACACATAAGCAGTTTGCAGAATCATTAGCCATTCTTAAGATGAAAACCAACAAGAATTAACTTTCAAATTCAGTATTTGCAGGTATAAGAAACCATAACAAACAGTTTACATCACATCACCTCTGACCTTCTACAACCTTCCATGTACCCTCAGTCCGTTCCTTTGATCCCTCAGACATTTACTCTAGACAAATTCCACCTTTTCTTTTCCTTCAAAACAGAAACTCTTACCAAAGTCTTTCTTGTGATTTCCCTCAGTAAACAACAACAGAAATACATGCATATACCATAACAAGAATAACTCAATTTGCATCCGCACTGTACCACAGACGAGAAACTGTTGGTGACATTCCATTCTTGGAGCCAGACCTTGATCAGGTTTTAGCCTCAGGGCAGGTCTTGGGAGCCCCACCCAACAGCATGGAAGAGAACGGGGAAGGCATGCACCATGGAGACAAAAGATTGCTGTTAACCTCAGATTTTCAAGAACACGAGAATGACAGACTGAAAGTGACTCCATGCCCTGGCTGGGCCCACAGACCTGTAGGCCACTCCTCAGCTGTGACCCTGGAGGGGCAGTTAGTTCTCCACCAGCCCCCTCACTGAGCTCCTTGAGGCTCCTGCTGGCTCCTGCCAGTTCCGCCCCATGTCCACACAGGAGCCCAGCCAGAACCTGCCCGCCATATCTGAGCACCACAGTGCTCACAGCCGGCTTTAGCACAAAGCCATGCCTAGTTCCCATGTAGCCAAGCCAGCCTCTACTCCATAGTTTTTTTGAGCGAGCTGGGGCCCGAACCCGCTGCATCTAGGCCCCGTGATGCTCATGGGCTGCCTAGCCCTCTCAGCGGCGCCCTGGGTCCCTGAAGTAGCAGCTGTGCAGCCGCTGCCTGCCAGAGTCATTGCAAGCTTTCTGCTGCCTGCTGCCTGTGCTCTGGTCAGAGAGAGCAAGGAGGCAATGTTAGGTTAGTCTGTGCCAGTTCAACCACCGAAGGGGTCTCCATCCCTTCGGCTGGCAATCGGCCCACAAGTCCCAATGCATACACAAGCTCAGGCATAAACACTCACACATGTGGCCACAGTTCTCACACATTTATACATTTATGAAGGTATAACAAATAACAAGATAAGCAGACAAAAAGGAAGAACAAGGGCCCTACAGATGGTCCAGGCAGACAGACGAGAGTCCGGAGAGGGAGCCTCAATAATGCCAAAGACCTACAGATGGGACAGGGACAATTCTCCCGATCCCCAGATGGATCCAAACAGACGGACCCCTCATGGGCATCTCCCGATCCCCAGACGGATCCAAACAGACGGACCCCTCACGGGCATCCTAACAGACGGACCCCTCTCGGGCGTCCTATGACGGGGGGACCTGTAAGGACCCCCGCGTCCTGATGAGGGGTTGGAACGTCTTCCAACTCCTCCAGGTCACCTTACAGGCGCGTCCGCCAAGGTGAGCCTGTCAGATTCAACCGCCGGCTTCGGATAAGAAAAGGAAAGCAAAGACAGGAAAACAGAGCGCTCTTACCGATCGGTGCAGACGGACCTCCGGAGCTCTTAGGTGTCCCGGCGGGGGGTCTCTGGGGATCCCGGAGAGCCCCCAAATGTTGTGCCCAGATCGTGACCCCCAGAGAGACCACCAAAGACGAGCATGCCGGAATGCAAAAGCAAGGTTTAATTCTGGATATCCAAAAGCAATACAAGCCTAGGCAGGGACTTCGTCCAATACATCCAACGCAGTGGAGGCTGGAGGAAGCACCCACCTGTCTGCAAGCTCAGTTTTTAAAGGGAAAAGTCACAAGGTTACATCATTTAGGGGTGCTAGTACAGGTACAATTCTGATTGGCTCGCTTCTAGGGACTTCTAGAAATTACTTCTAAGGGAGTGGTTGCCCGCCACCATTTCTCATTGGCTGCCCTCAGGTGGAGGCATTTCTGTGATCAGTTACCCTGGAAACCAGGGAGAGGACATTCCATAGTCTGGCAGGCATTACCTCGTGACTATCTTGTGGCTCTGTACTTTTACACTTCCTGGTTTCTGGAATCTGAACTGACTGGTCTCAGTAACTTCTGGCCTGTTCCAGTAACTTCTGGCCTGTAGCTAAAAGGAGCAGTCTTAGGCCTTTAGTTTTGGGGTGAGAGCCTTTTGGTCTTATTTTGGTTCCACACCATGACAATAATTTTTGAAAATTACTCCTGATTAATTAGGATAGGAACAAGATTTGTTTTCCAAAGCTTCATCTCATGAGAAGTAAGTCTAAACCTTTTCAGTTTTGTAGGATAATTTTGGTAAGGGAATCTAACTGTTGTTTTAATTCAGAAATGGACCTTTTAATACCATCAGGTCCTGATCAACCTTTCTGCTTAGTTTGGAAAGCATCAGAAGATGTACATTTAGTCAAATTATTGGTACATGCCCACCAAGTAGTTTCAGGGACTCAGCAATATTGTTGTTGTTCAAATGAATTAACCCATAAAGCAGGACATTAATTTGAACTGTCCTTGTCAAAGCAAGTTTTGTTAGTCAATGGGCTGACAGTCTGGTTAATTCCTATCCCTAAGAAGTATGACAAAGGCCGGGTATCTATGCAATAACCAGCGTAACCTGGCCTATTTCTGGTTGGGATTGACTAAGTCCATCCTCAGGGTTTCTCTGTGTAGCTTTGCGCCTTTCCTGGAACTCACTTGGTAGCCCAGGCTGGCCTTGAACTCACAGAGATCCGCCTGGCTCTGCCTCCCGAGTGCTGGGATTAAAGGCGTGCGCCACCACCGCCCGGCTGGCCAGAATCTTTTTAATGAAAATTTCCAGGAAGCCTCAATTTTACAAACCCAGTTTTTGCTATTGAAATTCCCTTTTTTTCTGGCAACCAGGGGGCCCAGCACAAGAGTATGCATAGACTTGTAAACTCTGTATTTCCATCTGAAAAGATAACCCCCCATATCTTTGTTTTCTCTAATACAACCAGACATTTAAAGTAGGAATCAGTGAGCAGAGGTCAGATGAATATGGGTTGCTGCTCATACTTACATTAGGTAATACCTTCCCTCTATCTGTCCTTAGTTCCCAGGTCCAGGCCTAAGGGCAGTGGGGGTTGCAGCATGACCCTGTATTCATACAAAAGACTCCAGAGAAGGTAGAGAGATGGGGGAGTAGAACGGCTTTGGGATCAATGAAACCTAATTTTAATATGTCCATAGTCCAGAGACATTCCACATGGCAGTATCAGTGGCTTCTGCTTTCTTGACCTGAGTGTGGTGGATCCATGGTGTAATGCCAGCTTTCTTCACTGCCATATTAATGGAGAGAATCACCTCTTAGTGTCTTTTCCAGGTCAGCTCCAGTGCCACTTTGGCTACTTGCTTGATACAGACAGTATCATTGGACTGGAACATGGGGAAGCTGTTGGTAAACTCAGAGGTCACCTGGGTTTCTAGGGTAGTCCATTGAATAGCCTTCATAGAGGCTTGGGTGTTGGTAGTGACTTGAGAAATTAATGATTAGACTGTTCTGTGAACTGTTTCTGAGCCTGGGAAACATTGGGGGAGGTTTTGAAAACATAATATAAATGGGGGGTTAAATCCATCCTTATGTGGGGTGCAGCTGGCAGAAGCAAAGGAAAGAGGCCTGTCCATTCTTTGGTAGACTGTAATGAGAGTTTTGTTAAAGTTTGTTTTTTTTTTTTATTCATGTCCTGTTTATTCTTTTTACCAGTGCAGAACTCTGAGATCTGTATGCACAATGATGTTTTCAATATATGTGTAAATCTTTGGCTGTTAATTGAGGGAATTCTGGCTATGAAAGTCAGACCATTGTTGGACTCCATTGCTAGGGGGAGCCCAAATTGTGGGACCAGTTCCTGAAGGAGGTTTTTAAGCTACTACTTGAGTTGTGCTAGTCTGATTGGGGAACACTTTTACTGACCAGGAAGGTGTATCTATCAAAACTAGTAGTACTGTTATCCTCCCTGGGCAGGATGGATCTTGGTGAAGTCATTTCCCCAGAGTTCTTGGGGGTCTTGCTCTGTCATTTGGATGCTTTCCTGGGTAAGGGCTCTCTGTTTTGGATTCACTTGAGTACAAACCTGGCATCTGGCTGAGACATCCCTTGTTAGGCTGTCCAGTCTCAGTATAATATACCTTGGTCTGATTCAACTCTGAAGAGTTTTGTGAACCCCACATGAGTAGCCTTTGAAGGTTAGTTACCAACAGTCCAGTCAGTTGTTTTTGGGAGAATGATCCTTCCCTCTGGTGTCCTCCATCATTCTGTGGTTTTGAACTGTCTGTTTTATTTTATCATGGAGTCTCTGGTAGTAAGGGGTCATGGTATGTCATCTGAATATCATTTGGCCTCCCCTGGTTCCAGAATATCAAGAGACTCCACTGAAATGGTGGGCAGCCAGGTGAGAAGCCCAGCAGCAGAGGACAGTAATTTGTAGGGGAAGCCAAATAGCTTCTAGGATGCCTAAGCTTTTTTAAAATCCCTTTTCCATGTGGCGAGAAGCTCTCTTTCTCTACAGATCATACTGTGGTCATTCCTGACAGTAAAAACATAGTGACTGCCATGTGTATGGTGGAGGACTTTCCTTTTCCCCACCTGAGACCCTAGGTCAGATCTGTCAGTTGTGCTGTCTGAGCAGAGGTGCCTGGCATGGGTCCTAATGTTTTCAGTTAATGGAACTTTTGTAGCTCCCAGGTTCCTGGTTTTATCTTTCATCTCTTGATAGTCATGGATGAGCACTTTTGTCAACACTCAAGTGGGTAGCCTTACCCATGTCGTGTTGTGCTTTGAGTATAAGTTCTTGATAGTTTTGGTGCCTGTCCTGAATCTCACTCTGTATAGACCAGGCTGGCCTCAAACTCACAGAGATCTGCCTGGCTCTGCCTCCTGAGTGCTGGGATTAAAAGTGTGCGCCACTGCCACCCGGCTGTTTCATTTCATTAAACTAGCATTAGCCTCATTTCTTGTTAGATGGGCCAACCTGTAGCTACAGGGTCCAATCAATTTGACAAATAAATCACAGTACATTTGCATGACCCTAAAGTTTGGGTTAAAACCCCTTTTGTCTTGTGTTTCGGGACAAACAGATGAAAAGGTTTTGAGACATCTGGAAATTCCATGGCTGGAGCAGAAATCATAGCTGTTTTTAATGCCTTAAATGATTTTTGTTCAGTCTCAGTCCACATTAGGGGTTCAGGGCCCCCTTTGTGCTGGAGTATAGAGACCTTGCCATTTTCAGAAACTCTGGTACCCAGAGGCATCAATATCCAGCTGCACCCAGGAACTCTTGAACCTGTCTCTTAGCTTTTTGAGTTGGGATCTGAAGGATGGCAGCAATATTATTCTGAGACAGGGTCCTTTGGCTCCCTTCAGCTGGTAGTTAGGATAAGTAGGCTTCTACACAGGTGGACTTTCTTAGCCCACAGTTTGTAGCCCGAGTCTGTAACCCTTGTAGCTGTCCCTCAGTGGGCCCTTTACAATCTGTTTTCCCAGGACACCTCTGGAGGAAGGGCAGGATTTTTACATTTAATGTCTATAACTCCTGGGGCAACCTGGTGCAGGTATGTTTCCCATTATAACCTCCCCACTGGGTCTTTCCATATAAAAGCAAAGAGGGTTGAATCCACACTGCCAATGGGAGACTGAAGAATGCATCTTTCAGATCCAAGACAGTACAAATACACACCTGTTTCTCTGGAAGAACTACTCATGAGAATTAGAGGTCCCAGGTTTCTTCAAAGGCAGGAGAGGCATATTCCAGGGTGACTGGCAGGGCATCAGGATGCCAGTCTCATCAAGCCAGGCAATATGAGCTTCATTTTCCCCATTTGTTTCCAGGGTCATTTGGTATTATTTATCTTTTGATTGGAGGCATAACTTTCAGCTAGGAGATATTCTTCTGACAGAGGGTAAGATACCATTTTTTTCTGTGTATCTGTAAGTCTATATCTCATTATCAGAGAAGGTGAAGGTGGCTTTCAGTTTGTGCAGAAGCTCCTGTCCCAATCAGTTTTTTGTTGTTAAACACATTTTGAACTACCTCCCCCAACTGGGACCTTCTTTTACCATTAAATTATTTTTAAACTTTTATAACACTTTCTAATACTCTGGCTGACTGGGTGACAAGGGAAATCTTTTTAGCTGCTGTTTTTAATCTTTCTAAAAAGTACTTAGTGAAATTTCTTAAAGTGCCCTTGGTCAGTGTTGGACAGAAGGGAATATCTGTTCTTTCCTGGTTGCGTTGCCTGGCAACAATTCCCTTGCCCACCCAGGGGCAGCGTTTTCACATTTTTTCAGAGAAAAGGGAGGGTTTTACAGATCACTGGTTGAAAAGAGACACAAATTATGAAAAAGAAAGTAGTGGAACTTTCTTTTTTTCTTAGGGCTCAGCCCAGGAGAACTTTGCCCTTTCCCTGGAACTATTTAGAGAAGGCATGAAGTGGAGGGAATGCTCATATGAGGAACTATTTTCCCTGACCCGTGTGCATTCTGCTTAGATGGCCGTGGGTGTTGGGGCCTGGACTGAGGCCCTGCTGCAGGTATTAGAGCTCTGGAGGGAAATGCATCGAATGAACAAAATGTGACCTGGGAACACAGAAGAAGGCACTGCCCAGCCACCAAAACAGATCAAAAGAATCATAAGTATATACTTCACTGACTGAGATCAGCTGCTCCTGAAGAAACAGCCCAATAGCACCAATTTAACCAAGGACTCCTACTGAACCAATACTAAAAATCAGAACAAGAGAGGCACTATCAGACACAGACACCGCCTGCACCAAGCAGAAGAGGTGAGTAGATGTGAGTGCAAAAATAAAGGCAACATAAAGACCTATATGGCAACATCGGAACCTAGTGATTCTACACCTGAACATACAAAGACAGAAGAAACAGAAGAAATCAATCCTAAAAATGACTTTAAGAAGATGATAGAGGCCCTTAAAGAAGAAATAAAACATTCCCTTAAAGAGGAAAAAAAAACTCCCTTAAAGAAATGGAAGAAAGGGGCTGGAGAGATGGCTCAGAGGTTAAGAGCACTGACTGCTTTTCCAGAGGTCCTGAGTTCAATTCCCAGCAACCACATGGTGGCTCACAACCATCTGTAACAAGATCTGATACCCTCTTCTGGCCTGCAGTCATACATGCTGTATATATAATAAATAAATAAATCTTAAAAAAAAAGAAATGGAAGAAATAACAAACAGAAAATGGGAAGAAATCAAAGAAAGCCAAGAAAAAGCAATTAAATAGATGAAAGAAACATTCCAAGATCTGAAAAATGAATTTGAGACAATAAAGAAAACACATGCTGAGGGAATGCTGGAAATAAAAATCCTGACTAAACAAACAGGAACTACAGAAACAAGCATAACCAACCAATTGCAAGAGATGGAACAGAGAATCTCTGACACTGAAAATACAATAGAGAAAACAGATTCGTCAGTCAAAGAAAACACTAAAGACAAAAAAGTCATAACACAAAACATCCAAGAAATTTGGGACACCATGTAAAGACCAAACCTAAGAATGATAGGGATAGAAGAAGGAGAAGAATACCAACTCAAAGGCACAGAAAATATATTCAACAAAATCATAGAAGAAAACTTTCCTAACCTAAAGAAAGAAATACCAATGAAGATACAAGAAGCTTACAGAACACCAAATAGGCTGCATCCAAAAAAAAAAGTCCCCTCGCCACATAATAATCAAAACACTAAACACACAGGACAAAGAAAAAATATTAAGAGCCGCAAAGGAAAAAAACCAATTAACATATAAAGGCAAACCCATCAGAATAACACCAGACTTCTCAATAGAGACTATGAAAGCTAGAAGGTCATGGACAAATCTTATGCAGACACTAAGAGACCACGGATGCCAAATCAGACTATTATACCCAGCAAAACTCTCAATCACCATAGGTGGAATAAACAAAATATTCCAGGACAAAACCAGATTTAATCAATACCTGTCCACAAACCCAGCCCTACAGAAAGCATTAGAAGGGAAAATCCAACCGAAAGAAGCTAAACACATCCATGAAAAATCAAGCAATAGATAATCAAACACCAACATACACCAAAGAAGGACAACACAACACAACCACAAAAAATAACAGGAATTAATAATCACTGATCATTAATATCCATCAGTATCAATGGTCTCAACTCACCTATAAAAAGACACAGGCTAACAGAATAGATAAAACAGGACCCATGCATCTGCTGCATACAAGAAACACACCTTAGCTTGGCGGTGTTGGCACACGCCTTTAATCCCAGCACTCGGGAGGCAGAGGCAGGCGGATCTCTGTGAGTTCAAGGCCAGCCTGGTCTCCAAAGCGAGTTCCAAGGAAGGTGCAAGGCTACACAGAGAAACCCTGTCTCAGAAAAAAACAAAACAAAACAAAACAAAACAAAAAAAAACCACACCTTAACTTCAAAGACAGACAGTAACTCCGAGTAAAGGGCTGGGAAAAGGCAGTGCAGAATTCTACCACACTTTCAAAGAACTAATACCAATACTATTCAAAGTGTTCCACACAATAGAAAAAGAAGGAACACTACCAAACTCTTTTTATGAGGCTACAATTACCCTGATACCCAAACAACACAAAGATGCAACAAAGAAAGAGAACTACAGACCAATCTCCCTCATAAAAATTGATGCAAAAATACTCAACAAAATATTGGCAAACTGAATCCAAGAATACATCAAAACAATTATCCATCACGATCAAGTAGGATTCATCCCAGGGATGCAAGGATGGTTCAACATACGAAAATCAGTCAATGTAATACACCATTTAAACAAACTGAAAGAAAAAAACCACATGATTATCTCCTTAGATGCTGAAAAAGCCTTTGACAAAATCCAACACCCCTTCATGATAAAGGTCTTAGAAAGATCAGGAATACAAGGAACATTTCTAAACATAATAAAGGCAATTTATAGCAAGCCAACAGCAAACATCAAATTAAATGGAGAGAAACTCAAAGCAATACCACTAAATTCAGGAACAAAACTAGGCTGTCCACTCTCCCCATATTCAATATAGTACTAGAAGTTCTAGCTAGAGCAATAAGACAACAAAGGGAGATCAAAGGGATACAAATTGGCAAGGAAGAAGTCAAACTTTCACTATTTGCAGATGATATGATAGTATACATAAGTGACCCCAAAAACTCTACCAGGAAACTCCTACAGCTGATAAACTCCTTCGGTAAAGCGGCAGGATACAAGATCAACTCAAAAAAATCAGTAGCCCTCCTGTACACAAATGATAAAAGGGCTGAGAAAGAAGTCAGAGAAACATCACCCTTTACAATAGCCACAAATAATATAAAATACCTTGGGATAACACTAACTAAACAAGTGAAGGACCTTTTTGATAAGAACTTTAAATCTCTAAAGAAAGAAATTGAAGAAGATATCAGAAAATGGAAGGATCTCCCATGTTCATGGATAGGTAGGATTAACATAGTAAAAATGGCAATCTTACCAAAAGCAATCTACAGATACGATACAATCCCCATCAAAATCCCAACACAATTCTTCACAGACTTGGAAAGAAAAATACTCAACTTCATATGGAAAAACAAAAGACCCAGGATAGCTAAAAGAATCCTATATGATAAAGCAACCTTTGGAGGCATCACCATCCCTGACCTCAAACTCTACTATAGGGCTATAGTAATAAAAACAGCTTGGTACTGGTATAAAAACCGACATATGGACCAATGGAATCGAATTGAAGACCCTGACATTAATCCATGCACATATGAACACCTGGTTTTTGACAAAGGAGCCAAAACTATACAATGGAAAAAAGAAAGTATCTTCAACAAATGGTGCTGGCATAACTGGATCTCAATATGTAAAAGATTACAAATAGATCCATATCTGTCACCATGCACAAAACTCAAGTCCAAGTGGATCAAAGACCTGAACATAAATCCAGTTACACTAAACTTAATAGAAAAGAAAATAGGAAGTACTCTTGAACGCATTGGCACCGGAGACCATTTCCTAAATATAACACCAAAAGCACAGACCCTGAGCACAACAATTAATAAATGGGACCTCTGGAAATTGAGAAGCTTTTGCTGGGCAAAAGACACAGTCAATAAGACAAAAAGACTGCTAACAGAATGGGAAAAGATCTTCACCAACCCCACATCTGACAGAGGATTGATCTCCACAGTATATAAAGAACTCAAGAAACTAGACATCAAAATACTAAACAGTCCAATTAAAAATGGGCTAAAGAGCTAAACAGTGAATCACAAAACAAGAATCACAAATGGCTGAAAGACATTTAAAGAAATGCTCAACATCCTTAATTATCAGAGAAATGCAAATCAAAACGACTCTGAGATACCACCTTACACCTGTCAGAATGGCTACGATCAAAATCACCAATGGCAGTCAATTTTGGAGAGGATGTGGAGCAAAGGGAACACTCCTCCACTGTTGGTGGGAATGCAAGCTTGTACAACCACTGTGGAAATCAGTATGGTGGTTTCTCAGAAAATTAGGAATCGAACTACCTCAAGACCCAGCCATCCCACTCTTGGGCATATACCCAAGGAATGCTGATTCATACCATAAAGATACATGCTCAGCTATGTTCATAGAAGCACTATTTGTAATAGCCAGAACCTGGAAACAACCTAGATGCCCGTCAACTGAAGAATGGATGAAAAAAGTGTGGTACATATACACAATGGAGTACTACTCAGCAGAGAAAAACAATGAAAGCATGAAATTTGCAGGTAAATGGATGGAACTAGAAAAAAAATCATCCTGAGTGAGGTAACCCAAACCCAGAAAGACAGTCATGGTATGTACTCACTCATAAGTGGATTCTAGATATAAAATAAAGAACAATCAGACTACAACCCACAGAAACATGGAGGCTATATATATAGCATGGAGGTCCCTAGGACGACTGTGGCTAATAATAAATTTCAGTTTTACTCAATTACTGAGTAAACCTCAATGAAACATCTCACTATTAAGATAAGAATACATACTCTATCAAGCTGATAATAGAAAAATAAATAAATTAATTAATCTTAAACAATAAAAAATAAATAAAAATAAAAGAACAATTTGAAATATTAAACAAACAAACATTTTACTAAAGTTAAAAAAAGGAAGAACTAGGGACTCATCATTCCTCTCCACATTCTATTCTTTCCCTTGTTTTATATATTTAAAATTTTTTTATCAGTGGATTCTGCTGGAGTTTATTGGTGGATTCTGCTGGATTATCCGATGCAGATATGCACTGGAGGACTCCTGTTGCAAATCACCCTCTGGAGTGATGGAAGGATCTTTCTACTAGCACGTGCAGGAGACCCGATCTAGCCTTGGTGTGGCCCCGGAGTTTGGCTTATGTCTTTCCTCAGGACAATGAGGTTTGTCTTTGGATTCCTGAGTACTGAATGTGCCCTGTGGCTGCTGCCGAAGCCCAACATGACAGAGACCTAATGGGTCTTCATGAAAAAATCTACCCTTCTGATGCCAATGGAGATTGAGAGCCCAATATGGCCAGCTTTGGTAAGCATTGATGTAAGCCTAGGAACTGTAGCCATGAGATTGGATTCTCCAGAAGAGCTGCCAGCTAAAGTCATGCTGGGATAAAAAAAAAAAAAAAAAAAAAAAAAAAAAAAAAAAAAAAAAAAAAAAAAAAAAAAAAAAAAACAGGCCTTGACGGTTCATGTTCCTGGAGTTGTATCCATGCCAGTGGATGTCCACACAATCCAGAAGAGAATTTGACATTGATGCTGCTGCTGTTCCTGTTATAACAATAGTGCACACTGCTGCTACTGCTTCTGGGATTACCATTTCATAATTGCTTACTACAGCTAGCACAGTGGAGACCCTGGCAACAAAAGTAGCTACCACAGTTAGTTAATCTTTCGTTCTATTGGGCATGATAAATTTAATTCAGTAGTTATATACATCTCGATTGGCTTTGAAAATTATAAATTTATAAACTCAAGTTCCAGTTGCTTTTGGGATACTATCTTACAAGGACTCCAACAAACAGTATGGCTCATTAAGGAAGGGAATGGCTCAGTTGCCTTTAGCTTACTGGCTATGGGTGAGATAGGACCTCTGTTGGTCTTTTCTGTATTGAACACATAGATTGCAAGCCCAGTGCCACTTTGAGATCTTTGGCAGCAGTTAACTCTGCAGCTCACACACGATTGAGCCGGTATGATAATGAGTATTCAGAGACGGGTAATACCTGGGGGGCACTCACCAACCTAAGACAGAGCACCTGTGTGGCCTGGGCAGGCGTCTCCATGATGGGTAAAGTGACCTGCTGAAGTCCCACACAACCCAAGTCAGAAGCTCATTTCTTAATAAAAGGGGGACCTGTAGGGCCCTGGCCCCCATTTTGCATAACTGTTGCCTTGCTTGTGGACCTTGACATTGATATCCTCCCAATGCTAATTTCCTGCCAGGTTCCACCCGCCTGAATGCTTAAGCGAAGTTCCTTGTCTGTGTCTCCTGAATAACGGGCATTAACAGCTTAGATGCAAGATTGTAAAACGGGCATTAATAGCTTAGATGCAAGATTGTAAAACACCAGTAGCGAACTTCTGCCCTCCAGGGTCCTCCCATTGTGCTGTAAGCCTGTATTTAACCTCCTACTCCCTTCAAGAAATGACATTTGACATTTAAAATTAATATATATATATTCAAATATATATATATAAATAATATATAAAATATATTTTATATATATAAAAATATATAAATTATATATAAATAATATATAAAATTAATATATATATATTTGAATAATACTGTGAATGTAATCTATGAATACCACAAATGTGATTAATATCATGAGTGTAAGTAATGAATATCATGAGTGTAGTTTAAAAAATAAAAATTAAAAAAAAGGAATGAGAGACTGCTCTGATGCTTAGTACCTCTTGCAGAAAACACTGTTCATGTTTCAGCACTTACATGGTGGCTCATATATGTAACTCCAAAGTCCCAGGGGATCTGACTTCATCTTGCCTAATGATGAGTGACCTTGTTTGCAGACAGAAAGGGATGACCATGTTTGTGTGGAAATATGCCTTAAGGAGAGCCTGGTGGCAGGAGCCATTCATGTGAAGACCTTGCTCTTGTCCTTTCCTGCCTGAATCCCACCTCCACCAGCTGCCTCTGAAACCAGGTCATGTGGTCTGGCAGGGTGTCCAGCCCATATTGGCCCCATCTCAGGTGGAGTAAATTATGATCAAGGCTCTGAGCTTGAATCCCAGCACCTTTCAGAACAGATGATCATCTCTGTGGATGTTTGTGTAATTATGTACTTGTAAAGATTTTGATCAGATTTTTATTTCTTTCATGTGTATCTGTAGGCAAGTGCACTTAGCCACAGTGCATAGGTAGCGGTGAGAGGCCAACTTGGGAACTGGTTCTCTCCTATCATATGAAGAGCAAAGTTAGGTCACTAGTGTTGGTAGTAGGCCACATTATGGGCTAGTCCATCTTGCTGACTCTAACTGTATGTTTGTGGTATGTAGAATGTGACTGGTATATTTATGTGTAGAGCACTGAGATGCATGTGTCAGAATGGCTGGCATTTTTGCATGCATATTTGGAGAAGTCTTCATGAGTTTTGGTTTTCAGGAGTTGGGTGTGGCAGAGGTATTGTGAATGCATCATGTTGCCTGTATCTCTTGTATGTTAAGGCTGACATGGCACTGGCAGAGACTTGGCCAAACTTATCAAGCATAGCCCCCGCCTTAGTTTCACCCAATGCTGCACTTGTAGTCCCCATTCCATTCTCTGCTCCAGCCTCTGCCCTACCCACTGCTGGACCTTCCTTTGATGTGGCCCTGCTCAAGCTGACCCTGCCTACACTGGTTCCACCCACTTGATGAATGCTCCACTTGACCTTGCCCAATCCTCCTCCATCTTTCCCCAGACTTCAACCCTCATCCAAGTCTCCAGCATCAACTAGCCTCTGTTCCTCCCCCCATCCTGACACCACCCTGGCCAGCCTCTATCCATGCATCCATAGCAGCATTCCAACACTCTGGCCCCAACCCTACTGAGCCCCATCAACCTCCCTGAGTCTATAGGTAAATACTTGTCAGCAGAGGGAATTGTAATAAGGGTAGAAACAGGCATTTGGGCAACTTTTATGTGACTTGTTTCTGTCTTCTGGACATGCTTGGCCAAATCATAAATATATCACTTCCATTTGATAACAGATTGCTGTTGTTTATATCCTAATTTATGACTTAATAGGTCAGATAACACCCATGTCATAATGGGAAGGCAGCTCAGGTTGCATAATATGGTGGCACATGAAATGTTCAATTTCCACTAAGGCTGAATAACAGGCCAACAACTGTCTCTAAAGGTGGTAGAGCCTTGCTTCAAGATCACAGAGGTCTCCTTTTTGATTCAACTACAGAGGACCAGCAAAGGCTCCTAAGAGCATTGCTATCTACCACTGACACTTCAAGTGGTAAAAAAGCCTGTACAGCAGCCAGAACCAATTGAATACCTCCTGTTCCCAGCCCTACACAAAGCTAGCAACTGTCTAAGTTACTTTTTATATGGGCCAAAATAACATAACCAAAAGAGGAATGTGCTCTCTCCAGAATCCAAATAGGCCTACTAAATATTATGCTTCTTTCTTGGTGGTAGGAGGGGCCCGGTGTTATAACTTGTCCTTCATATTAGAAGGAGTATCTCTGCATGTGACACAGTATGGTGATATTTTATTTGTATTCAAATGTTATTTGTATGTTAATAAATAAAATTGCCTGGGGGTCAGAGCTATTAGCAGGCCATAGGAAAGCAGGGCAGTGGTGGCATATGCTTGTAATCCTAGCACTTGGTAGGCAGAGCTAGGTTAGTCTCTGTGTGTTCAGGGATACAGCCAGTATTGGATACACCTGCCTTTAATCTCAATACCAATCAATAGAAAACCTGGAGGTCTATACAGACAGGCTGTGACAAGGTGGTCATGTGGTTGGGTTTACAACCAATGAGAAGGCAGAACAGAAACACTATAAAAAGACAGACACACAGGAATTAGATCTGGTTCGGAGAGGTAGGACCACCGCAGGAGGAAGGGTAAGGTTTTAGCTCTTAGCTCTGACCTCTTGGCTTTCTTCTTTGCATTGGTTCTGTGTTTCTTATTTAATAAGATGGTTGGTTACATCTACAACACAGCACTGGACTCCTAAGAATTTCAACCAGATAGAAGGACTTTGAAATTTGATTAATGTTCCATCCTCTTGATGCACATATATGTTAGCAATGAGTTTGTGGCCACTACCTCCTGCTCATTTGGTGCACTCAACATAATGTCAATACAGTGCAGCAATGTGATATTTTGTCAAAGACAAATCAAGCTATAGAGACCCCATTGGCTATCTGGTAATTTCTGACCTTTATCCTGTAAATA
Source organism: Peromyscus maniculatus bairdii (assembly GCF_049852395.1). Classification (NCBI taxonomy): domain Eukaryota; kingdom Metazoa; phylum Chordata; class Mammalia; order Rodentia; family Cricetidae; genus Peromyscus; species Peromyscus maniculatus. The sequence continues at coordinate 6,331,146 of NC_134873.1, read as the reverse complement.
AATCAATTTCAATGGTTTATAAGCACTTGTGATATAATACCCATGGGAGACAATTTAGTGGGAAAAATAAGTTTAAAGGCAATAAAGAATCCACATGATACAAAAATGCCTGTTTTGGTCAGAATTCAAATATTTGTAGTTATTTTCGCCTCTCATGATAATATGCAATGACAGTCCAACGACATCTCTCCTTCTATAGTTTTATAGAACGATTAGTGCACAATTAGATGGCAAACATTTTGATTTTGCTGACATTGCACTGGAAATAACAATCCTAATTCATGAGGTTAGGAAGGATTTGGTAAATGAAATTAGCTTTTCCACAGGCCCTCCTAAGTCATCATCAAGAGGGTAGGTGCTGAGAATTGAACCTGTGTCCTCTGGAAAAGCAGCCATCTTTCCAGATACCTATTTTGGATTTTTTGAGACAGGATCTTTTTATATACCTATGGCCATCCAGGCACTCAATGTCCAGGATAGACTGGCCTCAAAAGCAGAGATCGACCTCCCTTTCCCAAGTGCTTGGATTATAAGCATGAAGCACTACAACAAAGTGACATTTTTTTAAAATGACCTATCTTTGAATCAGATACTGAAAGAATATAAGATTTAAACAGAAAGCATCTTTTCTTTCAATACTAATACTTCTAGAAATTTTTCAATGAATTAATTTCAATGGGTAAATCATATACTATGTTCTCAATATTTTTGATTAAATTCTTAGCTTTGTAAGTTTCCTCCTTTAAAAAAAAATTAACTGTGGCTGGGAATTAGTGGCACATGCCTTGAGTCCCCAAACCTGAGACAGAGGCAGGCAGATCTATGCAAGTCCAAGGTCACCATGACATACAGAAAGAATTCCAGGAGGGTCAGAACTATACAACTGTCTCAAAAACAGACAAAAATTAATGCATGTAAATAGCAATGCTATGGTGTGGATGTGCCAGTCAGAGGACAACTTACAGGTTTCTATTCTCTATTTCATCTGTTTGAGCACTAGAGAATGAACTGAGATAGTCAAGTTTGGCAGTAAGTGGCCTAAGGTGGTGAGTGAACTCACTAGCCCTTATTTCAATTTCAAAACTATTTATGTGCTAGTGTGTGGATGTGCATAAAACCTAAGTGTAGTAACCAAAGAAAATCTTGTATGAGTAATGTGGGTTTCCAGAGAATGAACTCAGGTCATCAGGTTTAGCAGCAACCACGTTTACCCCCTGATAAAATTCTCTGGCATTCATTTGTGAATCTGAGAAAAATGTAAAGATCAAGTATTTAGTCCTCAGAATAATGTCACATAATCCAAAAATAATGGAGGATACCATAAATACTATGTTAATTTGCAAATAGGTTTTATTCTTCAAATTATCCTGTGTTCCCATATTGTTGGAATAAAACTAGTTGAAAAGCTTTACCACATTGACTATATCCACACAGGGTTTCTCTCCAGGATGACTTCTTTCATGTATTTGAAGATGACTTTTAAGTGAAAAGGTCTTACCACATTGATTATATCTGTAGGGTTTCTCTCCATTTTTCATTTTATGCCTGTGATGATCACTTTTACAAATACACATACAAATGCTTTACCACATTACATGGATTACATGGATCAGATACCTCTCCACTATTACTTCTTTCATGTATTTGAAGATGACTTTCACATGCAAAGGTTTTATGACAATGACTACATTCATAAGGTTTCTCTCCAGTATGACTTCTTTCTTGAGTGAAAAGACACTTCTGTGCAAATACTTTACCACATTAATTACATCCATAGGATTTCTCTAGTATGTCTTCTTTCATGCCTGTGAAGATGACTTTTATATGCAAATGCTTTACCACACTGATTACATCCATAGGGTTTCTCTCCACTATGACTTCTTTCATGCCTGTGAAGATCACTTTTACATGCAAAGGCTTTACCACATTGATTACATCCATAAGGTTTCTCTCCAGTATGACTTCTTTTATGCCTGTGAAGATGACTTTTACGTGAAAAGGCTTTACCACATTGATTACATTCATTGGGCTTCTCTCCAGTATGACTTCTTTCATGATTGTGAAGATCACTTATACATGGAAAGGCTTTACCACATTGATTACATCCATAGGGCTTCTCTCCAGTATGACTTCTTTCATGCCTATGAAGAACACTTTTATATGCAAAGGCTTTACCACACTGCTTACATTCATAGGGCCTTTCCCCAGTATGACTTCTTTCATGTATATAAAGATGACTTTTACGTGAAAAGGCTTTACCACATTGATCACACTCATAGGACTTCTCACCAGTATGACTTTTTTCAAGCCTGTGATGATGACTTTTATGTACAAAGGCTTTACCACTATGATTACATCCAGAGCATTTCTCTCCAGTATGACTTCTGTCATATATTTGAAGATGATTTTTATGTGCAAAGGTTTTACCACATTGATTACATTCACTGGGTTTCTCTCCAGTATGACTTCTGCCATGCTTCTGAAGAGTATTCTTCTCTGCAAAGGCTTTCCCACATTGATTACATTCAAGGTGTTGTTCTCCGGTATGAGTTCTTTCATGTTTTAGAAGATAACTGGTATGTGAAATGGCTGTATCACATTGATGATAACTATACTTTTTCTCTCTAATGTTAGTTCTATGTACTTGATGAAGACTATGACATGAAAAGGCTTTATCACTTTGGTTATTTTCATAGGTTTTTACTACCAAATGAGGTTTTTTGTGTACTTTTAAAGAGGAATCAGATATAAGTTTTTTATCATGTTGCTTACATTCATAAATATCTTCTTCATCATTGGTTGTTTTGTATCTTTGAAAATATCTGTGATTGTTAAAGTCTTTAGTACAAGGTCCACATTTATTACTTCCTTTTTGCATATGATTTGTTTTACTTTTTTGAAGACAACTTGAAGAACTCAGAGTTTTACCACACTGATTGCATACATAACATTTTCCTGTAGTGTAAATAAGACTACATATGCAAAGTGATCCAGTACAGACACATGAATTTTCATATTCCTTGTACTTATATGGTGTTTCTCCAATGTGAGTATGTTGAGGTATTGCCACTGAAGTTGGAAAACCAATTAATTGTAAACTTGTATCACAGTCACCATGTCTTCTCATAGTGGGGACTACCAAATATCTTCCATTTGTTCTGAGAGAGACCGAAGTACAATGCTTCTTTCCATATCCCTTATGTTGACATGGATTGAATCCAGAGTGACAGATGACACACCTGCTAAAGGAAGATAACAATTAAAGGGTTTACACATTGCATTCCCATAGTCAAATGTTTTGTGTGTCATACAGATGTGGTATAGGGATTCAGGTTTCTTTACCATGACAACCTCCTTGTCTCATAAACTGCACCTCTAGCTAAACTATGGTAAGTCACTCACTACAAATACTTGAGGAGCACTAGCTTTAATATGGAAGATTTCATATAAAAGATCTTTGACATACACTAATCACCTTATCAATGTGTATACCTTTTAAGATAATTGAATGGTATGAAACTAAGTGGATGGACAATTCTACAACATGCCTGTCATATGACCAATAATTAAAATTATGACATCTATTATGGTGTTATTTCCTTCTCTTGTTTCTTAAAAGAATGCTTTGAAACAATGCTCAGCTACCTGACACTGGATTACATGTATTGTGAGAATTTAATAATCACCACAAAGCTGTGCTTATTTACACTGCTGCTTTTCATTAAAACCAGGGTTCATTAACATTTCTTTAGAGGTATAAATGTATCAGCTTACACGTGAAAATTACCTTCCATGTCTTCTAGAACTTTGACAATGTTCTTCAATATTGTGGTCTTCCCATTTGTAGCCTAAAATACAGAACAAGAACATGCATGATATATTAATGGAAATTAGGCTCAATTGGGATTACTATCTTTGGTGAACCTTAGAACAATGGTTGATTCATTCACCAGATTCTTACTCCTTCACATTGAAAATCACAGAAGACTAAAAATCTCCAAGAAAAGCTTGTCCCCTTAAGTTAAAAAGTGATAGAAAGCTCACATTCTTACCTATAGAAGTAAGGTTCCAGTAGGTGTCCAGCATCACATCTTTGTAGAGACTCTTCTGAGAAGGATCCAGCAAAGCCCATTCTTCATGAGTGAAGTTTACATGCACATCTTCATAGGTCACTGTATCCTAAAATATCCCATATAAGTACATAATAGAAATGGTGAGACTGATTGCATTATAAAAGTAGACTTCATTGGGAATATATTTACAAAATTTTGTGTACTCAATATATTCTATGATATGGGTCATAGAATTTCAAATGCAGTAACCAATTCATTTTAGAAGGAAACAGAAAAGAAGGATGATACATTCCATTTCTGTGCCCAATGAATAGAATATGGCATTGCAGGAGAAATGCCTAGTAATTAATACATACAGAAGACATGTAAACAGAATAACACTATTTAGTACACATCAGCAATATTTTATCAAAAATTTTAACTTCAAAAAAGTAGACAATATGGATGTGGTGGTGCACTCCTTTAATCCCAAACCTCAGAAGGCAAAGATTGTGATTTCCAAGACAGCCTCCTCTATGCAGAGATTTCTAGAACAGCCAAAGTTACATAGTGAGACATTGTCTCAAACAAAAAAACAGAAAGTAATCAGGGGGCTCACTTGAAATTCCTCCATGGAGTTAAACATTCACCTCAATCCTGTAACTGTCTATCATAAACAGGCGTGTGACCTCTTATAAACTGTCAGGCTAATAATTCCTAGAAAGGAAAGCATTTTTAAGAAGTCACTGGCTTACAGATCAAAGAATTCTCAAAAACTTTAGTTAAGTAAATGGTGATTCTATGAGAGTAAAACAAACAACAACAACAAAAGGGATGAAGTTTATAACGCTGGAAGAACAGATAAGATCACCTGCTGCTTTTGAAGAGGTCCTAGATCAGTTGCTAGCACTCACTGGAGGGACCCAACTTTTCCTAGTTTGGGGGCAAGAGAATCCAATGCCCTCTTCTGACTTCAGTAAATACCAGGAAGACAAGTGGTACACATCCATATATATAGGCACAAGATTCACACATTTCAAAAAATTTAAAAAAAAAATTAAAACATACACAAAGGTGGGAACAATGTTACACACCTACAAATCAGTGACTTGGGAGATCATTATTAACTTCATGAATGCTTACATTCTTGGTCTGAAAAATGATGCCCTCTGCCAAAGTTCAAAAGTCATAGTATGGATAAAGCTCAGCATAAGAGCAAATGCTTCACATGTACTAAAACCTAATTCAATCAGCTAAAAATATAAACATAAAAATATCAGGCAAATGTAATGCATTAGCAAGAAAATGCAATTGTTTCTATTTTGCCTTACATTATTTAGGAATGGAGTTTCTAATGCTGGTGATGGCATGGCTACATGAGAAGGAATGGTGCTACTCAGTTTCAGCCACACAAAGAAGAGTGGTGGGGGTATAAACACTCAAAGCCCTTACCCATAGATGACAGTCCTCCAGAAAGGCTCCTCTTCCTAAGGGTTTCATAAACCACCAATGAAGGCCACACATCAAACACAAAAGCTCAAATACATTATACTACCTAGGAGACTTTTCATTTAACCCACATTTTGACATAGGTCATGACAGGGTCACGGTCAAACAATGGTGCAAAATGCATTTAGTCTAATTTCAAAGATCCCATATTTTGTAATAGTCCCAACATTATTTGAATGTCCAAAGTTTCTTCTGACACACAAGGCAATCTCTTGACTGTGAGATCTTATAAAATCAAAACACAAATTATATCTGCCCAACACACACTGGTGAAGAATACACATTTCAAAGAATTAAAGAAATATTGGAACAAGTCAAGACTGAAACCCTGCGGCTGCAAACACCAAATACTGCAGCTCTGTGTCAGATACCTGGGGCTTCTTTCTCTCTGCACCTTCTCATACATCTCTCTCTCTCTCTTTGGCTACTTTTCATGGCCGGTGTCTCAAAGCTCAGGTATATGAACATATTTGTTGTGAGATATTTGATCATACAGTGACACCCTGAGGCTGGTAATGAAGTTAACCTTGAATCAGGGGACAGAGTCAAGGATTAGTTGCCTGAAATTTGCCACAAAAAATTTGAAGTACCCAGGATACAATATGATAGAGAGGCATCTCACCAGCACTATTTGGTCAAATTTTAACACACAGATGGCCTCACACTTATACTTAAACACATCTCTATTTTTTGGTGGGCTTCCTGAGACAAGGTTTTTCTTTGTAGCCCTAGCTGGCCTGGAACTCACTATTTGGAGTAGGGTGGTCTTGAACTTCCTTTATCTGCTTCCAAAATACTAGGATGACAGGTGTGAGCCCTCATGCTCAGCTAATTAAATGTGCCGATTAAATCAAAGTGTAATACAGAGATATATGGCAACTTCTTGAAGGGCAAAAAATGAAATAAAAATGACAAAGTGACAGATTAGTTTTAAAGTCTTTTAACTCTTGCCAATGGAAAGTCTAACCATGTAACAGGTGTCACCACTTGGTCTCCTAGTGGCCTAGGACAACTCACTCTGCACATTATTTCTCAATGACACACTGTAGAATTTGCCTAGCATATGCCTTGCCGAGATCTTGGTCCTATAATGAGGAAACTGTTTTGTATTTTTGCAGCAAGGTCTCATTAAATGTTCCTGTCTGGCCTCAAGCTAGTGGAGATCCTTCTGCTTCAGCTTTTCAAGTGCTGGGATTACAGGTGTGAGTCATCATGACTGGTTGAATGAAATTCTGTATAAAAGCTGACTCAGTGGCAGACTATTTGCCTTTCACATGTGAAGTGCATGGGTTTGATCTCCAGCACAGAAAGAAAAAACAAAATAACTAATGTGGCCTCATGGGCGCATAAGCATATAAAATGCTTGAGATGCTCCTCAAATGAAAAATTAATCAAAAGAGATGGGGAAGGACACTAGTATTCATCAAAGGTAAATCTGCTGTGAGGACATTTCAATTTCTAACATCTATTCACCAACCACAAGGGCACCTACATTTGCAAAAGAAACACTACTACAGCTTAAATCTAATATTGACCCTCACACAGTGGTAGTAGGAGACTTCAATACCCCACTCTCACCCATGTACAGGTCATCTAAACAAAGACTAAACAGAAAAACACTGGAGCTAACAGACATTATGACCACATGGACCTAAAGTGATATTTACAGAACATTTCACTGAAACACAAAAGAATACACCTTCATCTCAGCAGTATAACAGGGTCCCAGACCTTTATAGGTCCCCTTACCTTAGCACAACTGACTCTATAATGGAAGTGTCATTCAAGCTGTAAAACTTAGCACATATACAGCACCATCTCCCAAAACTAAAAAGCGCTAATCCATCAATGCCCCCAGTCATGAAAAAGTCTCTAAATGCACTAACCTTGCTTTTTACCTTCTGAAGTTCCACTTCTGGCTAACTGTTCTTGTTAACTAGAATATGTCAACATAGTTTTTGTGCTTTAAAGATCATTCTGAAGGAAGCATGGAGCTACACTGAGATCCTGAGAACTCAGTGTAGTGTCAGGCCAGCTACAAAAGACATTCTATTGGCTTAAACCCAAGTCCTAGTCATCTTCTCTGGTGAATACCCACAACATTTCTGGAGATCCAATTGAGTTCCCTCAGTACACTAGGAGTCTCAGAGTCCCTTGGAAGGAGGAGGAGTGCAATGGTCAGGGGAATCCTAGTAGGAGGGAAACTTGAGATATTCCAAGTTCCAAGGTGTGTTTGTTAGGATTTTACTGCTCTGAAGAAGCACCATGAGTATAGCAACTCTTGTAAGGGAAAACATTTAATTGGGGCTGGCTTACAGTTCAGAGGTTTAGTCCATTAACATCATGGCAGGAAGCATGATGGCATGCACGCGAACATGGTGCTGGAGAAGGAGCTGAAGTTCTAGATCTTGATCTACAGCAGCAGTAGGAGACTGAGACATACAGATATCAAAGCCCGCCTCCACAGTGACACACTTCCTCCAACAAGGTCACATCTACTACAACATGCCTACACTTCCTAATAGTGCCACTCCCTTTGGACCAAGCATTCAAACATATGAAGCGATGGGGGCTATTCCTATTCAAATCACCACATTCAATTTTCTGACTCCAACAGGCAAGAAAGCATATAGTCAAATTTCAGAAGTCCCCATAGCATATAACAGTCTCAAAGTTGTTTAAAAGTCCAAATTTCAAAGAATCTCTTCTGAAATTTATGAAATCTCTTAACTGTAATCTCCTATAAAATCAAAATAAAAAACTAGATTGCATACTTCTAGCATACAATGAAATAGGATAAACTTTACCCTTCCAAAATAGAGGGAAAGAAGAACAGTTAGGAAATACAGTGAGGACCAAAGCAGACAGAAAACCAGCTAGCCAAACTCCAAACTCTGCATCCATGTCTGGTATCAAAATGCTCTTCAGATCTCCAACTTCTTTCAGCTTTGTTGACTGCAACACATTTCTTTTTCTTGGGCTGGTTCCACTCCACATTAGCAGCTTTCTTTGGCAGATATCCAATGACCCTGGTATTACCAACATTTTGGGATATTCAGTGAAATCCAGGCTTCACCTTCACAGCTTCACACAAGAACCTCTTTAGACCTCCATTCAAAGATACTCCTGACACATACCTGGCCTCCATAGCTTTCCATAGAAATGAAGGGAGATTCCATAATTCCTTTCTTCTATCCTTGACTCTAAATCTAGAACCACATGGCCAAAGCTACCAAGTTCTACTGCTTTCTGGGGTTGGAACATGGCCTGCTAATTCAATTATATCTTCACCAACTTTGTTTTAGATGGACTCCTTCACTGCCTAAACTTGGCTATCTGGAACTCCCTCTGTAGACCAGACTGGCCTCAAACTCAGAGATCTGGCAGCTTCTTCTATATTCCCAGTGCTAGAATTAAAGAACTTCACCACCAGACCTGGCTCTAAGCTTTTCTTTGATTCTTTCCACAAGTTAGAAACTTAGCTGCATGTGATCTAGCCTTGAGGTCACACTCCCTTTAATCCACTTCTTATTTATCTCTTTGAACACAGAACTTAGCTCTCTTCTCCTTCCTGGTGGTTTTCTCCTCAAATTGTACATTTCATATTTTTACTTTCTCAGCTTGCTCTTTTTCATTATAAATCATTGTAACAATGAAGACTAATAAACACATAACAGAGTGAATACTAAGCTGTTTTGAGATTTCCTCTGCCAAAGGAATTAATTCAAAACTCTTCACTTTAGCTTCAGGAAGACTCTTCAGAGAAGGGCAAAAAGCAGCCAAATGTTCACCAAAATATCACAAGAACAGTCTCTAGACAACATACCAATATTTTTTTCCTCTGAAACCTTTTGACCCATGGTTCAAATCACCCTCAACACAAATGTCTTCCTTTATCCAAAGCTGAAAGAAGTTGGAGATCTGAAGAGCCCATTAAGTAGCACTTAAAGCCATCCACTGCTTTCCTAACTCAAAGTCCCAAAGTAAAAATTCTTCCAAACAAAAATATGATCAGGCCTATCACAAAAATAACCTACATCCTGGTACCAAGTCTCTTAGTTGGAGTTTTATTGCTGTGAAGAGCTATCATGATCATGGCAATTCTTATAAAGGAAAACATATAGTTAGGGCTGGCTTACAGTTCAGAGGCTTAGTCCATTATCATCATGGGGAGAAGCATGGCAGCATGCAGTAAGACATGCTGCTAGAGAAGGAGCTGAGAGTTCTACATCTTGGTTCTCAGAAAGCAGAAAGAGACTGAGACACACTAGGCCTATCCTGAGCACATGGAACCTTAAAGCCTGCCTCCACAGAGACACACTTCCTCCAACAAGGCCACAAGTTCTAATAGTGCCACTCCCCATAACCAAACATTCAAACACATGAGTCTGTGGGGCCATTCCTATTCAAAGCACATCAAATTTCCCTTTGACCAATCACTGCCTAATGCTTCAGAGGGGTCTGACACTACCACCCCAAAAGGAAACAAATTAGAAAGTTGCCTATTCTGTCACCTCTGGAGGTTAGGACTGGATGAGTCACTTTCTGTTTAGACACATAGAAGAAGTCAGACATGGCTGTTGATTTGTCCAGGAACCTTGTGACACATCACTGGATCCCTCTGTCTGTTCAGGTATATAAATATGTGATGAACATCCAGGTTGTTTTTACTGTATGTCTTTCTGTATGTATATGTGTGTCTCCCTCCATATGCTATATATTTCTATCAGTTTTGTTTCCTTGTATTGACCACCGGCTTTCTCTGGTGTGAAACTTTCCTCCACCTGGTTGAAGACCTATTCCCCCTCCTGCTGAGGACCTGAATCCTTTTGGCTCTGTGAGGTCACCCAGAGAAACCAAACCAAAGGAAAAAAAAAAACCAATCTAAGAGCAGAAGCACATGCTTGTTATGTTGCTTGACTCCTGGTCATATTCGGGGTTAGTACCTATGTGGAAGTGTGGAGGGGCTGGGCCTCTCATCCAGGATTCTAACCCCCTGTCGTATAAGCAGAATGAACACAGGGTGGGGGAAAACAGTTCCCCCAGATGAACCTTCCCTCCACTTTGTGCCTGCTCTTAGGAGCCCCAGAAAAGGGGGAAAGGTCTCCTGGGCTGAGCACAAAGGAAAAGAGAAAGTTCTACTATTGCTTTCTCTTTCATAGTTTATGTCTCTTTTTTAACCAGTGATCCATAAAACCCACCATTCTTTGGAAATAAAAGTAAAAACACTACCCATGGACTGGTCAAGAAAACTGCTGCCAGGCAACACAGCCTGGACAGAACAGATTTGCCAATGTGTCCAACACTAACCAAGAAGACTTTAAGCAATTTCAGTAAGTACCTTTTGGAAAGATAAAGACAGCTGCTAAAGAGATTTCCCTTTTTAATCTGGTTGGCCCCAGATACTACAAAAAAATTTTATAAAAGTTAAATAAAAAATGTAAAGGTATAAAGAGGTCCCAGTTGCTCGAGGTAGTTCAAAAGGTATTTGATAACAACAGAACAACTTATCAGGACAAGACCTTTAGCATAAACTGAAAGGCATCTTCACCTTCTCTGATAAGGAGACACAGCTAGACTTACAGATACACAGCAAAATTTTCATATCATACTGTAAGAAAAACATCTCCTAATTGAAAGTTCTGCCTCCAGTCAAAATATAAACAATATCCAATGACCCTGGAAACACAGGGAATACTGAAGTCCATGTTGCCTCATTGAGGAGACAAGTATCCTGGTGCCCAGCCAGTTACCCTGGAATATGCATCTCCTGCCTATGAAGAAACATGGGAACTCTGATTCTCATGAGTCTGGTTCTTCCGGAGAAACAGGTGTACATTGTCGTGGACCTGAAAAAAAAATACATTCTTCAGTGTACCATTGACAGAGGTGAGTCACCCCATCTTTGTTTTTAAATGGACAGAGCCAGTGGGAGGTTACAGTGGGCAACATAGCTGGCCAAGGTATCCCCAGGAGCTAAAGACACCACATGCAGAGTTCTTGATGTTCCTTCAGATGTTTCCTGGGAAAACAAATTATAAAAAGGCCACCAAAGGACTACTTCAAGAGTTACAGTCCTCGGACTACAGAATGTTGGCTAAGAAAGCCCAGCATTGTAGAAGTCTACCTATCTTGGCTCCCAGATGAAGGGAGGTAAGAGTACACTATCACAGAATAAGATTGCTGCCATCCTTCAGATTCCAACTCCAAAAGTTCCTAGGTACAGCCTCTGGACAACAGAGCTTGTGGAAATGGTAAACCCTCTACACACCAGCACAAAAGGAGGCATTGTACGTACAGACCTCAGAGTTCTGGCCAGTTAAAAAGAATAAACAGGACACACACACACACACACACACACAAAAAAAAAAAAAAAAAAAAAAAAAAAAAAAAAAACTTTAACAAAACTCTCATTACAGTCTACCAAAGAATAGATAGGCCTTCTTCCTTTGCTTTTCTTCTGCCAGCTCCACCCCATACAGAGGGATTTACCCACCACACATACATGAGGTACTTGAAAAGCATCTCCGACTGCTTCCCCCAGGCTCAGAAACAAAGAGTTAGCAGAACAGTCTAATCATTATTTTCTCAAGTCATTCAGAAACTCCAGTTCTTCATAAAGGTTATTCCTTGGACTATCTTAAAGACCCAGACGACCTCCGAGTCCACCACCAGTATCCCCTTGTTCCAGTCCAATATTGTCTGGGTCAAGCAAGTAGCCAAAGGGACACTGGAATCAACCTAGAAAGAACTCTAGGAGATGATTCTCTCCCCTCCTATGGCAGTGAAGAGAGCTGATATTATACCATGGATCCACGACACCAGACCAAGAAAGCAAAAGCCACAGATGCTGCCAAATGGACTGTCTCTAATTATGGACCCATTAAAGTTAGGTTCCATTGGGTCCCAAAGCATTTCCAGTCTCTGTCCTTCTACCTTCTCCTGAATCTTATATCAGTATGAATACAGGCTCATGGTTCAACCCTCACTGCCCTTAGGCCTGGACCTGGGAACTAAAGAAGACAGATACAGAAGAGGTTATTAGCTAGTATGACTACAGACCAACAACCCATATTCATTTTGACCTCTGTCCACTGATGCCCACTTTAAATGTCGGGTTGTATTAGAGAAAGGAAAGATGTGGGGGTTTATCCTTTGAGGTAGAAACACAGTTTACAACTCTATGCATGTCCCATGGCTGGGCCCCCTGGTTGCCAGAAACAAGGATGTTTCAATTACAAAAACTGTGTTTTGTGAAACTGAGGCTTCCTGGAATACTTCATCAAAAAGATTTTCAACTATGGGGAACAGGAAAAACCTGCAGAATCAGAATCTATGAAACAGTAAGGGACCCTGAGAATGGAGTTAACCATTGCCAGCCAGAAATAGGCCAGGATTGCTAGTTATGTTTAGACACTTGGCCCCAGTCATACTACGTAGGGATAGGAACTAACCAGACTGACAGTCCATTGACTGACAAAACTCACTGTAAATGGGGAAAGCCCAAATTAATGTTCTGCTTTATGGGTTAATTCATAAGGATAACAATATCACCAAGCCCATGAGACTAAATGTGTGTCTTCTGATGCTTTCCAAATGAAGCAGACAGGTAGATAAGGACCTGATGGTATTAAAAGGTTCAATTTCTGAATTAAAACAACAGTTAGATTCCCTTATAAAAATGAACCTACAACATTGAAGAGGCTTAGATTTACTTTTCATGAGATAAAAGAAACTATGTATGGCTTTGGGAAAAAAAAAACTGTAGGAGTAATTTGGAAAAACATTGCCATGGTTGGGGAAATAATTGATACCAGTCTCTGTTCTCTTTGACCCACTGGATAACTACTTTGCTTTCATCACTGACTGTGCCTTTAATTATCATTCTGATTAGATTAATGGTGCATCTTAACTAAAACAACATGAGTCCATGATTTGACTCATTCACTAAGTCCAGTGGAGAATGTAAGAGGCCCAAGTTCTTAGTAGGACCCCAGACCTTAGCACAACTGACTCCAAGATGGAAGGGCCATTCAGGCTATAAAACTCAGCACATAAAAAGTACCAACAGCCAAAAGGAAAACAAGCTCTAATCCATCAAAGTCCATAGTTATAGGAAGCCTCTAAATGTACTAACCTTGCTTTTTAGTCTGTAGTTCTGCTTTTGGCTAGACTGTTCCTGTTAACAGAAGTATATCAACACAGATATGGTTTTTGTGTTTATACGCTCATTGTGAAAAGGGTCTAGGGCTACACTGGGATCCAGAACACCCAGAGTAGCTGCAGGCAGATAATAAAGACTTTCTATTGGCTTAAACCCATGTCCCAGCAGGCTTCTCTGGTGAATACTCCACAACAAACACCTCACAGAACTTTTTCCAAAATTGACCACTCAGACACCAGCAAATCTCAACAGATAGAAGAAAATTGAAATAACTCCCTGCATCCTATCAGACCACCACAGACTAAAGCAGGATGTCAACAACAGCAGAAGCATCAGAAAGCTTACAAGCTTGTGGAATCTGAACACCTCTCTAATAACTGAATAATGGGTCAATATAGAAATAAAGAAAGAAACTAAAGACTTCCTAGAAATAACTTTGACACAGACCCAATGTTTTCTCAAGAAAATAGTGCATGGGCCTGGAGAGATGGATTAGCAGTTAAGAACACTGGCAGCTCTTCCAGACATCCTGAATTCCATTTCCAGCAACCACATGGTGAATCTCAATCATCTAATTTCCTCCTCTGGAATAAAGGCATACATGCAGATAGAGCACTCAGATATATAAAATAAAAAACTAAACTTTAAAAAAAATTAATGTTTCTAGAAACTTTGCCCCCAATATGATGAGTCCATTACTCTTTCATTTAGTCTTACTTGATTTCACAGAAAATGTACAGAATACAGAGATAATATAACAAAATATTACCCAACCTGTCTTACTGACTCTTCTCTTGCTGTGAAGAAGAACTATGACCAAGACAACTCTTATTATAATGAAAGGTTTTTAATTTGGGGATTGATTATAGTAACAGAGGGTTAGTCCATTATCATCTTGAACGGAAGCATCTTGGTAGGCAAATCATGGAGCTGAGTGTTACATCCTGATACACAGGCAGGCAGGCAGAAAGAAACACTTGCCTTGCACTGGTTTTTTGAAACCTCAAAGCCCACCTACAGTCACACATCTTAACAAACAAGACACACCTACTTTGACAAGGGCATACCTCCTAATCTTACACAATTACTTCCATTAATCGGAGACCAAGCATTCAAAGGTAGTTGCCTGAGGCTGTTGAATAAATATAAACCATGACAGGAATACAACCTTAGAAAAGAAAGAGCCCTAAAGGAAAAGAATGAAAGATATTAAGGAAAACAGAGAGAGGAAAAGGGGAAAGAAAAAGAAAGAGACAGAAAGAGATGTACAGAGAGAGAAAGAAAAAATATTTCCTCCAAATAGGGGGAGCCAACTCCCCTGGCTGGGTTACAGGCCTCCTAATATCCCATGTAAGAAGAGATTAAATGTTTGGAGGCCTCCAAACTCAGGTTTAAGTCCCTATCTTTTCCCTGAGTGCATGGCATTATCCCTTGTTTCCTTCCCTATAGAGGTCCCTCAGAGAACCTGGGACACCTTGGATCAGGTCTGGTGGAAACAATGAAGGCAGTCAGTCTCCTGGTGTGCTGAAGTGTGACTGCTGGAGATGAGGCCATCGGAAGCTGCATTTAAGTGCCTGCCACACAAGGCACAAACGTTTTTAATTTTACTTAACTTTTGTTTGTTTGTTTGTTTTGAGATGAAAAACTATTGGCGAGGCCTGTCAGAATGCGATTCAAGATGGCGGAGACAAGCAGACGCAGGTAGGCCTGTGGCAGCGGCCCGGGGAGGTAGACGGGTCCGGCGGCAGCCACCGACAGGGACATTTAGGCCCGGCGGCAGCTGGCTGAGACACTCAGGCCCAGCGGCGGTCCACAGAGGTGGACAGGCCCTGCAGCGGAGATAAGCAGACAGAGGTGGACAGGCCCGGCGGCGACGGCCGACAGAGACATTCAGGCCCTGCAGCGGCGGCCCACAGAAGTAGATAGGCCACGGGGTAGAGACGGGCAGACGCAGGTTGGTGACTCGCGGAGGTGGAAGGGCCCGGTGGCAGTGGCCGACAGGGACATACAGGCCCAGCGGCAACTGGCAGAGACATACAGGCCCCGTGGCAGTTCGCAGAGGTGGATGGGCCCTGCAGCAGTGACAAGCAGAGATAGGTAGGCCCGCGGTGGCAGCCGGCAGAGATATACAGGCCCGTTGGCGGCCCGCAGAGGTAGACAGACCCAGCGGCAGTTGACAGAGACATACAGGCCTGTTGGCCACCCGCAGAGGCAGACAGACCCAGCGGCACCTGAAAGGGACATACAGGCCCAGCGGCGGAGACAAGTGGACGCAGGTGGGCCTGTGGCAGCGGGCCACAGGGGTGGACAGGCCCGGGGACAGAGATGAGCGGATGCAGCTTGGAACGGGGATGCCCCTAGCCCCAACACCTGGGGAAGAGGCTATCTCCGTGGGTCGGAACCAGGGCGAGTCTGGGCACTCCTTCTGGGGACAACCCAGGGCCCAGCTGCTGATCCTGTGAAACCCAACAACTTGGAGGTGTTGGTGAGACTACCCTGCTCAGCTGAAACCCATCTGAGAGAGGATTCAGATGCCTACAGTTTGAAGTCTGAAGAAACAAGATCAGCTGAGGAGTTGACAAATGAACAAAACGTGACCTGGGAACACAGAAGAAGGCGCTACCCAGCCACTAAACCAGATCACCAGAATCATAAGTATATAATTCACCGACTGAAATCAGCTGTCCCTGAAGAAACAGCCCAATAGCACCAATTTAACTAAGAACCCCTACTAAACCAAGACTAAAAATTAGAACAAGAGAGGCACTCTCAGACACAGACACCACCTGCACCACACAGAAGAAAAGATGAGTAGACGCCAGTGCAAAAATACAGGCAACAACATAAAGACCTATATGGCAACATCAGAACCTAGTGATTCTACACCTACAAGACCTAAACATACCATGACAGAAGAAACAGAAGAGATCATCCCTAAAAATGACTTTAAGAAGATGATAGAGGCCCTTAAAGAAGAAATAAAACATTCCCTCAATGAGGAAATAAAAACTTTCCTTAAAGAGGAAATGAAAAACTACCTTAAAGAGGAAATAAAAACTTTCCTTAAAGAGGAAATGAAAAACTCTCTTAAAGAGGAAATAAAAACTTCCCTTAAGGAGGAAATGAAAAACTCCATTAAAGAGGAAATAAAAAATTCCCTTAAAGAAATGGAAGAAAAAATGAACAAAAAATGGGAAGAAATCAAATCAAGCCAAGAAAAAGCAATTAAACAGATGAAAGAAACATTCCAAGATCTGAAAAATGAATTTGAGACAATAAAGAAAACACATGCTGAGGGAATGCTGGAAATAGAAATCCTGACAAAACGAACAGGAACTACAGAAACAAGCATAACCAACCGATTGCAAGAGATGGAACAGAGAATCTCTGACACTGAAGACATGATAGAGAAAATAGATTCGTCAGTCAAAGAAAATACTAAAGACAAAAAAGTCGTAATACAAAACGTCCAGGAAATTTGGGACACCATGAAAAGACCAAACCTAAGAATAATAGGGATAGAAGAAGGAGAAGAATACCAACTCAAAGGCACAGAAAATATATTCAACAAAATCATAGAAGAAAACTTTCCTAACCTAAAGAAAGAAATACCTATGAAGATACAAGAAGCTTACAGAACACTGAATAGGCTGGATCCAAAAAAAAAGTCCCCTCGCCACATAATAATCAAAACACTAAACACACAGAACAAAGAAAAAATATTAAGAGCTGCAAAGGAAAAAGACCAAGTAACATATAAAGGTAAACCCATCAGAATAACACCAGACTACTCAATAGAGACTATGAAAGCAAGAAGATCATGGACAAATCTCATGCAGACACTAAGAGACCACGGATGCCAAATCAGACTATTATACCCAGCAAAACTCTTAATCACCATAGGCGGAGTAAACAAAATATTCCAGGATAAAACCAGATTTAATCAATACCTGTCAACAAACCCAGCCCTACAGAAAGCACTAGAAGGGAAAATTCAACCCAAAGAAGCTAAACACATCCATGAAAAATCAAGCAATAGATAATCCCACACCAACATACACCACAGAAGAAACAAGCTGGTGTAGCTATCCTAATATCTAGAGAAAAAGGATGTTTCAAAAGAGAAGAAGTCCTGTGGCAATCCCTCAGTGGTCCAGGTAATTACCAGAACTCGGAAAAGTTGGTTGAACTTGGGATTGACTGGGAGGCCAAAGATTTAAAAAGCAGAAGATTCTCTCAAGATACAAGTTGTGTGATAATAGTGTGTTTTGTGTGGGTGAATGAGAATTTGTAAATGTTGAATTCTAGGCTTCGACAATCATTGTCAGTGCAGATTAAGCTGCAAGTATTTATGTTCTAAAACTTAAATTATAAAGCTAGTTACGTCTTTCTAACAACTAGTTTTAATGTTTATGAGCATATTTTACCTACATTACCTTTTCAGGATGTTGAGAAAGATGCATCACAAGCACAGGCTGGAGGCTGGGGGCTAGATGGTTTTGAGGAAGAGGTCTTGGTGGACTCTTTCATAGAGCAAAGGGAAGCAATGCCTTCTGGGAAATGAGCTAAGTTTTAATCTAGTCTTTAAGATTAGAAGTCAAAAACAAAAATATTAAGGAAAGGAAAACCTAATTGATCTTTGAAGTATTGTTATGTGGAATTGAGTGGGACTTTTGAGGCCTTTCTTCCAGAAAACAAGGACTTGGTTGTCAGGCCTATATTAGGCCTAACCCTTGGTGCCATGTAGTTGTACTTAAATCATTTCAATGGAAAGTGTCTTAGTGATTGGATCTTCTAGTGCAGTTTGGAGTTCTTCCAGTTGAAAAATGTGATATTTGCATGGGATTGTTTGAATCTTGTTTTCTAGTCCCTCCCCATCACCACCCTCATAGTCTGAAAGTAGATTTTTCTCTTGATAAAGGAACAAAAAAGGTGAACATCTTGTTTGTAAATAGGTATCTAGTAACTAGTGGTAAACTTGAAATGGTAGAATTCTTTAAAGCCTAATTCTAGGTAGCCTTAAGAAAATGTATCTTAATTATTTTTGAACCTGTATTCACCTTGTTTTTTTCAAATATCTTAAGTTATATTTTCTTTTTCAGAGCTGCTTCTTATTTGGGGCTACCTTTTTTTTTTTTTAATTGAGGCGTAATTCATAAAAGGGTATATTGTTTTGATGAGACTTTTTACAACTATGGTTGGATGTATTTCTTTAGTCTTCCAAGAAGGGCCATTTTACTTTTTTAGAGTTACTTTTTAAAGTCATGAGGTCAACAACTTGGACTACTATGCATGTAAGTGCTAATGCAAATTAAAGCCCAAGTTGACCTCCAGCAGCAGTTCATTCTATGTTGACAGTGAGAGAGCATTTTGCCTGTTAGGATACTGTTACTCGTGGACTGATGCTGAAGAAACTCCTTCCCCTATTTTGTTTTTTGCAAAAATCAAGGTATATTCTAGGGTTTCCTGGTTGACCTCAACAGATAAACTGAGATGATAGTCTTAGTTCAGAAATGATCTGAATGTAGATTTACAGTCTACGTGTACAGCTAGCTAAGTGAGATCGCTTTCACAGTTCTGCATGTATCCCATCGGCTCCCCATTAGTCACTGAACTCTTAAAACTGGTATTGTAACATTATCACAATGTTTTGCGCCAATTTTATAAACTTTACAGTGCAATATGTGTTCCTTTTCTGAGGCAAACCAAAGGTATATTTCTCAAGGTTCTGCTGCTATCAGCAGCGTTGATGGAGGATTTTTTATACATTTGTAATAGATAGAAATAAACCAGAAAAAAAGAAGAAAAAAAAAGTGGTTGAGGAAAAGGTGAACACTGCAAGAATACTCAAAAGGACTGAGAGTTGCAAACGCCAAGAATAGCTTTGCATAGTAAATGGAATAGAACAGCTCTGAACTATAGCTTACTTTTCCTGGTTTGGTCTGACAAAATGATTGAATGCTTTTGTACAAAAATCAGAGCCTTAAAAACAAGGATTTGGTGAGATTGTAAAATGGTGTGCCACTTTGGCAAAACAGTTTGGTGGTTGGTCAAAATGCAAAACATTGTTACTCTGTTACTCAACAATTCTACCCTTAGGATTATACCCTCAAACTACTGAAATGTGCACCTATGAAACATGTACATGAATGTTTACGGCAGTGTGTTGCTAATAGTAAAAAAGTTAAAACAACTCAAATAGCTATCAAATACTGGAGAGAAATAAAATGTGGCTTATTCATACAATAGAATATTATTAAGACATAAAAATGAATGAGAAACTGACAGATTAAATGACTTTGGTGAACCTTCATAATTTCATTTGTAGATCTTTCCATTTCTAATTTATAAATACATTTGGGGTTATAAATTATAAATGTACTGCCTCCTGTCAACATTGTATACTTCTATTTGATGATTTCTGTGTCAAACATTATATGGAAATGTTTCCAAGTATTTTCTGTATTAACTGTGAATGAATAGAACAAAATAAATTGCCTGTGATGGAAAAAAAAAAAAAAAGAAAAACTATTGGCTACTGTTTAGGACTGGCTTCCCTGGAACTTGCTCTATATAGCTCAAACTCAGAGATCTGCCTGACTCTGCCTCCCAAGTGCTGAGAATTAAAAGCATGCAATACTACCACTGATTTATCTACTTTAACAAATTAAACCCAAAAGTCTTTAATTATAGCCAAATGAAGAGTCACAAATCTGTCTGATCACAGCCCAGACCAGACTCAGTTGGGAGCAAATGGGGCCAAGCAACATCTTGTGTTTGGGGACTGAGGTGAAGGTGAAAGAACTGGATGACAACAACTGGCTTCGACTGTTACAATCAGTTGGTAAAACTCAATGGACTCAACTGTCTCTGGTTGGGGTCATGGAATTCTTTCCTCTGTTCCCTAGCTGCATGGGGCCTACCTGCCTAGGATACAAGGACCATCTCCTCCTACATACATGCAAACCTAATTAAAGAATCTTTTTTTTATTATTAATTTTTATTTTACATACTAACCAGTTTCTCCTACCTCCTCTCCTCCCATTCCCCCACTCCCTCCTTTCCACCTCTACATTCACTCTGCAGAAAGGGTAAGGCCTCCCATGGGAGTCAACAATGCATGGCATGTCAAGTTGGGACAGGACTAAGCTCCTCCCCCCTGAATCAAGGTAGCAAGGCATGGCATCATAGGGAATAGGTTCCAAAAAGGCAACTCATGTGCCAGGAACAGATCCTGGTCCCACTGCTAACAGCCCCACAAACAGACCAAGCTACCCAACTGTCACCCGCATGCAGAGGGCCTAGGCTGGTCCCACGCAGGCTCCCTAGCTGCTGGTTTAGAAACTCCGGTCAGCTGTCTCTGTGTGTTTCCCCATCATGATCTTGACACCACCATCCCCGCCCGGCTCATACAATTCCTCCTCCCTCTCTTCAAGAGGACTCCCAGAGCTTGGCCCAATGCTTGGCTTTGAATCTCTGTATCTGCTTTCTTCAGTTACTGGATGACGGTTCTATGATAACAATTAGGGTAGTTACCAATCTGATTACAGGAGGCCAGTTCAGGCACCTTCTCTACTACTGCTAAGAGCCATAGCTGTGGTCATCCTTGTGGATTCCTGGCATTTTCCCTGGCACCAGGTTTCTTCCTAACCCCATAATGGCTCCCTCTATCAAGATATCTCTTTCGTTGCTCTTCCTTTCTGTCCCTTCCCCAACTTGACCATCTTGATCCCTCACATTCCCATCCCCCATATCCTCCCCCCCTCCCCCTTCTCCTTCTACTTCCAGTTTACCCAAGAGATCTCATCTATTTCCCCTTCCCAGGGAGATCCATGTGTCTCTCCTATGGTCCCTTTAAAAGCAAAGGGTGTAAGAGTGCGCATTTAACCCTGGAATGGTGGCGATCCTAATTGGGAACTGTACCCGATGGAGGATGGGCTCACCATAGCAAGGAGCTGGACTACCCTTGAGTAGAAAGCAACCACATGGCTTGCTGCCATCTTGACTATTGTGTCAATATTATTTTTAAACAATATAGAATTTGAGCTACAGATTCAGTAAAAGTCCAATAAAAAGTCTCACAATCAAAAGCGGGGCACGGTGGCAGAGGCCTTTGGTAAGTTTTGGATCCCTGGTTATTGGATATCCTCTGCCACTGATGAAGTAAGTCAGATCAGGCCAAATTAGTAAATCCAGAATTAATCTGGGCAGGCAAAGCACCTCCTGGGTGGCTCTCAGAAAGGCAGGGACTAGAGCAGGAGAGCACACGGCAGGTGTGGTGGCCAGGTCTTAAGCAGCCTGCAGGCATGCATGGTCTTGAGCAGCCTTGGGCGGGTCTGAGTCATGTCTGGCTTTCTTAGGAGGCAGGGTCTGGAATGGGAGGAGTGAGACCTGAGCGTGGGATTGGGCCCCAGTTGGGGATCCCCAACAGCTTTTAAACCCAGCATTCAGGAGACAGAGGCAGGCTGATGTCTGTGAGTTTGAGGCCAGTCTGGTCTACAGAGTTCCACAACAGCCAGGGCTACACAGAGAAACCTGTCTTAAAAAAAAAAAAAAAAAAAAAGAAAGAAAGAAAGAAAGGGAGGGAGGGAGGGAGGGAGGGAGGGAGGAAGGAAGGAAGGAAGGAAGGAAGGAAGGAAGGAAGGAAGGAATGAAGGAAGAAAAAAAATTGTACTGCCTGGGAAGTAAAGAGAGCAACAACAACAACAACAAAAAAAAAAATGTGAGGAAACACACACACACACACAGAAACCACAATCAGTATAGAGTTGATTTTGACATGAGGCCAGGAAATCTAGTAAGTCTCGCCTTAACTAACACATGACTGGACCACCATAGTGTATATATATGCAAATGTGTTACTGGCACAGAATTCACACCCTGCACAGAATTAACTGCGGGCAGATCTATCTACACCTGAATGCTCAGTGCCACGTGCAGAACTTCTAGAAGACACTAGAGACACCAGGGCTCTGTCAAGTTAGAAAATCTGCCTTCCCTGGAGACAGTAAAAGCTGCACATGTGCACGTCCAGCATGGTGACAAGAAGTTTTCACACAAACACTCCCAATCCTGATGCTCTGTGGAGGCACAGCATACTGGGCAAAGTCTGGCCCTGGTTTCCCACCAGCACACAGCACCCCAGAACAAACCCCACATGAGCTCCCACAGCTCCTCCCCGTGTGGGAACGACAGCCCCTCGTTCACCCTGGCATGGATTCTGAGCACGCCCGGCTCTCCTCAGCTCCTAGCAGCGTGTCAAAGTGCAGCACCATGAACACAGAGCCTCCCTCAGCCCCAGAATTCAGCCCGAAGCATGGGGGACCGGAAAGTGCCCTCCCCATTCTGACTGGCAGGCCCATCTGGAATTCTTGATTGGCTAGTGATGCCTGAGTAACAGGAGCAGCTCCCTTAGGGACAGTGTGCAATAAATGGGCACAGCACAATAGTGTCCCAGCCTCAGCTTCCACCCTTGACACAGACCAGTCCCAGATTTGCAGAGATTGGTATTGCAGCAGAATTGCACCTGGACTGCAAACTTGTCCCTGCACATTTCCTGAACACACTAAGTGATTCTCCTTCCTCTAGGCATAAGGAGATCATTAAACAATGTGCATTGGAGCGATCCCCCTGCCTCACAGCTGAAAGAGTACCTAGTCCACTCTAGTCAAATTTAAACCACCAGATAGATATTCACCAGGCATCAGCAATCACACCCAGGATTGCTCACACCTCTCTCAGCTGCACCTTGCTATCCAAAACACTAACACTTTCCAGCCTTCTGTGGTGGCACTGGACTATTATGCCACCATTTGTGAGGTGGAGGCAAAAGTTTAAGCCTGGTCTATGGAGCGCATCCCAAGACAACCAGGACTACACAAAGAAATTCTGTCTTGAAAAAAAAAAAAAAAAACAATGAACTAACCACCAAACAAAAAAAATCAAAAAACAAGAAAGTGTAAACCACTTTGGTCTATGACAACCAACATCAAACCATTAGGGTCCCCAAAGGGGAGGTGACCAAGGTAACAACCTGGGATGAGTTGCTAAAGATAGAAAGATTGGGATCAGCATGTTATGGGACCCAGGAAGCTCCAAGAGTAAGACTAGGGCCGGGCAGTGGTGGCACACGCCTTTAATCCCAGCACTCGGGAGACAGAGGCAGGTGGATTTCTGTGAGTTTGAGGCCAGCCTGGGCTACAGAGTGAGTTCCAGAAAAGGTGCAAAGCTACACAGAGAAACCCTGTCTCGAACTACCCCCAAATAAATAAATAAATAAACAAATAAATAAATAAATAAATAAAAAAGAAAGATTGGGATCAACATGTCTTGCATAAGCTGATGGCTCCTGTAGTCAAGTTCATTAAGATGTACAGCTCTGATACACTATTTGCAGGGGGGGCGGAATGGGGCAGTCAGGAGAAGGATAATTAATCCATATAGGCAAGAAGGACACAGGATACCCCAGACTGAGCACACAGTGGCCATGAGACTAATAACCACAGCCTCTCAGGCTGAGGATATTAGTTCTGATTCCTTCAAGATGTTCACTCAAGCATCTGACCAGACCTTGTCAAGTCAGGACACAGAACCACTGTTTCCTTGGAGCTTTCTTCAGGGCATCTGAGAAAGCTTTGGATTGACCTGGCTCCCAAAAGGCCCATCTTCAACTTAAACAAACAAAAACACACATGAAATTGGAAACATAATATCAATGCATGGAAAGGCAGGGCTTAGGAAGAAAGACTAGTAGAGATTAGAGGTAAAACCCACATGACAGAGAACAAGAAAATGCTAATGATACTAGAGGGAATATGATAGTAATAACAGCTACAGTATTTTGAAAAATAATGCCGACTCAAATTCCTAATCTCCCACATGAATTTAAAGCTGAGAGTGGAGGTGCAGTCCTGGAAAACCACCACATGGAATGTTGAGGCAGGAGCGTCATGAGTTTAAGGCCTGGCATGGCTACAGCCTGAGTTGACAAAATACTTGGGCAACTTAAATGGACCCTGCCCCCAAATAACTTTTCGTTTAAGCCCCAGTCGGCAGATCCTTGTCAAGCATGGGAGGGGCTCTAAAATGAGTACCCAGTATTCTCTACCCCCAAAATGAAAATAGACCAACTACAACCGATACACTGGAATGGGTGGGTTAGAAGGGAGTGCTCTGACAGGAACCAGCTGGTCGGCTGAGTGAGTAAAGATACCGTAACCAATCTGAGGGCCTGACATCAATACTCAGGAGAGACACCACGCCTCCAACTTGTCATTGGATGTTCACACATGTGCTGTGGCATGTGTGTCTACACATCTCAATGGCCCAAATTCGGAATTTTTAAAAAGAAAACTGGAAAACGAAAAAGCACCAAAATGTATACATCCAGGAAAATAGCTAGCAATGCGTTAGTACAACCACTGACCAAAACAGAACTCCTATCAGCACACTGCAAGGGTGGCAACAGGAAGCAAAACCTTCACAGTTTACTACCAAGTTACCAAGTTATCTCTGCAGAACTGCCTTAGGGGAAAATGGGAACAACTGAGGAGTTTTTTATGGAAATACTCATCTTCTGGTCACTTTTCTTTAAACAACTAACTCTACTCCGAGATAGCAAAGAAAAGAAAAACAGAAAGCAATTTGTAATAAAATGAATAAGAATCATGAATACAGGATCTGTCAAATCAACCCCTTAGCAGGATGCACCAAGGCCTGTCTCTGTGTATGGACTTTGTCTGAGGTCTGCTCAGACAGTGCTTACACAGCATCCAGACTGAAGACTGAGTCTCCTCTACTGCCATCAGCTCATTGCTGAGCACTTTTGTGGCAGGAACAGTTTATTGTGGGTACATCTCACCTCTGAAGATCTGGAACCTCAAGAGTGGGCTGTTCAACACACATCTGGGCAGTGGCTTTCCCCCAGGGGCTATGGTGCTGGATATCATGTATGACTCCTCCACACTGCTATCCTATGTCACTTACATGTGCTACAAGAATTTCCACACAGCTGCAGCATAGATGACAACCACCCATGGTCAACCTCCTCCTGTGGTGTTGCACAGATGTGGGACAGCTACCAGAGTTTGCCTACATGCCTTTCATCTGACAGACCTCACTCTGCAGTCCTGAGACTCACCACCAAGCATTGTCGCCATGCTGCAATGTATTACAGTCTCCCCATCCTGGACTGTCAAAACCCAGGACAGGCCACCCCTTCCTGAGGACTATGCAGATAAGTCACTCAAAGACATCTCTTGCCCGGCAGGTGAAGTGATACCTTGCTCCTTTCCCCAGCCCTGCTGTGCACCCAGGCTTGTTTCTTTGACGTGTGAGGAAAAAAAAAAGTAGTGAGTAATAGAAAGAAGTCTTTTTTAAACTTCATTATATTAGTACAGGTACTTTGCCTGTAATGCATGTCTGTCGTCCATGTCTGTGAAGGGCCTTGGAGGTCAGAAGAGGCTTTGTGGATCCCTTGGAACTGGAATTACAAATAATTGGTGGCCACCATTTAGATGCTGGGAATTGAACCCAATGCTCTGGAAGAACAACCAGTACTTTTAAGTGTGGAGCCATCACTCCAGTCCTGGAAGAAGTAAGTTTTCAAAACAGCCTGCAGTGAAATGTTTAGACCTAACTTTGACTCTCAAGTTCCTGAGAATAAAAATACAGCATTAAGTATCTGAATAAAAGGCTGGAGAGATGATTCATTGTGTTCAGAGCACTGGCTGTTTGTACAGGGGACCAAATTTTAGTTCCTTGCATCCACGTGGCATATCAAAACTATAATTGCAGTCCCAGACACTCTCTTCTAGCTTCTTCAGGGCACTGTATACATGTGGTACACAAACATACACATAGGAAAAATTCCTATCCACATAAACAAAACTCTTAAGAAGAACACAGTATCACTTCTGCATCCATGGTACAGGGATATACATCCAAACTCATCACAAAGCCTAAGTTACAGAAGGAATGCTAGGTCAACCTGTCTCACTTTAAAAATACTGTTTATCAGTTTGTGTAAAGTGAGTAGGGGAGGGGGAAGGATGTGCATACTACAGTGTTTTGAGAGATCAAAAGACAACTTTGTGGAGTCTCTCCTTGCAGCTTTTAGGTTGGCTTTGGGGACTGAATTCAGGTGGTCATTTCTTCATATGCCCACCAACACCTTTGCTCGTGGAACCATCTCCTTGGGCCAGCCCATCCAATTTAATGTGCGCTGTTTTGTTTGTTGTTTGGTTTTGTTGTTGGGACAGTACCACAATATGTATTCCAGCTGGCCTAAAACTCACCATTAGACCATGGTGGCTCAGAACTCAGGAATCTGTCCATCTCTGCCTCCAGAGTGCTGGGATTAAACGGATGCTGTTAAAATCACTGGGCTGGTTACTTGAAGATGCTGTCCTAGATCTGTCAACACCACAGGCACAGCACAGTTGCTCAGCTGTGCCTGTGACATGTGGGGAGGTGGGGAAGCAAGCGGCTATTTCTACCCTCAATGTTCAGAAGCCAGTGAGCAGTAAGAATGGGGTATAGCACGACATTTTGCAGAGCCAGGGTGAGGTGGCACTGGGGTTTAGCTTTGATGCTGTTGGCAAGACCCCAGTGTCAGACCTCAAGGGTTAACCCAAGGGTTGCACGGTAAGTGTTTTAGCAAGAGTTGGAGTTGGAGGAGTAGAAATTAGGTGTTCTAGGAAGTATTCTGGGGTGCCAGGAAAATACAAGCAACTCTCCATCCTTTTTCACCTTCTAGGTCCAGAAGCCAGGAAGGATAAGGCTTAACTCTTGGTCATGTGGCTAATCAGGATGGTGCAGATATGATTTTAGGCCAAGGGCCTCATGCGTGATGTCTGTAACCTCACCAGAAACGTGCAGAACCACTCAGACAGGCTTTGGGCAGTTCCATCGTAGTAGTCCATGTCCTAAATTATGGACCACATTTACTTGCCTTGAGTTTGACTGTACTTCCAAAACTGGTGAAGGAAGGCCTGTGGTAGTCGTATTAGGGGTGGAAGGCCCTCTGCGACTCAACATTTTCATCTACCCAACTGCACATGGCCTTAGAGGTGAAAATTAGGTAGGAGGGGGCAACTGGCACTAGGTACTATGACACAAATAAACCTTGTTAATCAAAAACAAAACAAAAAAAAACCATGGGCTATATATAAATAAAGGGATTTACATGATTAACTCAACACTGTGGTATTCTTAATCAAAAGTGGCCACAAGTAAAATCTGAACTGAGAGGGTGGCATTAAGATGCTGGTACCCACTTTCTTGGTATGTTAGAGTCACCAGAAGCTATTTCAAGGTTGGAATCTGGAACATTCCAGGATTAGATTTGTGTTTGGAAAACCCTAAGAATTGACTAGGAGTTGGAATGTGTCAAAAGTAAAACCAGACTCTGGGTAAAATGATTAAGACAGATCTTAGTATACCATTGACATGGGAGAAAGAATCCAGTGGGACTGATCTTGGCCTGGAACTGTAGAGGTGACTGCCTAGGAGAACTGAGAGCATTATGTGGGTGTGAGAAGCAAGTAAAGTCAATGAAATGAAAATATATGAAAGGGTGGTTATCGGATGATAGGCTTGCTGTCCTCAGACTTGATGTTCCTACTCAGCTCCTGAAGGCTGGGAATTCTCACTTTGTTTGGTCCCAGGACCCACATAGTGGAAAGAGATAACCAACTCACATAAGTTGTTATCTGGGATCCACACAAGAACCATGACATGGACATACCCATCTCCATACAAGCTAGTAAACAAATACATGTCATTTAAAAATTAAAATGTATCTAGATTCTCATAAAGAAAGCCACCAATCCCCTCTAACTTGGCAAGGATCCTGCCCCAGTTTCCTTCACCACTGCAGAGATAGAAAGTGTGCTCCACATTACCCTCACCCCATCTTACACTTGAGCTTGTATGCTCCATACTCTCCCACCTCTACCTTACAATTTAGCTTGATTGTCATCTGCCTCGTTCAAGGCACCCAATTCCTGACACAGATACTCAAGAAAACAGAAATCTAGTTCATCAAGTAACATGTAGCTATTTCAGTGGTACTATTGGGTGGAACACTCCTCCTATTAGAGACCACTGTCTAATTGTATTGTGTTTACATCATCATAGGTAGTGTAAATATATTATTTTTTTCCTGTGAAATACTCTTTAGATATATTTAAAATTTTGATAAGTCAAAAATAAAGGAGTATGACAGAATAATGCATGATAAAGCATTTTATTATTAATTTTGAATTTGTACAAGTAATATGAGAGAGGGAGATTTGTGTGTTTATAGCCTTTTGTCTCAGAATTGATTTGCAATCCCAGTACTTGGAGGCTGAGACAGGAAGACTAAGTTCAAAGTCAGTCTAGGCTACATGGATGAAATAGTTCCTGGGCAGCTTGAGCTACAAAGATATTTCAAAGCATATTTCTGAAAGACATGGGGTCTTTTAAAAAGATAATAGTGGACCAGTGATTTGGCTTAGTAGATACACATGCTTGGCATACCAGTCCAATCCAGAGGACATGAGTTTGAACCCAGGTATAAATGTGAAGGTGGAAGGAGAGAATAACTTCAGAACCTCCCAAACACATTGCCCTGATGCCTGACAGTGCTCAAGGAACTAGGGAATAAGCTCAGTGCTATAAGCTCTCACAGCCCCCTTGCCTCAGTCTCTCTTGCAGACCACAAGAATATGTTATAGAGATTCAGCTGGATATTAAAGCTGTACCTAGAAATTTCAAGGTATTTTCCTAGAGGAAGCCATTTATCATGGAATATTTGATGTTATTCAGTTTTTAATATTCAGCTGTTTTCTGCTTTGAAATTCTTGGGGGCCCATATACTACTAGACCATATTGGCAAACAGTGTAAGCTTCTCAGATACTTATTCCTCTAGGTAATTAACTTCCCTACAGAGCCTAGGAGACAAACAGGCTGCAGATGCATAGCTTTGCTTCCTGTGCACATGAAGCCTTCAGGCCTCGTGGCATTCCAGAGCTACTGACTCAGAATACAGGAGGTTTTCACATATCCAGGTGGAGTAATTCCTAGCCACACAGAATCACATGGCCAGGAGAGAAAGAACAAGACAGTTTTTCTGTAAATAGTAGACAGAGCTGCATGGCCAGAGAGAAGACAGAGAAGCAGAGACTTTGTAGACAGTAAGGCAGATCTCTTGTAGAGTTTATCAGGGCCAGGAATAAGGAGCTAGGAAGGATAGATGGAAGACAAAGGAACAGAGGACAAAGATGAGACCAAGAGCATAAGGCTTAGTTATTACTAGGGCTATGAGGGGACAGAAAAAGTAGGAACAGAGAGAAACTGAGACTCCGGATGGAACTGAAGCTATATAGATAGAATTATGGTGGGAGACGAATAAAGAAGTTGGACAAAAGAGCTCTGTGTATCTAGATTCATTCCCCTGCCATTGGCAGCATCTCTTCTGGGCCCTGGGAAGGAAATTAAGAGGCTAGACCTCAAAATTCTGATAAGTCTCCCCAACTTCTGGAATGAGATGCATGCATCGGGAGACTTCTGGCTGAAAAAAAATTTATTAAGCTCCAGGGAATTGAAAACAGTCACTCAACACAGAAAACTCCCTGCTACAGTATGGAAATTGCTCAGTCATCCCAGGGCCTTACATCCTATGTAATCCATGTGCTGTGTAATCACATAATTCGAGCACAGCACGATCACGTAATCTATGCACATGCCTGGCATATCTACATAAGCCCATACGCACATGTGCAAGGGGAGTACCTATAGAAGCAGGTTCCACCTATTCCTTCCCTCTCTTTCTGCATGGTCATTCCATAGGCCTATGAACACCCCATCTCTATTCCCTTAATAAACTCTTATGGGGGTTTTTGTTATACCTCATGGCTTTTCTCACACAATAAACAGCACCACTTAATAAATAACATTGTGTCACTTAATAAATAACACCAGTTCCTTGGAAACTTTCAGGATTTTGGCAGAATGTAAGTGATAACCCATTTCTGTCAATTGACATTCAGCCTCTTTAGAAGATAGCTCTTCCAGTCCCTATTCCTTAAAGTCCCCTTCCTTCAAATATCTGTCTTGGGCAAATGATCTCAGTGCACTGCCTGTGATTCAGTACAACTTTAATGAAGCCAAATACACTTTCCAGAGTTACATGTGCCATGACAGTAGTGATTCTAAGGAGGGAAGATGGGTCAGTAAGATAACACAAGCAGAGCATCCCAGGTGTCCTTGTAGAAGGGCACAGTGTGGAGAGCCCCCTTGGACTTCCAAGTAAAGGAGAGATGCCTAACAGCTAAGTAGTGTTGCTGGAGCAAAAAAGCCAATGCTGCTTCACTGATTGAGATGGAAACCACTTGAGGAAAAAGTGGGGAAGGAACAGGTGGGGGAGGAACAGGTGGGGCAGGAGTAAGGCAGGAAGCACATGGGGGGGAGCAGGTGAAGAGGGGAACAAGTGCAGTCTTGAGCACTGAGCTGAAGCAGACCCTTGATTTAGTTTTGGAATTGTGAATGTGGAGATGTCAGCCGCAGGTGCAAACAAGACACCTCCAGCACACAGAGGCAAACAATCTTTACTGCTAGGAAGTAACCCAGCTAGAGAGAAATGTTCAGCTGTTCTTACCAAGGTTTTCAGAAGAAAAGCCTGACCTAGGTAGACCCAGCAGGATAGGCTTTACTAAGGGTCTAGTATATACAAGATGGTCTAGCCATCATCTTGGCTGGGGTCAGAATAGGCAGGTCATGTGACTTCACCGCCATCTTTACTGGTGGCAGTGTGAGCAAGGCACCCGGTGCTCACGCCATTACTATGGAAGGAGGTTAGGGAATAGCCTCCTGCTGCACATTGTTTCGCCATTGTTTTATGGGTCGAGGAAAAGTCCTCTGGCTTTGTCCTGGAGTTCCTTCCTCCACAGCTGCTCAGGTGGGTAGAAGGAGGTCCAGTCAAGGACTGCTGTTTGTTCCTCCATGACCACTTGCTCATGTGGATGGGACCGGAGACATGTGCACTCCCCTCCGGGGCATCAGCGGAGCCACATGCTGGCTCACTGGCCTGGAGGTCCTCAGCTGCAACTACTGCAGGTGGGGACTGCATGCTCCTGTGCTGGAATGGGGTAGCAGCACTAATGCTTAAGATCTTAAATTTCAGATTTTGACATTGGTGCAATTCTGATACTATTTGGGTCACAAGTTCAGGATTTTAAAAAGATTTTAAATTGTCCTTGGATAATCATTACCTGATTTCCTACAATTTGGATTTCAATACTGATTGATAATGCTAGTTTATCTAAAACTTTTATGTCCTTCTATATATTTCTCTCTCTCCTGGTTTCCCTTTTCCCAATTACTAAGACCATGGGCCAAGAGGTTCCAAATAAGTTCATAAATTTTAAGTCTTGCATCTACCTAGTCTGCATCTGTTTCAGTGAGCTTCCACATAGCTAACTGACTTCAACCTGTGAAACATAGACCTGTTAAAGGCTGACGGTGGATCAGCCCAGCCAAATATAGTCATTCCCTGCCTCTACAGCTGGGTCAGACACTGACAAATACCCCAGTGCCTGAGTCCTGAACACCTGAGCCCCAGTTCAGCTTGAAGTAGCTATGGAGAATACATCGTCCTGTGCTCTCTGTTCCCAAGACAGGCTGGAGGAGTAGATTAGTAATTAAAAAAAAACTGGCACAGAGGACCAATTGGCTATCTAATGCCCATTGATATTTATTAATTGAAATGGTTCTGCAATAAGATAAGACACTTGACCTTCTTTATGCAGAACTAGGGAGATATTGTATGACCTTAAGAAATTATTATTTCTCACAGTATTATTATTATTATTATTATTATTATTATTATTATTATTATTATTTTGGTTTTTTGAGACAGGGTTTCTCTGTATAGCTTTGTGTCTATCCTGGAACTCACTCTGTGGCCCAGGCTAGCCTCGAACTCACAGGGTTCCACTTGGCTCTGCCTCCTGAGTGATGGGTTTAAAAGTGTGAGCCACTACCACCTGGCAAGAAATTATTATTTCTATATAAATCATTCATGATAGAGTTTCCAGTCCACCAAGAGGGTCTTTTTCCTTTTCTCAGAGGGTTCTTTTCTCAGAGTTGGGCTACACTCTGATTCACAAGCCCCCTTTTTCTTGTTCTCATTCGGCCTTGGGATTTTTCCCTGTCACTCTTCTTTGCCTTCTCAGGAGACAGCTTAAGAAATAATTATTTTTATATAAATCACCCAGGATTATAATCTGGCTGTATTCAAAGGTTAGCCCCCCTGTCCTTGCTAACTTCATTAGGCTATAACTAACTGGGAAACCTCTATATTCATATTTATGCTCTCAAAGTTATAAATACATCTAAGATTTTGTACCTCCCCCCCACCCCATCCTCAAACACCTGTAGAGATCTGAAAATATGGCATTTAATATAAAAGCTTTTTATGGCAAAGAAACATGTATGTCAGCCCCTGGCAGCAGCATCCAATATTGTCTCCAATTACAGACAGGTATGCCCCATTCACAGACCTCATGGTACAGGATAGACTGGTTTCAGTTATAACTCCATAGGTTTAAAGTTTTAATACTGATAAATGCAGCTTTGATAAACTGATAAAACAATGAGTATAAACAGTTCTTAAGAGTCCTTAAATTTCTATGGATTTTCAACCCTTTTGCTATGATGTAAATCTATTCTGTCTTACAGATACCTACAGATCCCTGGGAAAAGTCTTGCTACTGCATCAAAAAATCTGTTCTGATAAAAATTAACCATCTTCCAAGCCCATTTCTGACCCGCCTATTTTTTTTTTAAGTATATTTTGCAGTTTCCCACCTCCTGCCTGGGCTGTCCAGATATGTCAACCCCAGCACTAACTGGCAATAGCTCTGAGGATGCCAACCCCGAACTGAGGACGCCAACTGAGATGGATGCACCCCCACCTCCAGAGAAATGGCAGATGTGATGGCTCCTACAATCCTGAAGAACACATCCCTCAGTTCACTTCTGGTACCCCCTCTCCAGGACCAGGTGGGCACCTGCCCAGCAACTGGAACCTGGCTTTCCAAGATACCCCAATGAAGGACATACCTGCTCTCATGTCTCACTCATTAATGATAACAATCTATTTTTTTTCTTCTAGTAAGCTGCCCCCTCAGCACATTCAAAGGAACAGATGCCTGAGATTTTCACAGTGACACAGCTCACTCAAGGAACAGACACCTGAGATCTCCACGATGACAAATAACTGGATTCTTCTTCACTCACGCCTCCCACCATAAGTGGCTCCCGGTTTTCCCCCTCCCTACTTTGTTTGCCCTTCACCAGCTTGAAGTAGCCTCAAGAATTCAGCACCCTTGTTCTCCTACTTGCTTTCATAACTCACCTGTTCTTTATAATAATCAAAAAAAGGAGAAATGAGGACTGGAGAGATGGCTCAGTGGCTAAGAGTACTGGCTGTTCTTCCAGAGGACCTGGGTTCAATTCCCAGCTCCACATGGCAGCTTACAACTGTCTATAACTCCAGTTCTAGAGGATCCTACACCCTCACACAGACAATACATCAATGCACATAAAATAAATAAATCATCAAAAATGGAGAAATGTTAATATTCTAACCTGCCCCTTGGGGCCACCCTGTGCCCTGATGTAAAAGCCTATTCTTAATGGGAAGCTCCTCCTCTTCCTTCTCCCCCTTTCTGCTTTCCTCCCATGAGGTGCAAACCTCTCAAACCCCTTGCCATTCTCTCTCAACTCTCTTTCCTTTTTCTCTCCCCACTTCCCCTCCTCTACCAAATAAAACTCTTCACTGAGCACTGTCTGCATGGTATCTCTGTCTCTCACCCACAGTGGAGCAACTGGACTCTACCTGCCAGGACCTCCCACATACCTCTAGCTTACAATATCATAACAGAACCTACCAGCAATAAGGCCTTGAACTGACTGTTTATGAATCTGACTGTGAGATGGGATGTTCGGATAGTTAGTGAAGAAAGATCTGGACAGCACAGAGGGGTGGGTTTTTTTGTTGTTGTATTTTTTTTTTTTTTTTTTGCAAAGTGGAGGGAGGGATGTCTGATTATCTTAGGGTTTCTATGGCTGCAATAAACACCATGACCAAAAGCAACGTGGATAAGAAAGGGTTTATTTGGCTTACACTTCCACACCATAGTCCATCATTGAAGAAAGTCAGGACAGGAACTCAAGCAGGGCAGAATCCTGGAGGTAGGAGCTGATGAAGGGGTGATGGAGGGTTGCTGCTGACTGCCTTGCTCTGTGTGATTGCTCAGCCTGCTTTCTTATGGAGCCAAGGATCACCAGTCTAGGGATGACACCACCCATAATGGGCTGGTCCCTCCCCATCAATGAAAAATTAAGTAAATGCCCTTACAGGCTTGTCTACAGCCTGATCTTATGGAAGCATTTCCTCAATTGAGCCTTCCTCCTCTTAGACGACTCTAGCTTGTGTCAAGTTGACATAAAACTCTCTAGCACAGTGATGATTTGCCTTAATTCGATTAAATGGGAACCTGGATGAGTGACCTCTGAAGTGGGGAAGAACAGAAAGGAACTGCCAGAACCTAAGTCCTGCTGGATTTAACTTCTGGGGCTAGAGGAGTATACATATATATTCTGTTTTAAGTACTTCTGCTTGATTAGGAAGTCTTTACCCAAACTCTTCAAGAGACTTTTAAACAGTATATCAAGCTGACCAGGTGGCACATGCCTATAATCAAGCATCTTGACTAACCGGGGCTATACTGGGAGGTGCAGGAGATCTGGGACAACAAAAAGGAATTCTGTCTCAAACAAAATGTTTCTGTAAGGTGCTATAATGGAACCCAGAGCTTTATATATGCTAGGTCAAGTGCTCTATATCTGACCTACATCCTCAGACCCTGGTTTCCATGCTTGACGACTGAAGTATTCTTGTGGGCCGCAAGAATATACTATAGAGATTCAGCTGTGTATTAAAGCTATACTTTGACTGGCCAAGGGTCTGTCAAAAGTCAAGTCATTATATTTATTTATATATAATATAAATAATATATAATATATAATAAATATTATATATAATAATATATAATAAATATATATATTTATAATAAATGACTTGACTTTTGACAGACCCTGGAGAACATAACAACAGACACAGAGGAAATCTAGAGAATCATAAGGACATACTTTAAAACTGTACTCAGCCAAATTAGAAAATCTAAAACAAATGGATAATTTTCCCTATAGGTACCACTTGCTAAAGTTAAATAAAGATCAGATAAACAACTTAAATAGACCTATAACCCCTAAGGAAATAGATTAAAAGTCTCATACTAAAGAAACCACCCAGGGCTAGACTGTTTTACCACAGAATTCTACCAGACTGTTAAAGAAGAGTTATTACCAATACTACTGTACTCAAATTATCCATAAAATATAAACTGAAAGAATACTGCCTGTCTTAGTTAGGGTTTCTATTGCTGCAACAAAACATCATGACCAAAAAGCAAGTTGGGGAGCAAAGGGTTTATTTCATTTACACTTCCATATTGCTGATCACTACCAAAGGAAGTCAGAACAGGAACTAAAACAGGGCAGGATCCTGGAGGCAGAAGCTGATGCAGAGGCCAAGGAAGGGTGTTGCCTACTGACTTGCTTCCCCTGGCTAACTCAGCCTGCTTTCTCATAGAAACCACCAGCTTAGAAATGGCACCCACAGTGGACTGAGCCCTGCCCTAATGATCACTAATAGAAGAAAAGTCTTACAGCTGTATCTCATGAAGGCATTTCTTCAACTAAGGCTCCTTCCTCTCTGATGACTCTAGCTTGTGTCAAGTTGACACACAAAACTTGATGGGAGCCATAAGCCTAAGTGACCCTTGACACACATGCTGCCATATTTGGACTTCTCTCCTCTTTTCTTAGATCTAGGCCTTGCTTAAGTCTCCATAGCACCAGAAACCTCTTCTCACAGATACCAGAACCTCTTCTCAGATATCAGGTGAATGAGCTGCAGTTAAGCAATTAGGCAGTTAGACAAGGGTAGATAGATAACCTTCAGAGCAACATTTCCTGCTGGCTGAACAGCCCATAATTAAGTCCCTTCCTGCTCTCAACCCCCTTTGCCTACCTATATATGCCTTGAGAGAAAAATAAAATTTTGGAGCTTGATCAGACGTCCTGTCTTGCTCTCATTCTTCATGTCTCTTGTTCCTCTCATTCGCCGGCCCTCCCTTTAGGTCCCCGTTGAAGACCCCGCTGGCCGGGCAAAAACTAGCCAGTAGAGTACCAAATACATTTTATGAGGCCATTGTTACCCTGAAATCCAAACCATCTAAAGAACCAACAAAGAAAGAAAATTATAGACCAATTTCCCTTATAAACATAGATGTAAAACTTGTCAATAAAAGATCAAAAACAAAATCCAAGAACACATCAGGAAGATCATCCACCATGTAGGCTTTATCTAAGAGAAGCAGGGATGGATTAATATACAAATATTAAGAAATATAATTTACCATATAAACAAAGAGAAAGGAAAAAATTTACATGATCATCTCATTAAATGAAGAAAAGGCCTTTGAAAAAATCCAACACCCACTTCATGATAAAAGTCGTGCAGAGATAAGAGATACAAGGAACATACCTAAACAAAATAAAGGCAATTTTTCAGCAAACCTACAGCCATCATCAAATTAAATGGTGAAAAACACAAAACTGTTCATCTAAAATCAGGAACAAGACAAGGTTGCCCACTCTCACCATATCTATTCAATATAGAACTGGAAGTCTTAAACAAAGCAATAAGACAACTGAAGGGGATCAAGAGAATAAAAAGTGGAAAGGAAGAAATCAAAGTGTTTTTATGCAGATGATGCAATAGTATACATAAGTAACCATAAAAATTCCACAGGGGAACTACTAAAGCTGATAAATACTTTCAGCAAAGTGGTTGGATACACAATTAACTCACAAAAAATCAGTAGCTCTCCTATGTACAAATGACAATAGAACTGAGGAAGAAAACAGGGAAAGAACACCTTTCAAAATAGCCTTAACTTATATAAAATATCTTGGGGTAAACACTAACCAAGCAAGTGAATGACTTATGATAAAAACTTCAAGTCTTTGAAGAAAGAACCTGAAGAAGATATGAGAAAATAGAAAGACTTCCCATAGACATGAATCTGTAGGAATAACCTAATAAAAATGGCAATACTACCAAAAGCAATCTATAGATTCAATGCAATCCCCATCAAAATCCCAACACAATTCTTTACAGACCCTGAAAAGACAATTCTCAACTTAAAATGGAAAAACAAAACACCCAGGATAGCTAAAGCAATTCTGAATAAAAGAACTGCTAAAGGTCTCACCATTCCAGACTGCAAGTTGTACTAGAAAGGCATAGTAATAGCATTAAAACATAGTATTAGTATAAAAACAGACACATCAATCAAATGAACTGAGACCCAGGCATGAACACACACTCCTCTGGACACCTGGGTTATGATAAAGATATCAGAAATACACACTGGAGAAAAGACAGCTTCATCAACAAATGGTGCTGGTCAAACTGGGTGTCTGCATGTAGAAGAATGCAAATTTATCTATACTCATCATCCTGCACAGAACTCAAGTCCACATGTATAAGAGACTGTATGACCCTGCTCTGTGAAAAATGTTAGCTGCTGAGTGCTGAATGCTGACACACAAGCCACAGCCAAACACGCATCGTCTCAATCCTCTTAGCAGAGTAAAGAGAGACAACTAGGTTTGCACTTACCAACATGAGAGATTGCCCAATTGGAACTTTCAATGTTTCAAGATAAGATCTCCAAATTGTACACCCAACAATTTAGTTTTCCTTCATTCATATGGTATGAATTAATGCATACTGGGAAAGTACACAGAAAGGCACTCACCTTGCCTACAATCAGAGCCTTCATTATAACACAGACACCTGCAGGATAATGACTTTGATAACCTCTAATCTAGCTATAGTGTAGCCTGTTTCCCCTGCAGTGTACATAATAAACCATTCTTTCTATTCTGCTCTCAATGGAGAAGCCATGCTCCACACACAAATACTTTTTCCTGTTAGTGCAATGGACAGCCCACTCTGTGATTCAAATGTGTACTTTTAGGAGTGTGCGGTGCTACAAATCTTTAATCAAGAATTTAGAAGGTTGAGGCAGGAAGACAGTAGGGTCAATTCCCTATGGACCAAAACACTGGGATCAAGGCAAAGAGAGTCAACATAACAAACCTTGTCTCAAACTATTTTCCTGGAAGCTTGAAGGCACAACTGTTCTGGAATTAATATGCCTTCCCAACAAGAAATTGTGCCACACACTTAGAGATTAATTGAGAAAAGTTTCTTCAGTAGTTACACGCCTCCAGCTCTACCTAACACACAAAAGAGGAGCTGGCCAGGAACAGATTTGCTAACTCAGATACACCATAGGCTTATGCACTCCACATATGTTGTCAACCTAGAGGAATGCTGTTTACTGCCCTTTTGCTATCATGGCTTGCTCAGTTTGATTACTTATACACTTGGAATAATAACCTGCCCAGGGTAGCACCACTACAGTGGGATGGACCCTACTACATAAATCAAGAAAATACCCTATAGATTTGCCAACAGGCCAGTCTGACTCTAGCTTGTGTCAAGTTGACAAAATCTAACCAGCACACCTACCAAGTCATATTCCAAACCCCAAAGACAGATTGTTAAGCAAACCTCAACTCTCTTAACACTTGCTTTTCTGCTACAAGCCACAAAAATATACAAAGTAGGATTTCAGCTGATTATGACAAAGCTAATACCTGGAAGAAGCCAAGGGCCTTCCAGAGGTCAAGGTGAATCTCAGGGAGCCTTGGTGATATTTGGCTTTTGATTATCAGCCATTTCCTGCTATGAGTTTCTTGTGTGCTATTGTAGCTTTTCCATAATTTATTGGGCACAATTTCCCCTCTACTAAGGGAATATTTAGATAACCTCGTGCACTGACAGCTATGCAGAGCCAGAACCCCAGTTCAAGCCTCCCGGTAATTATCACCATTAGCAGCATCCGGCCAGGTCTATCCCCAGATGGAAGAAAATACCTTATCAGAGATACCTCTGTACTCTCTACGAACAGGCTTAAGCATCCAGACTACCCATTTGAGAAGGCCTGATGGATGTGCCAATTAAGCTTAACTACCTCCTTTCTCAAATCTTTCCTCCAGTTCCAGATCTCCCTTTAACTATCACCAGAGGCATCTAGCTGTACACAGGTTGCCCAATGACCAAGCACACATTCCCCTGCAGAAAAATGGCAGATAGCTTGGACAGATAGGAGACACAGGAAAAAAGAAGGCAGTTTTATTTTCTCCCAATTGACCTAGCAACTTATAGATTCTTAACATTTTCTACCAATCACGTTTAAGATTATAGCTGAGCACATAAGATCCTGCTTCTTAGATATTACCCAAATTTAGCCTTTAGTTAATTCATTTCCCCATTGGTCACTTCCCTTTTGGGCTGCAAATGATAATTAACAATTACTGCCCCTCTATGTGATTCTTATCACCCCTCCGTTTGATCCTGTAAAGCCTGGCTTTGCACTGTCAAGGGATTACTACTTGTAAGTGTATATATACCGGGACTCCCAGGGCACGGGAGGACAAAGAAGAAGATTTGGAAGAATAAATGACTGGACTAAGAGCTCTTTGTGCTGAGGTTCTATTTCCCAAAAATAGTTCTTGCCATTTGTAGTTTTCTTTCCTGGCCCCCTGGGATGTATAATTTTAAGGCTAGTCCCTCTTATATTATACAAGACTTTTCGGCATATACTTGTGCACATACACACATAAAGTTGTTAAGTTTAGGACTAGAAAGATGGCTCAGCAGTTACCACAACTTGTTGCTCTTGTAGAAGTCCCGGATTTGGTTCCCAACACTAACATGGAGGATCTGATGTCTCCTTTTATCTTCTGTGAGCACAAAACACATATGTGGTGAACATACATACATGCAAGCAAATCACTCACACACACGAAATAAAATACAGAAAAATTAAAAACATATACCTTCATATTTTATGTCATCGGAGGTAAATAAGCCAGAAATACACAGAAATGTGAAAAATATCTGTAGCCAAAATGTTAACTTTATAATTAAAAGAATTAAGGAACTGGATCAAAGGAGAGAAATTCCATGATTGTAGACAGGAAGCCTCAATATTATTTCAGTACAGAACTTGAGCTATAAACTCACCAACAGTCCAATACAAAGGTCTAACAATTTTTGCTATCAACAGAAAACTGATGAGAGAAGGTCATCATGAATGAAAAACTGGTCAACACAAGATTGAGTAAACAACACACACAGTAACATGATCTGACTTCAAAACTCATACAACTTCAAAACTCATACAACTGCAATAAAGACAGTACTACCTGGGGAACAATAAAGAAACCAAGAGAGCATGAGAGCAAAGTTAGAAATAAAAAGCACAATTACTATAGAGCAAAATGTGTCTGTCACATTAGGCCAGGAAACCCAGTGAGTATGGCATGACTGACACACGTGAATGGACGGACTACCCTGGCATCCGCATGCAAATGGGTTAATGACACAGACTTTATGCCCTGCAAAGAACTAACTGCACGCCGATCCTACACCTGAATGTTCAGGGCCAAGTGCAGAACTTCTAGAAGACGCTAGAGTGACCAGTGAGTGCTCAGTGAGGTAGCGAATCCGCCTTCTGTGGGGACGGTAAAAACAGCGCACGCGCGTGCACTGCATGGTGACGTCACAATAAGAAACTATTCAC
The DNA here is from genome assembly GCF_049852395.1 of Peromyscus maniculatus bairdii. NCBI lineage: Eukaryota > Metazoa > Chordata > Mammalia > Rodentia > Cricetidae > Peromyscus > Peromyscus maniculatus. The sequence continues at coordinate 6,289,584 of NC_134873.1, read as the reverse complement.
GCACAGCACTCATATCCCGGTGTTCTGTGCAGTCGCTGCTGCAGCCGCTGCCGCAGGTTGTTCAGAGGCCGCAGGATCTGGGAGTTGCAGGGACAGCAGACAGTTCCAGGAACTTACGGACCTCACAGGGCACCGCCTCCGCCAGTTCCGCCGGTTCCCACAGCCCCGGGACCCCACACCGGCTCCCTCGGCTCCTCCCCACATGGGGACCGCGGGCCCGTGCTCACCATGGCGGATTCCGAGCTGCCCAGCTCTCCTCACAGATCCCGGGAGCCGGTCACAGCGCAGCACACGGAACCACAGAGCCTCCCACAGTCTTGGAGCCGGCGAGCATGCAGCATGATGGACCGGAAATGCCCTCCCTTATTCTGACTAGCAGCCAAACTGGAAGCCGTGATTGGCTAGTGCGTCCTAAGTGACAGGCGCACCCCCGACCCCCCCGACCCCCAGCGACTGTGTTTTGAAGGGACGCAGCACAGTGGTTCCCAGCCACGATGACCACTCCAAGTACAGAACTGTCCCAGATCTGCAGAATTGGTATTACAGCAGAACTTGCACCTGGGACTGGAAGGTCGTCCCTGCACTATTCATGGAATAAGGAGGCATTTCTTCTTCCTCCTGGGTACAGGTTATTATATCTCAAATCCACTACAAAAGGCTGAGGTGCCTATTTAAGGTACTAAAACAGACACTGACTGCCAAGTTCTCCCTGCATCCCTCAGTCTCTACCTGTTACAGGGTATGGCTTGCATCCCTACCCTACCCTGAACTAGTCCAGCACAGGGGCTGAACTGCCCTTCCCTATATAATCCAATCATTTTGGTTACTCTCTCTCTCTCTCTCTCTCTCTCTCTCTCTCTCTCTCTCTCTCTCTCTCTCTCTCTCTCTCTCTCTCTCTCTCTCTCTCCTCTCTCTCTCTCTCTCTCTCCTCTCTTCTCCTCTCCTCTCCCTCCCCTCCCTCCCTCTCTCTTTCCTTTTAAATTTCAAGTACTGGGAGTTAGTTTCAGGTCCTGGAAAGTCATCTGCACTGAGCTAACACCATAAGCACAGTTTGATTTTTATATAGCTTTCTTCAGTTGTCCAGGCTAACCTTGAATTTGTTATTCTCACCCTTCAGCCTCCTAAATACCTAGGTTGGTGGGCAAATGCCTTTATGCTGAGATAAGTTTCATTGTTTTACCCCAATTTAAAAAGATAGAGTGTTTAGGTGTTCGGGGGTGGGGGAGGAGAAGGAAATAGAGAAATAGAGAGGTAAAGACAGACTGTTGTTGAGAGAGTGGAGTCAGGAAGTAACTTTCTGGAGTTACTTTTCATCTATCATCTTGTGTCCCAGGATTGCATTTAGGTAAACAGGTTTGCATGGCAAGCTCTTTTTCACTGTGAGCCAAATCAGATCTTAAATTTGGTTCTTGTTAGAGGAATTGAAAGGATTAAACTGGACAAGGTAGGTGCCTTTGGTAGGCACTGCTGAGGAATGGTGCTAAGAGAACACAGCATATGCAACAGATCTAGTGTAAGAGGTTTATTGAGATGGGGGAAAGGGGAGAGAAAAGAGTGAAAGGCTGTCTCAGAGCAGCAGCGTGAGAGGGGCAGACAGAATAAACAAGAGAGCAAGAGAGGAGTAAGACGGTAGCGAGAGGAGCGAGTGAGGAACTGTAGCTCACAGAAAGTTTTAAGGGGTGCTCATATCACATAGAGAAGTATGAAGTTTGCCTCAGCTAGCAGCAGGAGATGAAGAAGCCATTGCTGCTGCCACCACCAAGGCAGGCTTGTGGGAGCTAACAGGAGTTAAACAGGGAAAGGAAGAGACAGTGAATGACTGCTAAGTTACTGTTAGATCACACAAAAAATGCCTTATACTACTGCAAATTGGGGTAATTATAGACAATGATAATGTACTTTTATGTTTCCAAAAGCTGCAGGAAAGCCTTTGGGAAGTTGTCAGCAGAAAGATGCCCTGCCTGCAGGGCTTCAATGGGTTCTCGACCTCCCTAAGGAGGGAATGTAGGGACAGGAGATACAAAGGAAAGACACCAAGTCTGGATTCTGATCAAGGTGCCGATTTATTTCTCTTCCACAAAGGTTTATATAGCTCCATGGGGGGGGGGGGCAAGAAGCTGTCATCTGCATAAGGTGGGGCAAACTAACAGGATGTTTGTATAGGATGTTTACAGGGTGAGAGGGTCAAGGGCTCTGACTCAATGTCCTGTTGCTACGCAACCTGACTGTAAGATGATCTAGTTCCCCATCTTATTGGGGGTCTGTATTTTTCCACTAACTAGAGATTCTGTCCTTGTCCCTGACAAAAAGAGACAAATGTTGCAATGATTGTGACCTGAGGTAAACATCAAATATGTTCACACGTTGAAATGTGACAAGGCTACTATTAATGTCCAGTTTGTATTAATTAAATTTAATTTCAATTAAAAATCTGACTCTTCTTTGTATGTAAGACGAATGGTCCTTAGGGTGACGAGTTATCACTCTAGTTTTCTCAGGTTTTCACTTAATTCTTAAAATATGCAGACTTCAGAGAGTCCCATCTCTAGTACCTAGGCTCTGAGACACAACCAGTCCCTGGGAACCCCTACTCATCACTGCCCCAGTTGCCAGCCAACTGGGAAGACACCTATGAGCAGGCTCCCCCACCAAAATACCCCATTGGACCCGTCAATCTACAAGACCTACCTGTAGCTAGAGTTTTTCTGCCTTGCCCACAGTCAGGATTAATCTTTGTCACCTGCCAGTCCCACAGCTGCTCAGACCCAACCAAGTAAACACAGAGACTTATATTGCTTACAAACTGTATGGCCATGGCAGGCTTCTTGCTAACTGTTCTTATAGCTTAAATTAATCCATTCCCTTAAATCTATACCCTGCCATGCAGCTCTTGGCTTACCGGCATCTTTTCATGCTGCTTGTCAGTGTGGCGGCTGGCAGTGACTCCTTCTGCCTTCCTGTTCTTTCTTTTCTCCTCTCTGTTAGTCCCGCCTATACTTCCTGCCTAGCCACAGGCCAATCAGTGTTTTAGTTATTGACCAATCAGAGTAACTTGGCATACAGACCATCCCACAGCACAGCCAAGTGCAGACTATCTCAGACACCTGCACTCAGGCCAGTGGTCCTAATCATCTTCTATGTGGACCTGCTGGGTAAAGCCACCAGGAACGTGAGAACGGGCTCCCACAGAACATACAGAACATCCCACAGCACCTACCCATCCCCCTGCAACCCAAGCAGCTTCCTGAGACACAGCATCCACCAGCTCTGATTGGACCAAGAGCCTGGATAGGACCAAGAGCAGCTCCCCGAGACACAATGCACCAGCTCCATTTAGACCAAGAGCTAAGATTGGGACCAGAGGGGTTTCCTGAGACACAGACACAGCAAGCACAGATTGGACCAAGAGCAGCTCACTCAGACACAGGCACATCTTCCACCTATTGGAGGAAGAGATGGGTGGACACAATGCAAAAATGCATACAACAACATAAAGAGCAATATAGCATCACCAGAAACTAGCACTTCTATAACAGCAAGACCTGAACAGCAAAATGTAGAAGAAGCAGAAGAAAATTACTTTAAAACTAACTTCATGAAGATGATAGAGGTCTTTAAAGAAGAAATGAAACATTCCTTTAAAAATTGAGGAAAAGACGAGCCGGGCGGTGGTGGCACACGCCTTTAATCCCAGCACTTGGGAGGCAGAGGCAGGCGGATCTCTGTGAGCTCGAGGCCAGCCTGGTCTCCAAAGCAAGTTCCAGGAAAGGCGCAAAGCTACACAGAGGAACCCTGTCTCGAAAAACGGGGGAAAAAATTGAGGAAAAGACAAAAAATTGGAAGAAATCAATAAATCCCTTAAAGAAAGCCAAGAAAACCATGAAAAAGCAACTAAACAGGTGAAGAAAACAGTTCAAGACTTGAAAATTGAAATAGAAACAATGAAGAAGATGCAAACCAAGGGAATGATGAAAATAGAAATTCTAACTAAATGGACAGGAACTACAGATGCAAGCACAAACAACAGAATACAATACATGGAAAAGAGAATCTCTGGCATAGAGGATACAATAGAGATAGATTCATCAGTCAAAGAAAACATCAAAGCCAAAAAGTCATAACAAAATGTCCAGGAAATCTGGGACACCATGAAAAGGCCAATTCTAAGAATAATAGGGAGGGTAGAAGGAGAAGAATACCAACTCAAAGGCACAGAAAATATATTCAGCAAAATCATGGAAGAAAACTTTCCCAACTTCAAGAATGAAATACCTATGAAGATACAAGAAGTTTACAGAACACTAAATAGACTAGACCCCCCCAAAAAAGTCCTCTCACCACATAATTAAACCACTAAGCATACAGAATAAGCAAAGAATATTAAGAGCTGCAAAGAAAAAGGCCAACTGACTTACAAAGGCAGACCCATCAGAAGAACACCAACTTCTGAACGGAGACTCTGAAAGACAAAAGATCCTGCACAGATGGAATGCAAACACTAAGAGGATACAGATGCAAGCCCAGACTACTATATCCAGCAAAACTTTGAATCACCATAGACAGAGTTAATAAGACATTCCAAGAAAAAAACAGATTTAAACAATACCTATCCACAAATCCAGCCCTACAGAAAGAACAAGAAGGAAAACTCCAACCTAAGGAAGTCAGATGCACCCACCAAAAAAAACTGGCAATAGATAACCCCACAGCAGCAAAACCCACAGAAGTGAAACACACACACTACAACCAAAAGATAGCAGGAATAAACAATCACTGGTCATTAATGCAATTCACCTGTAAAAAGACAGAGGCTAACAGAATGGATACAAAAACAGGATCCATCCTTCTGCTGCATGCAAGAAACACACCTAAACTTCAAAGACAGACACTACCTCAGAATAAAAGACTGGGAAAAGACTTTCCAATCAAATGGACTTAAGCAAGCTGGTATAACTATCCAAATATCTAACAAAATAGACCTCATATTAAAATCAGACAAAAAAGATGGAGAAGGTCATTATATATTCACCACAGGAAAAATCCACCAAGGTGAAATCTCAATTCTGAACATTTATGCCCCAAATACAAGAGCACCCACATGTGTAAAAGAAACATTACTAAAGCTTAAATCACACATCAAACTCCACATATTACTAGTGAAAGACTTCAACTCCCCACTCTCACCAATGAACAGCTCTGCCAGACAGAAACGTAACAGAGAATTACGGGAACTCACAGATGCTATGACTCAAATGGACTTAATAGATATTTACAGAACATTCCACCCTAACACAAAAGAATAAAACTTCTTCTCAGCACCTCATGGAATCTTCTCTAAAACTGATCACATACTCGGTCAAAAAGCAAATCTCAACACATACCAAAAAAAAACTGGAATAACCTCCTGTATTTTATCAGATCACCATGGCTTCAAGTTAGATTTCAACAACAACAAAAACTACGGAAAGCCTACAATCACATGGAAACTGAATAATGCTCAACTGAATCACCAATGGGTCAAGGAAGAAATGAAGAAATTTTAGACTTCCTAGAATTTAATGAAAATTAAAGTACTGCATACCCAAACTCATGAGACACTATGAAAGCAGTACTAAGAGGAAGATTCATAGAACTAAATGCCCACATAAAAAGTTGGAGAAATCTCACACTAGAGACTTATCAGCACATCTAAAAGCTCTAGAACAAAAAGAAGCAAACTCACACAGGAGTAATAGATGCCAGGAAATAATCTAATTGAGAGCTGAAATAAATAAGAGACAAAGAGAACAATACAAATAATCAATGAAACAAATAGTTGGTTCTTTGAGAAAATAAACAAGATAGACAAGCCCTAACCAAAGGCAGAAAAAGAACATCCAACTTAACAAAATCAGAAATGAAAAGGGAGACATAACAATAGACAACAAGGAAATATAGAGAATCATCAGTTCATACTTCAAGCACCTGTACTCTACAAATTGGAAAATGTAAAAGAAATGGGAAACTCCATGGATAGGGATCACCTGCCAAAATTAAATCAAGACCAGATAAACAATTTAAAAATATTTTAATCCTAATGAAATAGACATTAAAAGTGTCCCAACCAAAAAAAAGCACAGGACCAGATGGTGTCAGCACAGAATTCAGCCAGAATTTCAAATAAGAGCTAATACCAATACTTTTCAAATTGTTCTACATAATAGAAACAGAAGGAACATTGCCAAACTCTTTTCATGAGGCTACAGTTACCATGATACCTAAACCACACTAAGATGCAACAAAGAGGATTACAGACCAATCTCCTTCATGACCATTGGTGCAAAAATGCTCAATAAAATACTAGCAAACTGAGTCCAAGAACACATCAAAGAAATTATCCAGCACGATCAAGTAAGCTTCATCCCAGATATGCAAGGATGGTTCAACATATGAAAATCTGTCAATGTAATACACCATATAAACAAACTGAAAGAAAAAAAAACACATGATCATCTCATTAGATGCTGAAAAAGCCTGTGACAAAATTCAAAACCCCTTCATGAAAAAGGTCTTGGAGAGATCAGGAATACAAGGAAAATACCCAAACATAATAAAGATATTTTACAGGAAGCCAACAGCCACCATCAAATTAAATGGAGAGAAACTCAAAGCGAATCTACTAAAATCAGGAACAAGACAAAGCTGTCCACTCTCCCCATATCTATTCCATATAGTACTTGAAGTTCTAGCTCTATCAATAAGGCAACAAAAGGAGATCAAGGGGATACAAATTGGGAATGAAGAAGTCAAACTTTTGCTATTGCAAACAATAAGATAATATATATAAGTGGCCCAAAAAATTCTATCAGGGAACTCCTACAACTGATAATCACCTTCATTAATGTGGCAGGATACAAGATTAATTAAAAAATCAGTAACTCTCCTATATACAAATGATAAATGGGCTGACAAAGAAATCAGAGAAATATCTACATTTACAATAGCCACAAATAATACAAAATACCTTGGGGTAATTTTAACTAAGCAAGTGAAAGACCTGTATGACAAGAAAAAAGAAATTGAAGAAAATATCAGAAAATGGAAAGATCTTCTACACTCATGGATAGGTAGGATTAACATAGTAAAAATGGCAATCTTACCAAAAGCAATCTACAGACTCAATGCAATCCCATCAAAATCCCAACACAATTATTCACAGACCTAGAAAGAACAATACTGAACTTCATATTGAAAAACAAAAAAAGCCAGAACGGCTAAAACAATCCTGTACAATAAAGCCACATCTGGAGGCATCACCTTCCCTGACCTCAAGCTCTACCATAGAGCTATAGTAATAAAAACAGCTTGGTATTGGCATAAAAACTGACATATGGATCAATGGAATTGAATTGAAGACCCTGACATTAATCCACACACCTATGAACACCTGATTTTCGACAAAGAAGCCAAAACTGCACAATGGTAAAAAGGAAGCATCTTTAACAAATGATGCTGGCATAATTGGATGTCAACATGTAGAAGGCTGCAAATAGATCCATGTCTATTACCATGCACAAAATTCAAGTCCAAGTGGATCAAAGACCTCAACATAAAACCAGTTATATTAAACCTGATAGAAGAGAAAGTAGGAAGTAATCTTGAATGCATTGGCACAGGAGACTACTACCTAAATATAACACTAGTAGCACAGACACTGAGAGCAACCATTAATAAATGGGACCTCCTGAAACTGAGAAGCTTCTGTAAGGCAAAGGGCATGGTCAATAAGACAAAATGACAGCCTAGAAAATGGGAAAAGATCTTCACCAACCCCACCTCTGACAGAGGGGTAATCTCCAAAATATATAAAGAATTCAAGAAACTAGACATCAACATAAAAAAATCCAATTAAAAAATGGACTACAGATTGAAACAGAATTCTCAAGAGAAGAATCTCAAGTGGCCAAAAGACATTTAAGGAATTGCTCAACATCCTTTGTCATAAGAGAAATGCAAATCAAAATGACTCTGAGATACCATCTTACACTTGTCAGAATGGCTAAGATCAAAAACACTGATAACAGCTTATGTTGGAGAGGATGTAGAGCAAGAATACTCTTCCACTATTGGTGTGAGTGCAAACTTGTACAGCCACTTACAAATCAGTATGGCACTTTCTCAGAAAATGGGGAATAAATCTTCCTCAAGACCAAATGATACCACTCTTGGACATATACACAAGGAATGTTCAATCATACCACAAGACATATGCTCAACAATGTTCATAGCAGCATTATTCATAATAGCCAGTTTCTGGAAACAGTCTAGATACCCTCAACAGAAGAATGTATTAAGAAAATGTGGTACATATACACAATGCAGTACTACTCAGCAGTAAAAAAAACAATGACATCATGCAATTTGCAGGCAAATAGATGGAACTAGAAAATATCATCCTGAGTGAGGTAACCCAGACTCAGAAGGACAAACATGGTATGTACTCACTAAAGTGGATACTAGATGTAGAACAAAGGATAACCAGACTACAACCCACAGTTCCAGAGAAGCTAGCTAACAAGGAGGACCCAAAGAGGGACACATGGATTGCCGTGGTTAGGGGAAATATATGAGATTTCCATGAGTAAACTAGGGATGATGGGGGGGCAATGGAGGGTAGGAGGTGGAGGATGAGAACATAAGGGAACAGAATGGTTGAGCCAGAATGGGGATGGAGTGGGAGAACAATGAAAGGGATAATATGATAGAGGAAGACTTCATGGGGATAGGGAGAAACCAGGAGCTAAGGAAGTTCCCAAGAATCCATAAGGATGACCCCAGCTTAAACTACTAACAATAGTTGTAAGGTGCCTGAACTGGCTTACTCTAGTAATCAAATTGGTGAATACCCTAACTATCATCACAGAGACTTTCTCCAGTAACTGGTGGAAGCAGATACAGAGATTCACAGCCAAACACCAGGCCTAGGTTCAGGAGTCCAATCGAAGATAGATAAGAAGGATTCTATGAACAAGGGGAATCAAGATCATGATTGGGAAACCTCCCAAGATAACCAAACCAAACTACTGGGAACTCATGAAATTTAGACCAACACTTGTAGAGCCTCCATGGGACTAGACTAGGCCCTCTGTATAAGCCAGACATTTGTGTAGCTAGATCTGCTTAAGGGGTCCCCTGGCAGCATGATCAGGATCCATCTCTAGTGCATGAGCTGGCTTTTGGGAGTCCACTACCTATGGTGGGACACCTCACGCAGCTTTGAAGCAGGGTGAGGTGTTTGGACCTGCCTCTACTGAATGTACCAGGCTCTGCTGACTCCTCATGGGAGGCCTTACCTTCTTGTAGGAGGGAATAAAGGGTGTGATGAGGGGAGAAAGCTGGAAGCATGAGAGGATGGAAGACGGGGATCTGTGATTGGTATGTAACATGAATAAAAAAATTCTTAAAAAATCTAGGCTTGGTGGCTTGTGGCTGTTATGATACGGTACATGGGAAGCTTTGTTGGGTAGAGCCAAGGTACCTCATGGCAGGTGAGAGTCAGAGAAGCCATGCAGGCAGTTCTCAATGAAGAGTTTTATTTGGTGGAGGGAAGAGAGAGGAGAAAGGGAAAGAGGGAAAGAGAAAGAGGGGGAGAGAAGGGTAGAGAGAGAAGGAGAGAGGGTGCATACCTCATGGGAATATAAAGAAAGAGAGAGAGCAGGGGTGGGGGAGTTTTCTTTTTTAAAGGGGACTTTATGTCAGCATGCTAGGTGGGTCTCCAATGGGTGGGTCAGAATACTAACACTTCTTTGTTTTGGTTATTATAAAAAGGTGAGTTGTGGATAGCAAGTAGGGGGAATGAAAACACTGAATTCTCAAGACTGCTTCATGCTGACAAGGAAAGAAGTGGAGAGGGGGTTACTTGGGAGTCAAAGCAGGAGGTGTGAATGAAGAAGCAGATCTCAAGTGTGGAGATCTCAGGCATCTGTTCAGTGATGCAGTTGAGAAGGCAGGTTGCAGCAGTGAGTTTTCCTGGAGCTTGGGGGAATGGCATCCTGAATGAGGAGCACAGAAGCCATAGCATCTGCTGTTTCTCTGGAGGTCAAGCAGGAAGAGTGAAACTTTAAAATTTGCTCAAAAAATGGGTGAGGTAAAAAAAAAAAAAAACGGTCTCTGGAGATTGTTAGGTTTCATCAGACCATATTTCTTGATACAGTAGCAGAACTTTTCCAAAGAACCTGTAGATATCTGTAAGATAGCTGGAATAGATTTAGCAAAAGGCTATGGCTTTAGGTTAAAAGGTATGAGCATTTCCTGGCTTCAGCCCATTGAAACATACCTTTAAATCTATAACCAGAGGAAACTTACTGATTGATAGTAGTTGAGTGAGTGAAGGAGGAGGGAGGCTTCCCTAAACATCATCAGATCTGAGAAGAATGTGTAAGTGAACAGAAGTGAGACAATTTTTCTATACTCATATAAACAAACCAGGATATACTGAGAGCAGTCAATAGTATAAAGTTACTATTTTTAACTTTAAAGTTTAAATTTTAAATTTTTAAAGGGAAATCTGTTCTGTGAGTTTATCTGATCCAGTAACAAGGTAAATTATGTGTAGACCTAGTAGTAGCTCTAGGAGAGGTGGACCTGGGAATTTTATATAGAGAACTGAGAAAGCAGCTGAAGCAAATGGAATCAGAGATCTGAGAAGGATAAATCATATCTGAGTGCAGAACAAGCAGCTTTTGAATCTATGAATAATGACAGGGACCAGTTCATACCTAGGTCTCCACATCGTTGGAGGCAGAAGTACCAGAACAGCATCAATCTTCAGCCATCAAGACCATAAGGTGGGAGTTTTTCCTATAGCAAAGGGACATAGGGAAGACTGATCTTACTTTATCTAGGCAAAATGGGTACAATGAATTCTCTGATGCCCTGTTGTTTGCCACAGTCTGAGTCAGGTTCTGGTGGCAGGCACCACATTAGGGCATCTTGCCTAGAGGTCAGCATTGCCATCATCCACATGAAGGCATCATGGTGCTTTGTAATCTTCTTTGGAGACCTTGGGTCACTATTAGGATCTGGAAGTCACTGTCTGATATAATCTTTTTTATTAACATTTTAAATGCCATATTTGGCAGATCTCTGATCTTTGAGGTCTGCTTGTCTATTAGGTATAAATGGCCAAATATCAGCTAGGTTTTCCTAAATATCCCATATCTTAGCAGCTTCCATAAGGGTAGGACTTACTGTCTCCAGAGAAAGCAAAGAAGAGTGACAGGGGGAAGATCCCAGGGCCAAATGGGAATGAGAGAAAAGGAGTTTGTGAGTCAGGGTGCAGTCCAACTCTGAGAAAAGGACCTTCTCAGAAAAGGAAAAGGACTCTCTTGGTGGACCAAAAATTCCATTCTCAATGATTTATATAGAAATAATTATTTCTTAAGGTCATATAATACCTCTTTGGTTCTGCATAAATCAATGGGCATTAGGTAGTCATATGGTCCCCTACTAAAGGGATTTTACCTTTAACTTAGCCCTTTAGCCTGTTTTTGGAACAGGGAGCATAGGACTACACATTCTCCTCCATAACTGCTTCAAGCTGAAATGGGACACAGGTGGTCAGAACCCAGGGTAGTCAAAGGTAAGAAGGGAATTTGGGCAATGGGGCATTTATCAGAAGAATCTGGTCATCTGACCTAGCTGTAGAGATAGGGAACAATTACATTTGGCTGGACTGGTCCACATCATATAGACAAGAGTCTCTGCTGGCATCTGTAGCTGGGAAACCTGGCATCTAGACCTGCAGATTGTGGTCCACAACTGCTGCTTCAGTGTGTCTGCCAGCCAAATGGAAAACCTGTTGAAGCAGATAGACTAGAGACAAAAGTTAAAATTTATGAATTTATTTGGAATATTTAGGCCCATGGTCTTAGTAATCAGGAAGGGCAGGAGTTTGAAAACTCAAGCTGTACTGTTGTACTACTTGTCTGGAGTCCTTTTGACCTCTGTGAAGTGGATCCAATGGCTTCTATTGATCCTTTGAGGCTTATATAAATTCTTATTTTATAAAAGGACATTAAAGTTTTAGATATATTAGTATTATCAATCAGTATTGAAATCCAAATTGTAGAAAAGCAGGCAATGAGTATCTAGGCTCATACCTTTGAGTCCTAGCAAAATTATAGATTTGGGTTAAAAAGTATGTACGATTTTTATTTAGAGGAAGCCAGGCACAGATTGGACAGAGATATCGTTGGCCTGATAAGAAGTTTAAGTTTCTATTTAGAAGACAACCAAGGAAAGTTTAAAATCCTGAGCTTGTGACCCAAGCAGTATCAGAATTCTATTAATGCCAAAGTCTGAATTTTTAAAATCTTGAAAGGAAGAACCAGTGTGTACTGAACAGGATGAAGCTGGCCTCCTCATCTCTGACTCACATGTTGTAGCAAACTGTAAAGCTGTTGGTGAGCAAGAAGGCAAATTTGTTATGAGTGTAAGAGAGTGAATCGGAAAGCAGACCTGTTGCAGGTGGGAAGGGCAGATCTGCTGCAGGCAAATGAGACCCTGGCATGAAGTGGGCAACCCCAATGGACTGAACAAACACTCCACGGGCAGCAGAGTTCACACAAGAGTTTTGACAGTGAAAGAGTAAAAGAGTGAAAGACCTTGTCTGGGCAGAGACTTGGGAGAGGCAGGCCCCGACCACACCAAAGAGAGTGATGAAGCCAAATGAGCTGCCTTTGACCTTAGTAAATATGGCATCTAACCATGTGCTTGCCCTTATCAAATATGATGATGGAGTCATATGACCTTAGTAAAGAAGGCACTACCTGACCACATGATGGCCCTCTGGCACCTGACCATGTGTTTACATTTTGTTTGTTTTGGTTTTGGTAGATATATGGGACACATAAACTCAAGCATACAGAACAAATATAGGACACATGAACTCAAACATTCAAAATCAGTCAGGTGGCCACGTCAGTCATACATTTCCATCTGGACATATGGAATAAACCGTTTTAACACAACAACACACAGGCAAAACTTCAGGAGACAGTTAGCTGACTAACTTAAAAAAGCCAGAGATAAGAATGTAGATTATAAAGAACAAGCTGTAGGACTGCAGGCTGGGAGGCAGCAGGGTGGAAAAAAATCCAAGAAGAAGCAGAAGCTAAGGGAGGCATCCTGGGTCCTATAAGCAGCAGCAGTGGGAGCAGGGGCTATGTCTGGTGCCACTCGCCCCCACACCATGAGTGGCAGCAGCTGCAGGTGGGAGAGAGGAAGAAACGGGAGTGTATAGCCCAAGAATCCTTGGATCTGGCTAACTCCCCATAAGTGAGGCAGAGGACACAGGCTGCTGAGCAATTCATTAATCGCAGAGCAGGGGTCTGAAAAATGCTGAGGTCCAAATGAAGCAGCATAGGCAGTTGCAATGTTTTGTCAAACAAAGAACAGGGGCCAGAAGGCAGAAGCCTGAGGAACACATCATTGCTCAGTATTGAGACTTATGAATGGGGCCAAAAGGTGAGAGACCAAGGTTGAGATGATGAATCCTCACTCATGGGAAATGGCCAGAAGAGGGGCTTACTGATTATGATGGTGTTGGATTAAGTTGAGTGTTGAGGTTCCAGGGACCCTAGCATGTCTCAGACTGCCAGCAGGCAGGAGAAATATACCAGAAGGGTCTTTGCTGAGTCACCGGCACCAATGTTATGATACGGCACATGGGAGGCTTTAGTGGGTAGAGCCAAGGTGCCTCACGGCAAGTGAGACACAGAGATGCCATGCAGGACTCAGTGAAGAGTTTTATTTGGTGGGGAGAAGAGAGAGGAGAGAGAGAAAAAGAGAGGTAGGGACAGAGTTAGAGAAAGGGGATAGAGACAGAGAGACAGAGACAGGGTGCACACCATGTGGCAAGAGAGAGAAAGAGAGACAGACAGACAAAGAGAAAGCAAGGGTGGGGGAGGTTTTTGTTGTTGTTGTTGTTGTTGTTGTTGTTGTTGTTGTTGTTGTTTTAAAGGTTTATTTATTTATTATGTATACAGAAGAGGGTGCCAGATCTCATTACAGATGGTTGTGAGCCACCATGTGGGTGCTGGGAATTGAACTTAGGACCTCTGGAAAAGCAGTCAGTGCTCTTAACCTCTAAGCCATCTCTCCAGCCCTTGTTTTTTCTTTAAAGGGAACTTTATGTCAGGATGCTGGGTGGGTCTCCAAGGAGTGGTCAGAATACTACAATGGCTACATCTTTACACCTAGGAGACAGAGCAGAATAAACTGTTCTCTACATTTGGGGCTTGGGAGGAGTAACTTTTTAAACTCACATATCTGCATTGATCTCCCAAGAACTGGGGTTACTGACAAGTGCTGCCATACCCAGCTGTATGCACTGTGGAGGATGGAACACAGGACATCATGCACAAAGGCAAGCAGCCTACCAACTGAGCTGCATCTCAAGTCAGAAAGTGAATGTTCTTCCCTTAAAATTATATTCATTGTGTGTGTGTGTGTGTGTGTGTGTGTGTGTGTGTGTGTGTGTGTGTGTGTGTGTGTTCATGTGTGGGCATCTCTACCATAGTGTGGAGAACACAAGAGAACTTGAAGGAATCAGTTTTCTCCCTCCACGCTGTGAGCTCCAGAAATATAATTCTGGTTCCAGGGAATCTTATGCTCTCTTCTGATCTGTAGCCATTAGGTGTGCACAGGGTGAACATACATATATACATGCAGGCAAAACACTCATATACATGAACATAAATTTAAAATGCACACACTTCCTCATTCAGAAAAGGACTCAAGTATGGTGGCATTCCCAGTGGGCTACACCTGGCCTGACTCCAGAGAGTTAGCACCAACCCCTAATTCATCTTTTGTTTCTTAGGTACCTTTTGTTTCTCTTGTTCTGAATCTTCTCTTTGTGAATCTTGTCTGAAAATCTTTCAGTAGTTCCTCCTTACACTCTGAATCTCTGTCCAGGAAGGCCCTGGGTCCAGCTCCCCATGGCTGGCCATTGAGCCACTGGACTCCTTTCCAGGGGCTTTGGTGGCTGCCCAGTCAGCAGGCACTGAGACTGTTCATAGCAGTGTCCCATGTCACAGATATAGCTCTGATTGTTGGTACCCACACAGGCTTCCTGATCCTGCGGGGGCTCAGCCCTGACTGACAGGGGGCTGGGCAGTACCTGGAGGAGCAGGAGCGCCATGCCACCCAGGAGACTTCTCCTCTCCATCCCCCTCCTGCTCCTGCTCCTCCGCCAGGGCACCACCACCCTTCCCTAGATTCATTCTTAAGGTGCCTCTGAGTCTTCTTTCCATGGATCCATATGACCCACACTCCCACACCACAACACTCATGTGTAGCTAGAGATTTCCTGCCTTGCCCACAGTCAGGACAAATCTTTGTCACCCGCCAGTCCCACAGCCGCTCAGACCCAACCAAGTAAACAAAGAGACTTATATTGCTTACAAACTGTATGGCCGTGGCAGGCTTCTTGCTAACTGTTCTTGTAGCTTAAATTAATCCATTTCTATAAATCTATACCACATGGCTCATGGCTTACCAGCATCTTCACATGCAGCTTGTCATGGTGGTGGCTGGCAGTGTGTCCTTCTGCCTTCCTGTTCTTTCTTTTCTCCTCTCTGTTAGTCCCACCTATACTTCCTGCCTAGGCACTGACTGGCCAATCAGTATTTTATTTATTGACCAATCAGAGCAACACATTTGCCATACAGCACACCCCACAGCACTCATGAGTATTCCCCAACGTTATTAGAGGTAGCTCTAGTCTGCATCTGTTCTTTGCCTCAAAAGCCCTGGAGCGAAGCCAGCAGCACGACAGACTGGAAGTGCCTGCCCTTATTCTGACAGTCTGCCTGGCAGCCCGGATTGGCTAGTGAGGCCTGAGTGACAGGAGAGCAGCTTCCTCCAAGCACAACTTAGTGGTTCCCAGCCATAGCTTCCACTCCTGGAACAGAGCTGCCCCAGACTTACAGAGATTGGCATTTCAGCAGAACTTTCAACCGGGCTGCAAAGTTGTCCCTGCACTTCTTCCTTCTGGGCATAGGGTGTTCCATCTCAAACCAAAGCCCAAGCTGAGGTGCCTAATTAACGTATCAAAGCAGACACTGTCTGCCAGATTCTCCATGAACCCTGCAGTCCCTACCTGTTGCAGGGTGTGGCTGGGATAGCCTGTCCACTACCCTGAACTTCTCCAGCCCAGGGGCTGGCCTATACTTCCCCCAACTTCCATTCCCTATATAATTCAATCATTTTGATAACCTGGTTTTTCCCCATCTACCCTTTACCTTCTGGACCCCCTTGGTCTGCCTCTCCCCTCTCTCCTTCCTCTTCTTCTCACATGATTCAGACTTGTGTCCACTCTGGACTCTCCCAGATGTCCCTTCCTCTCTCTACACTATCCCTTTTATCTACAATAAACTTTCTCCTCCACCATGCCTGGGAGCAGTCATGTTGTTTCCTTCTTTTATTTCTGTTTTTCATTCATCTGGTGCCTAAGCCTAAGATCAGTCATGTCCTTCCTTTTTTATTTCTTCCCTCCGCCCCCCATTCACAAGGTCTCTAGCATACACAAAGCATTACTTCATGTGGAGTGGAGTGATCTCCCTGCCTCATGGCTGAAATGATGCTAAACCCACCCAAGTCAAATATAAACCACCTGACTGATATTCACCAGACATCAGCAATTTCAATAAGGCACACCTAGGGATTGCTCACACCTCTCTCAGCTGCACCTTGTCATTCAAACACTAACACTTTCCAGCCTTCTGTGGTAGCAGTGGGCTATCATGCCACCATTTGGGAAGTGGAGACAGGACATCAAAAGTTTAAGCCTGGTCTACAGAGTGCATTCCAGGACAACAAGGACTACACAAAGAAATTCTGTCTTAAAAAAAAAACAAAAAACAAGCAAACAAACAAACAAAAACCAGCCAACCAGCAAACAAACAAAAAGTGCAAACCACTGTGGTCTATGACAAAAAACACCAACAATTAGGGTCCCCAAAGGGGAAGTGACCAGGGTGATGATGCTGGATGAGCTGTCAAAAATGGAAAGTTTAGGATCAGCATGTCTTGCTTTTGCTGATGGCTCATGTTAAACAAGTTCATTAAGATGCACAGCTCTGATACACTATCTGCAAGGGGAGAATGCCAGCAGAAAAATAATTTAGTAATGTTGACAAGGAGAACAAAGGATAACTCAGGGTGAGCTCATAGTGGCCATGAGACTGACAGCCACAATCTCTCAGGCTGAAGTCCCTGGATCCCTTGATTCCTTCAAGGTGGTGGATCAAACACCTGACCAGAACTTGCCAAGTCAGCCTTTGGGTAGGACACAAAAGTAGTGTTTCCTTGGTGCTTTCATCAAGGTACCTGAGAAAGCCTTCCATGGGCCTGGCCTCCAAAAGGAACAATTCAACCTCCACAAACAAAAACACATATTAAAATGGAGACAACACAATTAATTAATAGAAAGATAGGGTTTAGAGATTGGAGATGAAATCAACACAATCGGGAATAAGAAAATACAAACGACATACAAAGTTTATTATTTATTTGGTTTTATAGACAGGGTTTCTCTGTATAACAGTCCTGGCTGTCCTGGAACTTGGAACTTGATCTGTAGACCAGGCTGACGTCAAATTCACAGATCTCCGCCTGCCTCTGCCTCCTGGGTGCTGAGACTAAAGGCATGTGCCATAATTGATATACATTTAGCTCTGTTGCTTTTTTTAAAAAGGCATACTCAAATTGCTAATCTCCACATGAATTTCAAGCAGAGAGTGGTGGAATCCCACCACATGGAAGGTTGGGGCAGGTGCATCTCAAGTTTAAGGCCTGGTATGGCTACAGACTGAGTTGACAAAAATCTTGGGCAACTTACACAGACTCTACCTCAAAATAACTTTTTGTTTAACCTCAGTGGACAGATGCTTGTCAGGCATGGGAGGGGCTCCAGACTGAGAATCCAGTATTATCCACTTCAGAAATAAAAACAGAGCAACTACACCAATACACTGAAATAGGTAGATTAGAAGGGAGTGCTATGATAGGAACCAGCCGATTGTTTGAGTGAGCAAAAGCCCTTGCAACCAAGTCTGAGGACCTGAGTCAACCCACTCCTCCATATTGTCGTCTGATCTTCATATGCTGTGGCTTGTGTGTTCACACATGTCTCAAATTGCCCAAATTCAGAATTTTTAAAAAGAAAACTGAAAACAATAAGAAAAAAGGCAGCAAAACTAAAATATCCAGCAAAACAGCTAGCTGTGTTGTAGTTCAGCCTCTGAACAAAATAGAACTCCTTTAGGAGACTACCAGGATGGTAACAGGAAGCAGAACATCCACAAGTCATCAATTTATCACTGCAGAGCTCCCTTAGGGTAAAATGGGACCAAATGAAGAGTTTCTCCCAGAAATACTTAATCTCCTAGTCAAATTCCTTTGAATTAAACAACCAACTCTACTCTGAGTTGGGGGGAAAAAAGGGAAACAAAGAAAGACAGAAAAGCAAAGAAATTCATAATAAAAATCATGAATACAGGGAGGGTCTGTCAAATCAACCCCTTAGCAGGATGCACCAAGGCCTGCCTCTGTGTATGGACTTTGTCTCAGGCCTGCTCAGGTAGTGCTTACATGGCATCCAGACTGAAGACTGAGTCTGCTCCACTGCCATCCAATCATTACTGAGCACTTTTGTGACAGGAATAGTTTATTGTGGGCACATCTCACCTCTGAGAATATGGAATCTCAAGAGTGGGCCATTCACTGCACATCTGGACAGCAACTCCCTGTAGCCGAATTTCTAAATAGTCTTATTAAATAAGGAACACCAAGCCAAATATAGGGGTGAAAGCTGAAGAGATCAGGGAAATAGTGAGAGCCACCAGCTAACCTTAGCTTCCCAAGAGTGCTACTTCCTGTCTACCCAGGCTTTTATTGCCTTGCTGTTCTGCCCTCTCATTGCCTCTTAGCCCAGCTACCTCACTTCCTTGTCACTGCCTGTCTGTACAGACCTCCAGGTCTCTATGGTTGGTACTGGGATTAAAGGCATGTGTCTCTACATTTGGCTGTTCCCTGGTGTGTCTTGAACACATAGAGATTCTGTCAGCCATGTGATTGAATTAAGGGCATGTTCTACAACTGCCTGACTTTTGTTTATGGCTTGCTATTCCTCTGATCTCCAGGAAATATTTATTTATTAACATCACCACAACTCTCTCAGAGTCTGAGGTGCTGGATGTTATGCATGAATCCTCCACACTGATGTCATGTGCCAACGACACTTATGGGATCTCCACAAAACTTCCAAGTAGATGGCAACCACCTGTGGTCAACCTCCTACTTTGGTGTTACGGAGATGTGGGACAGGTGCCAGAAGTCTTGCCTGAAAGGTTTACATTGGAAAGACCCTACTCTGCAGTCCACCAAGCACCAACATCATACTGTACTATATAGCAGCCTCCATATCCTGGACTGTCAAACCCCAGTGCAGGCCACCCCTTCCTGAAGACTGTTCAGGTGAGCTACTCAGGCACCTTCTTGCATGAAAGGTGAAGTAATACCTTACTCCTTTTCCATCTGTGCTGTGCTTCTAGGCCTGTGTCCCCAGCATGTGAAATGCTGACTACAGGAAATTGGGGCTGACTCCATGATGGAGGCTCCCCCAGGACCTACAATCTTAGAAGAAAGTATCTGACCTCAGGTGTTACCCAGCAGGGCCAGAGTAAGTGTCTGGTCTGGCAAGGCCAACCCTGTCTCCAAGCCTGTTGTAGCAGCATGGCAGCCTGCAGAGTGGTGTGAGGAAATCCCACCATCCCAAGTAGAAAGAAAAGTGTGGTGGATTGAACCTCTGCTGGGACTAATCACCTGCTGAGTCAGACCTCAACTCTGATGCTGGAGGGCTACCCACCTCCCCCACATTTCCCCAGAGTGCTCTTGAGTGAGAGTAGCAGGGAATATTAGATAGAAGGATTTAGAGTGGAGATAAACAGATAGAAAATACAGGAAATCCTCTAGAGGGCCTGAAACCTATTCCAATGGGTTCTGACTGTCTCTGCCCTAAGGTATTTATTGAAATGCCAAGGGATGAAGCAAAAGATCTGCCTACAGCACAGCCAAGTGCAGACCACCTCAGACACCTGTACTCAGGCCCAAGGTCCAATCTTCCTCTCTATATGTACCTGCTGGATAAAGCCACTGGGAACCTGAAAATGGACTTTCACACTCTGACCAGCTTCTTAGGGGCTGAGGACTCATTTCTGGGGCACTAGTCAAGCTTTACTATGAAACTGAGAAAAGAGAAAAGAAATCTGCCAATTTCTGGGCTAGCCATAACTCAGGCTAGCTGTGGAAAACACGCTAAGATTTTCCTTTTTGTAAAAAGAAAGTTTTATTAAAAATATGCACCCAAAATCTGAAGTCTCTTAGACTATTATGCTGTAGAAAAAGTCCATCAATGTAAGTACAGGATTTTATTCAACTAAACCCTATGGGATCAAAATGAGGATTTATACTTACTCACTCTATATTTACTATAGAGCATCATATTCTAATGACTAAACTATACATATTTTACTGCTCACTTGACATATGAGTCTGCATATTTATTTTCCTCTCAATTCTACATCATTATTGAAAATAAATAAAGCAAATTAAGAATACTTATTTTTATATCATACTCCTCTTGTTTCATTTTCTTTATCAGGGTCTCACTCTGTAGCCCTGGCTGGACATGAACTTAGTATGAAGACCAGACTAACCTAACAATTATAAAGATCAGTTTGCCTGTGCTGCAGAGTGTTAAGGTTACAGGCCTGCACCACCATGCCTGACTTCTATTAATTCTGTACATTTATAGACTAAATTAACAGAAGCTAGATGTGGTACACTATTGTACTCTATACTGAGAATAATGTGGAAGGAGGATCATTGTGAGATTTAGGCAAGCCTGGATTATACATGAGACCCTATCTCAAAAGAGCAAATATAAAGGCATGTGCAACTTCTGACACCCCAGCTTTTTGGATCATTAGTGTCAGCTTTTGTCTTGGAGTCCACCTGGGATTATGGCACCCTGGCCTTTGCCCCCAAGCCCAAGGTCCACTTTTTGACATCCCTGTCTGGCATCTGTGACGGTGCTGAAGCAGCAGCCAGCAGCAGTGGCAATGGCATGAAGAATCCCTGTCCAGCTGCTTTACTGCTGTGCTCCACTGCTCTGTGGAGGAATTTTATCCTGTGTCCTGCTGCAGGCCTTCCACTGAGGGTTCTTTAAAGCCTCACGAACACTTGACTGGCAGGTTCAGTCTGCAACACTATATGATTTCTGGTTCAGTAATATAGTTTCCCAGGGCTACTCATTTATACTTGAATTTAGAAACTAGCAGGAGGAGTCACATACTATTGCTGATTACATAAGTGGTTGGATATTCATAAACAGCTCCTGGATGGACTGGAAGTACATGTGATATATTGTCACAACTTATAAACAGTTGTTAAAAGACTGAAAGCAATAGGTAATGTATGGCTGTAGACGGAATTCTTTTCCAAGATGACACCACTGGGTACACATTCCAGAACACCAAGCATCTGGTAATTTCAAAGCATAAGCTTATGTTTATTTATACCATCTTACTTACAAACATGAAGATATCAATGATGACTGCAACTAAAAATTCTTTATTTTTTGTTCATTTTATATATCAACCACATATCTCCCTCACCCCTCCTCCCACTCCTCCCAGTCTTCCCCCCAACCTAACCCCATCCCCTCCTCCAAAAAGGTAAGGCCTCCCATGGGGAGTCAGCACAGCCTAGTACATTATTCAGTTGAGGCAGATCTCCCCCTGCCCCCCACCTCTGCATCAAGGCTGTGCAAGGTGTCCCAACCATAGGTAATAGGCTCCAAAAAGCCAGCTCAGGCACCAGGGATAGATCCCGATCCCACTGCCAGGGGACCCTTAAATAGACCAAGCTACACAACTGTCTTGTTTATGAATAGGGCCTAGTCCAGTCCCATTTAGGCTCCAGAGGTGTTGGTCTAAAGTTCGTGAGTTCCAACTAGCTTGGTTTGGTTGTCTCTGTAGATTTCCTCATCAAGATCTTTACACCCCTTGCTCGAAGAATCCCTCTCTGCTTTCTCTTTGACTGGACTGCTATAGCTCGGCCTGGTGCTTGGCTGTGGATCTCTGCATCTGCTTCCATCAGTTACTAGATGAAGGCTCTATGATGACAGTTAGGGTATTCACCAATCTGATTACTAGGGTAGGCCAGCTCAGGCACTTTCTCCACTATTGCTAGTAGTCTAAGCTGAGGTCATCCCTGTGGATTCCTGAGAACCTCCCTAGCACCAGGTTTCTCCCTATCTCCATTATATCTCCCAATATCATGATATTTCTTTAATTGCACTCCCACTCTGACCCTGTTCCAGCTCAACCATCCCGTTCCCTTATGTTTTCAGCCCCCTCATCCCTTACCCTCTATTGCCCACCCTCACCCCTAGTTTACTCAGGAAATCTCATCTATTTACCCTTCCTAGGGTGTTCCATGCTTCTCTCTTTGGGTCCTCCTTGTTAGCTAGTTTCTCTGGAACTGTGGGTTGTTCCCACAGTTATCTGTCTGGTTATCCTTTGATCTACATCTAATATCTCCTTATGAGTGAGTACATACCATGTTTGTCCTTCTGAGTCTGGGTTACCTCACTCAGGATGATATTTTTTAGTTCCATCCATTTGCCTGAAAATTTCATGATGTCATTGTTTTTTACTGCTGAATAGTACTCCATTGTGTATATATACCACATTTTCTTTATCCATTGTTTGGTTAAGGCGCATCTAGGTTGTTTCTAGGTTCTGGCTACTATGAACATAGTTGAACAAGTGTCCTTGTGGTATGACTGAGCATTCCTTGGATATATGCCCAAGAGCGGTATCATTTGGTCTTGAGGAAGATTGATTCCCAATTTTCTCAGAAACTGCCATATTAATTTTCAAATGGCTATACAAGTTTGCACTCCCACTAACAGTAGACTAGTCTTCCCCTTACTCCACATCCTCTCCAACATAAGCTGCCATCATTGTTTTTGGTCATAGTCCATTCCGACAGGTGTAAGATGGTATCTCAGAGTTGTTTTGATTTGCATTTCCCTGATGGATAAAGATGTTGAGCAATTCCATAAATGTCTTTTGGCCATTTGAGATTCTGTTGAGAATTCTGTTTCATTCTGCAGTCCATTTTAATTGGATTGATTTTTATTTTGATGTCTAGTTTCTTGAGGTTTTAAAATATATTTTGAAGATCAACTCTCTTTCAGATGTGGGATTCATTTCCAAAGAAAGCAAAGGAAGAATGGAGGTTTTACTGAGGGAGTCTGGACACATTCATGTGAGGTCTGACTATACCTAAAGTATGCCCTGTTAGCAGGTCTACTTCTAAACAAGGCCACATTGTAATAGCAAGAGACATTTAGTGGCAGTCTCAAAGTCATGCAGAAACAAATGTATAATATAAAAATCATGGACAGAAATGCTTCTGGGATAAAATTTTAGCTGAAAATCTAGTAAAGGATCCTAAGAAAGTAGACTGTTTAGGAGCCAATGATCTAAATAAAGATGTATGATCTAAAGATCTATGTATCAATGCCAGAATTATTATAAATACAAAAGACAGAGAGTACAAATAGAGAAAACCTAAAGGAAAAATCACCTCTCATCACTGTGAATGCCATTCTGAGATGAATGTCTCTGCTGACCTATTCTAACCTCAGAACAAAGGTGATTTGCCTCTGAGCAGACTGGCTCATAGGAAGGCTACAGCAGCTTCCACGCAGTATGAGAATGAGATTTAGGTTGTTTCCAGATAAACAGACTTGGATTCTGGATCACTTGGGATAGTGTCACTATTAAAGAGAATTTCATTCTTTTACTTAATTTAAATTTTATTTTTATTCATTTTTATTAAAATGTAATTACATAATTTCCCCCTTTGCTTTCCTCCCTCCATCCCTTCCTGTATTCCCTCCCTCAGACTCCTCTGCCTCCCAAATTTCAAATTTATTATTTCTTTTTCTTTATTTTGTCACATATGTATGAATAAATATGCACGAGTATCAGTGCATGCTGCTAAGTCTGCTTTTGTTGTTTGTATATATATGATTTTGTACTGCAAAACCAAGCAGGGAAGGACTGGAGAAATGGGTGGGTCAGTGGGTAAGAGCACTGACCCGGGTTCAGTTCCCAGTACTCACATGGTGGCTTACAACCATCTGTAACGACAGTTCCAGGAGACCTGATACCCTTACACAGGCAAAAATACCAATGCAAAATGAATAAGTTATTTAAAAAGAAAATAATAATAATTTAAAAAAGAGAGAGAGAGATGAGGACAGACTGTCATACTGAAGAATAAGAAACAATTCTATAGCCAGGTGGCAGTTACACACACCTTTAATCTCAGTACTCAGGAGGCAGAGCCAGGTGGATCTCTATGAGTTTGAGGCCAGTCTGGTCTACAGAGCAAGAGCCAGCACAGGCACCAAAGCTACATAGAGGAAACCCTGTCTCAAAAAACAAAAAAAGCAAAAAATCCAAAAAACAAACAAACAAACAAAAACAAAAATCCAAAAAACAAACAAACAAAAACAAAAATCCAAAAAACAAAAAAAACAGGTAGGGAGTTAATCCATGAGGCTAAATCTCATTCTGGCAGGAGGATTCCATTCTTTTTTTTTTTTTTCCAGAGTTGAGGACGAACCCAGGGCCTTGTGCTTGCTAGGCAAGTGCTCCCCAACCCCGAGGATTCCATTCTTTAATGACAAACAAGAGTCTGGCCACCTAGTGACCTTGGCTGCCTAGGACAGGAAACATTGTCAAGAATGGAAAGTCCTGGGCTGGAGTAATAGTTCAGCAGTTAAATACACAGGCTGCTCTTCCAGAGGATTCAGGATTGATGCCCAGGATAACATGGCAGCTATCAATTGTTGTGTAACTCCAGTTCCAGGGTATTTGACTCCCATTCAGGTCTTCCTAGCCACTGAGCATGAACATGGTACACAGATCTGTATAGAGGCAAAAAAAAAAAAAAAAAAAAAAAAAACAATGCACATGAAATATTTTTAAAAAAGAATGTTGAGACAACTCACACCATAAATCTTCTTTTTTCAATTGGGCATGATAGTCCACGGCTTTTTTTAAATTCATTTTACATACCAATCACAGATCTCCCTCTCATCCCTCCTCCTGCTCCCTCCCCCAACTTCCCCGCCCCATCCCCTCCAACAAGGTAAGTTCTACATTCAGTTAAGGCAGGACCAAGCCCCTCCCCACTTTATCAGGGGTGAGCAAGGTATCTGATTATAGGTAATGGGATCCAGAAAGCCTGCTAGTGTGCCAGGGATAGATCCTGATCACACTGCCAGAGGCTCCTCAAACAGACCCAACTACACAACTATCTCCTGTATGCAGAGGGTCTAGTCTGGTCCCATGCAGATTCCACAGCTGTCAGTCTAAAGTTCGTGAGTTCCTTTGAGTTTGGTTTAGTTGTCTCTGTAGATTTCCCCATCATGATCTTGATTCCCTCCACCCCTTGCTCATATAATCCCTCTTCCTTCTCTTCAACTGGGATAGTCCAGAGCTTTAATTCCAGCACTCCAGAGGCAAAGGAAGAAGAGTCTCTGTAAGTTCAAGTCTACCCCAGTCTACATAGTGACATCCAGGATAGCCAGGGCTATGTATAGAGACCATGTCTCAAAAAATAAACAAATAAAAAACTTATTTTTTGGCAAAATGATATGCCTTCTCTCTAGCAATCTGGATAGGAGCCCTACACAGGTGCCCTATTAGGTCAAACCTAAACAACCAGAATACTGTGATACTGAATCACTGTCTATAGGCCTACACAGAGAACTCCTATTAAAGGAGGCCCCAGCCTGTGGGGGATCCTGAGGCTGTCAACATGGGGCTGTGATCCTAGAAGAGATAAGAATAGAAACCCAGTTTAGATTGACTTTGTCAACCTGCATCAGACTTCCATGAGTTTAATGTCAGATATATAGATCATTGTCAGCATAAGTAAAGCATGGTACAATCTGGGAAGACATTTCCAGGGAACAATCACTTCAATCAGTCCAATTACAGGTGCACCATAAAGCTTAGGCTCTGACCACATGGAAACTCTTTGATAAGATACATGTGACTGTGAGGGTTGGTTCTACAGCTAAATGGCCTGGAATCTAATGGGGTCTCTGACCAAGATGATGTACAGGTCAGCAGGCCATAGAGCACATGTGACATCTCCCCTAAAGATGATTAATGAATGGTCTAGGGAGGGAAGAGTCTGGAATAATCATTCTGGGGAATTTGAGTGAGGTCTGCCTCTATAGCAAAAGGTGGATGAGGTCTGCCTCCACAGATAGCAAAAAGACCACCAGGTGAATCCACTCTCTGCTTTCTGGATAGAATGAAGGTATTTATTTTATTTTATCTACTCCATTGAGGAAACACTACTGTATGATTAACATTCCTGGTTCTTTTAGTGCTGCTCTGTGAGTACAAGGCCCTGGTGTACTCTCCCACCAGATGTTCTGTGGGAAACTTTTCTCTACTGTCTGACTTGACTGTAGGTGTACTATGGCTTATATAATAGCACCACTTCTCCAATTTATTTCTCTTCTGATCTTAAAATTACATTAATTTATTTGTGTATATGGGTGTACATGTGCCTCTCAGTGCATATGCCTCAACACCAGGATGACTTGCAGGAGTTATTTTGTGGGTAAGAGTTAGGGATGGTATATGCATGCTCACACCTGCGCACATCACAGTGCACATGGAGTGATCAGGGGACAGCTCACAGGAGCTGATTCTCTCCTTTAACATATGAGGCCAGGATATCAAACTCATGTCATCAGGCTTGGTGGCAAGTGCCTGCCGAGCCACCCTGTGGGTCCTATGCCTGTTTTACCTGGTTGATTTCCTCACTGTCCATGTCACTCCACAGTTGCTGTCATTTCACATAGAAAATACTACTGTTTCTGTTATTACATTATTTACTATTTTACACACCTATATTGTCAAACACATGATTTTGAGAAAATTTTCAATGAATATAACACTATTTGGCAAAAAAAAAAAAAAAAATGAAGAGGATTAGCAAGATAGTTCATAGTAAAAATGCCTGAGCCAAGCCTGAGGACTTA
Source organism: Peromyscus maniculatus bairdii (assembly GCF_049852395.1). Taxonomy (NCBI): domain Eukaryota; kingdom Metazoa; phylum Chordata; class Mammalia; order Rodentia; family Cricetidae; genus Peromyscus; species Peromyscus maniculatus. The sequence continues at coordinate 6,262,391 of NC_134873.1, read as the reverse complement.
GTTTCACTCAGTACCTGTTGTCCACATGGGAAAAGGAGAGAATGGGGCTCCTAGAACTGTCCTCTGATCTCCATGCTTACAGTGCAGCATCTGCACTTAGACAGACAGACAGGCAGACACACACAGAGAGTGAGAGTGAGAGAGAGAGAGAGAGAGAGAGAGAGAGAGAGAGAGAGAACTACAACTACATCCTCCCACCCTCCTACCATGAGAAGGAGCTTCCTGTCCATCTTCAGAGCAGATTATATTCCCATAACTCTCCTTACTATGCCATGTGAACACCTATGGACACAGCTTGACAGCCTAGTGAGAGGTTTAGAAGTATTTGCTGGTTTTACTAAAAGGAAGAACATGATGTTCAGAAGAGCACAGCACAGTTCATTCTAGTGATAAAGCATTACATAGGTCCACATAGTCAACAACAGCAGCCTTCTGTGACTTAGTTTCTACACCAAAGAATGTTATACACAGTCTTGTCTAAGAAACAAGCAATCACACTGCTGTAAGAATTAATTTGGACTTCCAAAATATAATGAACAAAAGAAAGGACAGCCTGAAACAATACTATATGAGCATAATTTATTACATTGAAGCTGATATTCATAGATGTATAACTGCAAAAATCAGGACAATCTGGATCCTGAAAGTTCAAAGCTTCAAAGGCTGAAAGAACTGAGTTGTACCCTGATGCAAGGAAGCTGGAAAAATAAAATAAAAATTATACATTTTAAGATTTAGCTTTCTTCTTCCTTGTATTTATTTATTGGTTAACTTATTTATTTTTGAGATAAAGTCTCACTATGCAGGTCCAGCTGGCCTGGAATATGCTATGTAGGCCATGCTGGCCTTGTAGTTAGAAACATTTTCCTGCATCTACCTCCTGGGTGAGGGTCTCACATAATCCAATGTTTTTGGAATTAGAGCAGTGATGGCTATATAAGGTTGTGTCAATAGCAAGCCAAATAGTTTAAAGTAGTAACTTTCATTTCTGGGAATTGTATCTAGTAAAATAAAAACTCTATTATGAATTTCTGACTTTACTCTTTTATTTCATTAAAACTCTGTTTATAGATACCAAGAAAAGAAGAAATTTAAGAGTCCAATTCCCGTGCCAGCAAGATTGCCTAAAGTTGCTTTCAGTCAAACCTTACGACCTGAGTTCAACTCTTGTAATGCATAGGGCACCAATTCCTGTGAACTCTCCTCTGAACTCTACACATTCACTCTTGCATGTAGAGCCATTCCCTTCAATATGTGTGCACACGTATGTGTCCACTCAGAAGAAATAAATGTGAAAATGTCAAGTTTTATCCTTGTGTTTGGTAATGAAAATTCTCTAACTCCTGTCACAACTAATAGTCTTGACTTGCCAACCCCAACGCACCAGAAAGAAGCAAACTCGGAGCTCACTGTTCGGAAAGGCTGGACTCTTCCATTTTATCAATTTTTTTTTGCCTTTTTTTTTTTTAAAACAAAAGGTATCACAGTGTAGTCTAAAGTGCCCTGAATTTCCAATAGACCCCTGACTGGTTTGGATCTCATGGAATCCTCTTCCCTCGGCATTCCAAGTGGGGAGATGTTAGGCATGAGCCAAAATATCTAATTTCCATCCTCCTTAAAAGCAACAGACTACTCCATGATGGGTAAGGTAAACTGCTGATGTCCCACGCAACCTAAGTCAGAAGCTCATTTATTAGTAAAAGGGGGACCTGTAGGGTCCTGGCCCTTGTTTTGGGTAATTGTTGACTTGCTTGCTGACCTTGACCTTGATATCCTCCCTATGCTAATTCCTTCCCAGGTTCCACCCTCCTGAATGCTTAAAGGAAGTTCCTTGTCTGTGTATCCTTCATAATGGGTGTTAACAGCTTAGATGCAAGATTGTAAAACATCAAACTTGTGCCCTCTGGGGTTCTCCCATTGTGTGTAAGCCTGTATTTAAGTCCTCCTCCCACCTTTCTCCTCACTGGCCGCCTGCAGGCAAGATGGGTCACCAGCAGCTCTACTGGAGTTACCCGCGCAAGTTCGGCCAGGGTTCTCGCTCTTGCCACGTCTGCTCTAACCACCACTGTCTGATCCAGAAATACGGCCTGAACATGTGCCGCCAGTGTTTCCACCAGTACGCGAAGGACATCGGCTTCATTAAGTTGGACTAAGCGACCTTGAATGGATTGTTCAAAACTCTCCACAGTGAAACAGATCATGCTAGTCTTTGTACATAAAGAATAAAAATGGAGACCTTCAAAAAAAAAAAAAAGACCTCCTCCCTCCTTCAATAAATGGCATTCAGCATTAAAAAATAAATTAAATTAAATATAAAAAAAGCAACAGACTAATTACTTGAAAGGGAGGACCAATTTCAGATTTTATCATTTATGTATTTCCTAAGAAGACTCCAGGATGAAAATGGCAAATTTGTCACGAACCCCTTCTTGGCCAAGTAAGGTACATTAACATTGTGTTAGCAAAAGAAGGATGTACCAGGAAGAGGCATCAAGACCCCAGCCAGGGTCTGGAACTGAGGCTTTGTGGTAGACTGCTGGCCTAGGATGCACAGCTCCCTGGGTTCTGACAGACCAGCCTGACTCCATCTTTATGATGGGAGTCTCTTCATTATAAGAACAAGTTCACTTCTGTTTGCTGCAACTTTCAAGTTAACCATGCTTTGACCTGTTTCTGGAATTTGATGTTTACCACCTTGTGGAATTTAATTCACACCTTGAATGTATGCTGATAAAATAAGATGTTCTACCAAATAACTTCAAAATCTTGAGCCAAGTTCCCAAGTAACCAAAATATGCCTGGAAATCCCCCAACCCCTAAAAACTTCTAGTCCTGCAGTTGTTTGAGGCTATATAAATCCTACCTACTCTTGTGTTTGATAATACTTTCTCAAATCCTGCTTTAAGGAGATAGCCCTGTCTAACAGAAAATAAAGCTTTCTTGATGAGACCAAAGAATTTTGGTAATAGTCTTTACTCTCTTTTGGTGGAATTGGTAGTTTTATCCTCAGCATGTCATAAACCAAGCATGGTGGCTCATGTCTGTCATCCCAGTACTCAGAAGGCAGCAGTGGGAGGCTCTGGAATTTGAGGTCATCCTCAGCTACATCACTGAGTTTGAGGGTACCTGGGTCACATCAGACCCTGTCTCAGAACAAGCAAACAAGAAAAGCCAATAGGAAGAGAAAGACTGGAAACCTTTCCCCACCTGGACTCTGTACCAAAGTACACATGCAAGAAAAGCCTGGGATAAAGGGAGATGATGGGTGTTATATAAGTAACTTATAAAGGATTAGGAGTTAGGGGATGGCTCACAAGGAAAATCACGCCTACTGTGCAAACCTTGAGGCCCTGGGTTCAACATTGGATCCAGTGAGTGGATCTTGGCCCATTCCCTGCATCTACTTCCCTGTGATGACTATTCTTGGTTGTCAACTTGACCACATCTAGAATGAACTAAAATCCAAGAATGGAGAGCATACCTGTGAAGGGTTCTTGCCTATTTTGAAGTAGGTAGATCCACTCCTAATCTGGATCATTGAGATAGAAACAGTCAGGCCTTTAACCTTGATCTTTGTGGCGGGAAGACACATCTTTAATTTGGGCTATACCTTCTGCCAGAAGCTTACATAAGGACAGGGATGAAGGAGGCTTTTGCTCTTTGCCCGATTGCCCTTGCTTTGTTAGCAAGTCAGTTTCTTCACTGGAATTAGAGCCTACTTCCTTGGGATTCCATTGTATACTGAAGACCAGCCTAGATATCCAGCCTTATGTGTCACAAGCCACAAGGATATGAAATAGAAAGTCCAGCTTTGACTGGTCAAGGGTCTGTCAAATGGGAAGCCATTTATAATGGAATATTTAATGCTATACAGTTTTAATATTCAGCTGTGTCTTGCCATGAATTTCTTGTGCTCATAATTATCCCAGAACATGTATGTATGTATGTGTGTGTGAACTGCCATCTCGGGCATATACACTCAAAGTACTTGGATAAAGTCATATAGGCAGAACTTTCTGGCTCTGAGCTCCCATTTTTAGCATTTGAATTGGATATCTGCCTTTTACAAATATTTCCTCTTAGCCACATCCAAAGATAGAGCCAGCCCCAAACAAAGCATTGAAAGACAAGCAAGGAAGAGAACAGCTACCAGACCACCTGCTGGGCACCTGAAACCCCTGAACTAGGTACTAGGTAAACTGACCTTTCAGAGACAACCTGGCTCTCAGGCCAAATGCCTGGCTTCCTAGTTGCATAGATTTGTTTCTTATGCAAATTGAGTTCAGATCTTCTCTTCTTTTTCTACTGCCCCAGAGCAACTTCTTAGATCAAAGGGGTTTCCTCTCACCAGGTGCTTCAAGCTGTGATGCAGATTGACTGGCTGTCAGTAATCCTCCCCCGCCCTGTCAGAAAACTGGCAGCAGAGAAAAATAGTGGCAGTTTTATTTTTAGTGACTTATAGATTTCTTTACCTATCACCTGTAAGTTTGTATTTGAGCACATTTATGATAGACTTGTAATGTTTTCACCTAACCACAGTAAGGATAGATTCCTAGCACATAAATTCCTTCTCTGATTTATTCAAGCTGCTATGTAACTCCACCATTATTCTCTCCCCCTTTTTGGATTGCAAATGAAGTTGCCAGGAAGCTTCTGGTGGGGACCTTGCAATTCTTATGTTGTATTGTCAACATGAAGGTGTTGCTTTCTTGGGAAAGATATAGACCAATCCAAAAGAACCAGGCAGAATTATGGTGGCAAATGAATAAACGAGTTGGACAAAAGAACTCCGTGTATCTGGATTCATTTCTGCACCGTAGGTAACGTCTCTTCTGTGCACCCTGGGAAGTATGTTATTAAGGCTGGTACTATAATATTATACAAAACTTATGGACTGAACAATTACTGGATTATTGAACTTTCCAGTCACAGACAGCCATTCTTGGATAAGCTGCGCTGTAGCCTGTAAGTCTTTCCAATAAATCCCAAACACACACACACACACACACACACACACACACACACACACACACACACACACGTTCATTCTGTAAACTTTGTTCCTCCAGAGAACTCTAATGTGAGTTTTAGCACCAGAAGTGGTTCTAAAACAGTGGCTCTCAACCTTTCTAATGCCATGACTGTTGTTTTCTAAAATGATAAGCAGTTCTGAATACCGTGCAAAAAGGTCATGAGGCACCAACCACGACAAAACCCAGTATCAGAGCTTTATTAGGAGGAGGAAGGCACAAGAGAACCAGGCTTGGGGAAGAAGCACATGCAGAGAGCAGAGAGAAAGTGAAAGATAGTGGGGGCAGGAGAGAACAGAGAGAAAGGGGAGGGGAGTCTGTGTCCACTTTTTTAAGGATTCCTGTGAACATGTGCAGGAGCTATGCCATAAATTCGCAGATTGCATGACCACACTGTATGCACGTATGCATGTAATCACCAGCACACACTGATGATGTAAGACACAAGACCGCTTGCTTAGCTCCTGAACTGCACATGTGCAGTCATGCAGCTGGATTGGGAACAGAATCCTAACATTCTAACCTTTTTGCTTATTATAAAAAAAAAAAAAAAACAAAAAAAAAAAAAAACAGGTGAACAGGAACAGGGGCATCATTTCTTCCAGAAAAACTGCTTCCAGCTGACTTGGCAGGCATTGGTTTACTCTTGGGGGGGAGGGGGAGCTTCTGAGGTAGACAGGCATCCTGGGAGGGTGGGCTGTTGTCTGCTTCCTTGGACCTGTCCATCTTTCTTGGCTTGGCACTCTGAATGCTTTTGTGTCTGACAGGATGCTGGTGAGACAGAGAAAAGTTTAGAAGAAAGAATTAATATTTTTCTTATTTTTTCCTTTGGGGTGTTCCCAGGGTGATAAAGGGAGTCCAGAGACCAGGAAAGTTTAGGTTTGGCACTTATCTTGAAGTAGATCCAACCTGTCAGATGGGTTTAAGCTGGTTTCTGGAGCTTAGGAATAATTTTGAATGTATTAAAAAGCAGCCAGTAGAAAAATTAAAAGTCTTGGGCTGGTGACCATTGTAGTGTTTAGTACTCTGCTGGTTAATGTTAATGAGAGAGAGAAAAAAGGAGAAAGAGAGAGAGAGAGAGAGAGAGAGAGAGAGAGAGAGAGAGAGAGAGAGAGAGAGAGGTTGGAACATGCTTTTAATTTTTACCTGAGATAAGCTTTATCAGAGATATTATTTTAAGGAACCTGTTTCCTTTTTAGTTTAGCATCCAGGAGACACAGGTGATCAATTGCTGAGGGCATTGAACAGTAATGGATGGTTATATTAAAGTCTGTTTTTTGCAGGGCCCAGACCCTTTTTGGTCTGGAGGTGTAAATACCTTTTGATTGTTACTGTTCCTTTACCACTAGGGTATACATTTGATGGTCCTTGAATTACGGCCCTATGATGATCCTGTAACAGTTAGCTGAGTAGTTAATTAGAAAAAGGAACCAGGAAGAGAAAAGCTTGTGGAGTGAGACCTCATTCTTCCAGAATTGGGGACAAGGCAGTGGATCCTGATATCGTCTGGAACTTGAGAGAGGACAGGGACCTGTCTGTGTCACTGCTGACCAGTCTGGAGTGAGGCACATGGAGGGACCAAATGAAATGAAAGCTCCTACCTTAGCTGGAAAATCCTTTTCTAGTAAGTAACCCTGAAGGTACAATTAAGTCTGGTGAGGTGGGTAAGGCTGTCCCCTTACCCCAACAGTAGGGAAACGAGGAGAGGTGGGACCCCAAAACTCCCTCAGGACTGAGTAAGTAGCTCTGGTGTTCAGAAGGAAGAAGATGGGTCACCCAGATATTATTATTACTACTCTGGGTTCCCTGTATGAGGTGGGAGTGGCTGGGCTGGGAACCTGGCAGCTTCAGTCATGGCTGAATGCCAAGCCTGGGAAGTCAGCCAGAGGGTGGTCCTGTGCCCCGCCTGCAGGGCTTCAATGGGTTCTCGACCACCCTAAGGAGGGAATGTAGGGGCAGGAGATACAAAGGAAAAGACACCAAGTCTGGATTCTGATCAAGGTGCCACTTTATTTCTCTTCCAGAAAGGTTTATATAGCTCAGCAGGGTGGGGGGAGCAAGAAGCCGTCATCTGCATAAGGTGGGGCAAGCTAACAGGATGTGTGTATAGGATGTTTACAGGGTGAGAGGGTCAAGGGCTCTGACTCAATGTCCTGTTGCTAGGCAACCTGACTGTAAGATGATCTAGTTCCCTGTCTTATTGGGGGTCTGTATTTTTCCATTAACTAGAGATTCTGTCCTTGTCCCTGACAGTCCTGATCTGATGTTCCCATGCTGCTAGGTACACTGGGGCAGTCAGCTGACCAGTGGCCCTTCTGGCATCATTTTGGACAAGGCCTTATCGGAAAAAAAAATCTGAGTTATGGCATCAATGTTGTTTTTTAAAAATGATAAGCGGCACTGGTTACTGTGCAGAAAGGTCATGAGGCACCAGCCATGACAAAACCCAGTATCAGAGCTTTATTAGGAGAAGAGGGGATACAAAAGAACCAGGCCTAGGGAAGAAGCACATGCAGAGAGTAGAGAGAGAAAAATAGTCGGGGGAAGAGAGAACAGAACAGAGAGGAGGGGGAGTCTGCGTCTAGCTTTTTAAGGACTCCTGTGAATATGCAGGTGAGCTTACAGAGCTATGTCACACATGCACTGGTTGTCTGACCATGCCATGTGCACATAATTACCAGCACACACTGATGATGTAAGAGGCAAGACCCCTTGCTTAGCTCCTGAACTGCGCATGTGCGGTCATGCAGCTGGAGCAGCAGCAGAATCCCAAGAGTGACAGTTCCTCATGTTGTGTTGACCTCCAACCATAAAATTATTTTCTTTTTTCTTTCTTTCTTTTTTTTGTGGTTTTTTGAGACAGGATTTCTTTGTGTAGCTTTGCGCCTTTCCTGGGACTCACTTGGTAGTCCAGGCTGGCCTTGAACTCACAGAGATCCACCTGGCTCTGCCTCCTGAGTGCTGGGATTAAAGGTATGTGCCACCACTGCCTGGCCCATAAAATTATTTTCATTGCTACTTCATAAGTTTGACTGTTATGAATCACAATGCAAATATTATTTGGTGATAGGGGTTTTTGCAAAGGGGCCTTTTGTGAACAAGGATGAACAGTTTTTTTTTTTTAAAGAATGATTCTTTTATGTATCTGGAAGAGGCTTTTTAATTCAACAATATGTACTATTACCAAGGGCTCTCCAGTTATTGAAGTCTCTACTGGGAGCTCAGAGGGTACTGCAAGCCCATGGTGTGAACTATATTACAAACATAAAGAGATAAATACATTTGATTATCCTAATTCATCAGTTGTGAGTGACAATGCTTTTGGTGACTCTGAGTATCTTTAGATAGTGTGATAAAAGATAAGAAAGTGTTAATGCTGGTCTGTTGCTCTTTGACGCTCTAGATGAATTGATGAGAGATAAGGATGAGCTCTGTGATAACATTAATCAACTTCAAGCTTCTCACAATACATGGTAGGACAACAATGACCTTGATGAGAAAATTGACAAGCTCCAGATGCAAATAGACACTTTAAAGGTTTCTAATTTTGCCCTGGAAGAGAATGTTCTTTCCAGAAGCCAGAGAGCTAAAGTTGTAGAAAATCAAAGTGAAGCCCTCATTATAAGGTTGGCTTGAAAGACCCCCAGGGGAGATCTTCCTTCAGGAGAGACCCCAAGCCCAAGGAACACACTGAAACCACAGATCAGATGCAAACAGCAAGAGGGTTTATTAGATACACAAGTACCTGGGGCGAAGTCTCTCAGAGGACTTGCGCGCCTTCCTAGGGCAAGGGGGACTTTTTATGGGATCCCAGGGGCAGAGGCGCAGTTACAGAAGCGAGAAGCATAGTTACAGGGTCCCTATTGGTTGTTTCAAAGAAGGCCAGGGTGAACTTGGGGTCATATGTGTGTGGCTGACTTGGCCTTGCCCAGGGTATAGTGGGTGTTTTTCCAGCCCAGCTGCTTATTCCTCAAGGCCAGGGGGCCAGCCATAAAATATCCTGATTTGACTCAACTGTTTTTCTCCCAAGGCCACCGACCACAGTTATCTCTCTCCCAAGGCCGGATGGCTGGCCATAGTTATGTCTCTCTCAAGGCCGGATGGCTGGCCACAGCTGTGAACTCCTGTTTTTCTGATTCCTTCAGAATGGCGTTTCTTAGGCTAAGTTATTGGGACGGGGGGGGGAGGGGCATTTCATCGGCCCAACGCCCCATGTCCTCATAATGTAGTGGGGGTCTTTCATTCCCCCATTTTCTTTTGTACCAAATGGAATCTTTCATTTTAGGATGGAGAATAAGGGGTCAGCTCCATCTCTGAC